>NC_137663.1:26500747-26558247 GCF_963422515.1 Blennius ocellaris | reverse complement strand
ACACATCTCAGGAATCGCACGGGCATGCTGGTTGCCATGGTCGCGGTGTGACTGCACGGGGGGGGTGGGGGGGGGGGGGGGGGTAGGATGGGGGGACTCCCACAATGCAACGTTCTTGAAAACATTGGAGGAGTTTACCTTGGTGACAGACCCTGCAGGGGTTTGACTTTCAAAATAAAATACACAAACACTGCAATCATAGCCACAAAACATGAGAGGCCTCACAGCGCCGCCATCTTGGATAGGTCTCCCGCTCCCGCTCAACGTAAACATCCCGGGATAGAAAATCCACAAAAACATTGGTAGCTCGCTTGCTAGTCCACGTAGCAACACAATACCTCATTATAGATATATGTTATCACATATATATATATAAAATAACAATATATATATATATATATACTTGGAATATATATATATATATATATATAGACTGTGGGAACTTTCCGCCACAGACTAAATGAAGTTGTTAATCAGATATTGTTGTTAATCATATATATATATATATATATATATATTTGGAAGCGCAGGAGGGGGGGAAATACACATAGTAGCAGTAATATTTAAGATATTTAGTTTGTAAGAGACTACAATAAACTACATGAGACTACAATAGTCCCTTAATATGATGTTGAATTATGTTTAGAAAAAAGCCTTAGAATATATATTTTCTTAATAAATGTGATTGTAAATGGTTCTTAAGTCATGTAAATAATTTTTTTAAGTATCTCAAATCGTAAATAATTCAGGCAATCATAGATATTGGTATAACTTAAAAAAATACAAAATGTTTTCTTGTGACCATTTCTCTCCAGATTTTACTACATTTCATCACGGACATTGTGTTAAAATGTGCTGCTTTTCCAAAATGGAAATCATGTTTGAGAAATCCAGGTATTTTTTTGTGTCATTTGTTTATGTTTAATATTGAAAAAAATATTTCTTTAAACTGAAAATACCAGATGGGAGACGAGACACGCGGTCAAAGTGATATTTAAACTTTTTACAGTTTTAAGGCAATTTTTTGGACAGGCAATCTCCATGGACTTCCCTCCGTTCACGGGCCTTAAACAGGTAAATACTGACCTCTAGTGGCCAGTTCATTCTAAACACACTTGATTCTGTATTTTTCATAAGACTTTGATTGGTTGAGGTTTGTCTCTGAAGCTCCACTAGACAATAAAAGCAATAAACCTTCATTAAATCATCCACTCATTCTATGATTTAATGATAAATATTACAATATTAGGAAAAATATTTTGCCATAATGTATTAATGTGGTTTTTTTTAGGTTCCAATGAAACAAGTGGTTGTAGTTTATGCGAAAAGACTTTATGTTTTCGATTCAGTATCTTGTTTCACTGTTATTACTTTCTGGGTTCTATTACACTTTTTTAATAAAAAAAAAACAACAATGTGGGTTATTGAAAGAAAGATGGGAAAGAATAAAAACAGTGGAAAAAAGGACAAACTTATATGTTTAAAAACAAGATACAACATCCTCTCTAACAGTGTTTTTCAACCACTGTGCCGCGGCACACTGGTGTTCCGCGAGATATCGTCAGGTGCACCATGGGAAATTATCCAATTTCACATTTTTTTCTAAAAAACATTTGCTCTAACAGCCGCTGTCAGCCGTGAGAGCAGTGTGCAGAGTAATCATGTATTAATACTGTGGCGAGCGCCGAGGAAGGATGGCTCTGAGTCGAGATTATTTTCTGCCAGCTGATCACCAGAGGCTTTTATTTTGACATGAACACACGCAACCGGAACTTCGTAACAGGACGAGACTCCACACAACACATTTCTCGGCGGGTGGCGAGCTGCGCGCCCGGGCAGCGGCAGCCGCGCGCCCAGGCAGCCGCGCGCCCAGGCAGCGGGATCCAGGAAGTCAGTCGTTCTGCCAAAAGTCAGGAGCCTCAAAGGTGAAAACTGGCGGCTGCTGAGGCGAGGAGGCGAGGACAAATGGAGGACGAAGCGTCTTCTGCTTCCTCCAACACGTTCCAGACGGGGTCACCGGTGGCAGAATGACGCATCCTTCTTCATCAACAACTTGATCTCACAGACTAGGCCATCCTTCTCAGCCAGCACTGTCTCATACTGAGTGTGGAGGTTCTCCTTCTCAGCCAGCACTGTCTCATACTGAGTGTGGAGGCTCTCCTTCTCCTCCACCACCTGCTGGAGCCTCTCCTCCAGGGACTTCACCAACCTCTTGTCCTCATCTCTCCTCTGGCTCTCCTTCCATTTCTCAGCCTTGATCTTCTTTTCTAGTTCCTTGTTGGTGTCTTCTAGCCACATGTTATCAGCCATCATGCTGTAGTAGTCGGCTTGGAGGTCCTCCTTTTCACTGAGCAGGCTCTCCTTCTCAGCCAGCAGGGTCACCTTCTCATGAAACACTGTATTGTACTGAGTCTGGAGGCTCTCCTTCTCAGCCAGCACTGTCTCATACTGAGTCTGGAGGCTCTCCTTCTCAGCCAGCACTGTCTCATGCTGAGTGTGGAGGCTCTCCTTCTCAGCCAGCACTGTCTCATACTGAGTGTGGAGGCTCTCCTTTTCAGTGAGCACTGTCTCATGCTGAGTGTGGAGGCTCTCCTTTTCAGCCAGCAGGGTCACCTTCTCATCAGACACTGCATTGTACTTAGTCTGGAGGTTCTCCTTCTCAGCCAGCACTGTCTCATACTGAGTGTGGAGGCTCTCCTTTTCAGTGAGCACTGTCTCATGCTGAGTGTGGAGGCTCTCCTTCTCAGCCAGCACTGTGTCATACTGAGTGTGGAGGTTCTCCTTCTCAGCCAGCACTGTCTCATACTGAGTGTGGAGGTTCTCCTTCTCAGCCAGCACTGTCTCATACTGAGTGTGGAGGCTCTCCTTTTCAGTGAGTACTGTCTCATGCTGAGTGTGGAGGCTCTCCTTCTCAGCCAGCACTGTGTCATACTGAGTGTGGAGGCTCTCCTTCTCAGCCAGCACTGTGTCATACTGAGTGTGGAGGCTCTCCTTCTCAGCCAGCACTGTCTCATACTGAGTGTGGAGGCTCTCCTTCTCCTCCACCACCTGCTGGAGCCTCTCCTCCAGGGACTTCACCAACCTGTTGTCCTCATCTCTCCTCTGGCTCTCCTTCCATTTCTCATCCTGGACTTTCTCTTCTAGTTCCTTGTTGGTGTCTTCTAGCCACATGTTATCAGCCATCATGCTGTAATAGTTGGCTTGGAGGTCCTCCTTTTCACTGAGCAGGCTCTCCTCATCCAGCAAGGTCCTGTTCCCATACAGTAGGTCATCCCTCTCATCCACCACGGTCTCATACAGAGTGTGGAGGTGCTCCCTCTCAGCCGTCGCAAGCTCGTACTGAAGGTAGAGGCCCTCCTTCTGGTTCCGCAGGGCCACGTTCTTATTCAGCAAGATCCCGTTCTCATAATGTAGGTCATCCCTCTCATCCAGCACCATCTCATAGTGAACGTAGAGGTTCTCCTTCTCAACAAGCACTGTCTCATACTGAGTGTGGAGGTTCTCCTTCTCAGCCAGCACTGTCTCATGCTGAGTGTGGAGGCTCTCCTTTTCAGTGAGCACTGTCTCATGCTGAGTGTGGAGGCTCTCCTTCTCAGCCAGCACTGTGTCATACTGAGTGTGGAGGCTCTCCTTCTCAGCCAGCACTGTCTCATACTGAGTGTGGAGGCTCTCCTTCTCAGCCAGCACTGTCTCATGCAGAGTGTGGAGGTTCTCCTTCTCCTCCACCACCTGCTGGAGCCTCTCCTCCAGGGACTTCACCAACCTGTTGTCCTCATCTCTCCTCTGGCTCTCCTTCCATTTCTCATCCTGGACTTTCTCTTCTAGTTCCTTGTTGGTGCCTTCTAGCCACATGTTATCAGCCATCATGCTGTAATAGTCGGCTTGGAGGGCCTCCTTTTCACTGAGCAGGCTCTCTTTCTCAGCCAGCAGGGTCACCTTCTCATGAAACACTGTATTGTACTGAGTCTGGAGGCTCTCCTTCTCAGCCAGCACTGTCTCCTGCTGAGTGTGGAGGCTCTCCTTTTCGGTCAGCACTGTCTCATACTGAGTCTGGAGGCTCTCCTTCTCAGCCAGCACTGTCTCATGCTGAGTGTGGAGGCTCTCCTTTTCAGTGAGCACTGTCTCATGCTGAGTGTGGAGGCTCTCCTTTTCAGCCAGCAGGGTCACCTTCTCATCAGACACTGCATTGTACTTTGTCTGGAGGTTCTCCTTCTCAGCCAGCACTGTCTCATACTGAGTGTGGAGGCTCTCCTTTTCAGTGAGCACTGTCTCATGCTGAGTGTGGAGGCTCTCCTTCTCAGCCAGCACTGTGTCATACTGAGTGTGGAGGCTCTCCTTCTCAGCCAGCACTGTCTCATACTGAGTGTGGAGGTTCTCCTTCTCAGCCAGCACTGTCTCATGCTGAGTGTGGAGGCTCTCCTTTTCAGTGAGCACTGTCTCATGCTGAGTGTGGAGGCTCTCCTTCTCAGCCAGCACTGTGTCATACTGAGTGTGGAGGCTCTCCTTCTCAGCCAGCACTGTCTCATACTGAGTGTGGAGGTTCTCCTTCTCAGCCAGCACTGTCTCATGCTGAGTGTGGAGGCTCTCCTTTTCAGTGAGCACTGTCTCATGCTGAGTGTGGAGGCTCTCCTTCTCAGCCAGCACTGTCTCATACTGAGTGTGGAGGCTCTCCTTCTCAGCCAGCACTGTCTCATGCTGAGTGTGGAGGCTCTCCTTCTCCTCCACCACCTGCTGGAGCCTCTCCTCCAGGGACTTCACCAACCTGTTGTCCTCATCTCTCCTCTGGCTCTCCTTCCATTTCTCATCCTGGACTTTCTCTTCTAGTTCCTTGTTGGTGTCTTCTAGCCACATGTTATCAGCCATCATGCTGTAGTAGTCGGCTTGGAGGTCCTCCTTTTCACTGAGCAGGCTCTCCTTCTCAGCCAGCAGGGTCACCTTCTCATGAAACACTGTATTGTACTGAGTCTGGAGGCTCTCCTTCTCAGCCAGCACTGTCTCATGCTGAGTGTGGAGGCTCTCCTTTTCGGTCAGCACTGTCTCATACTGAGTCTGGAGGCTCTCCTTCTCAGCCAGCACTGTCTCATGCTGAGTGTGGAGGCTCTCCTTTTCAGTGAGCACTGTCTCATGCTGAGTGTGGAGGCTCTCCTTTTCAGCCAGCAGGGTCACCTTCTCATCAGACACTGCATTGTACTTAGTCTGGAGGTTCTCCTTCTCAGCCAGCACTGTCTCATACTGAGTGTGGAGGCTCTCCTTTTCAGTGAGTACTGTCTCATGCTGAGTGTGGAGGCTCTCCTTCTCAGCCAGCACTGTGTCATACTGAGTGTGGAGGCTCTCCTTCTCAGCCAGCACTGTGTCATACTGAGTGTGGAGGCTCTCCTTCTCAGCCAGCACTGTCTCATACTGAGTGTGGAGGCTCTCCTTCTCCTCCACCACCTGCTGGAGCCTCTCCTCCAGGGACTTCACCAACCTGTTGTCCTCATCTCTCCTCTGGCTCTCCTTCCATTTCTCATCCTGGACTTTCTCTTCTAGTTCCTTGTTGGTGTCTTCTAGCCACATGTTTTCAGCCTCCATGCTGTAGTCGTCGGCTTGGAGGTCCTCCTTTTCACTGAGCAGGCTCTCCTCATCCAGCAAGGTCCTGTTCCCATACAGTAAGTCATCCCTCTCATCCACCACGGTCTCATACAGAGTGTGGAGGTGCTCCCTCTCAGCCGTCGCAAGCTCGTACTGAAGGTAGAGGCCCTCCTTCTGGTTCCGCAGGGCCACGTTCTTATTCAGCAAGATCCCGTTCTCATAATGTAGGTCATCCCTCTCATCCAGCACCATCTCATAGTGAACGTAGAGGTTCTCCTTCTCAACAAGCACTGTCTCATACTGAGTCTGGAGGCTCTCCTTCTCAACAAGCACTGTCTCATACTGAGTGTGGAGGTTCTCCTGCTCAGCCAGCAGGGTCACCTTCTCATCACACACTGTATTGTACTGAGTGTGGAGGCTCTCCTTCTCAGCCAGCACTGTCTCATGCTGAGTGTGGAGGCTCTCCTTCTCCTCCACGACCTGCTGGAGCCTCTCCTCCAGACCTCTCAGCCTCACCTCGTCGTTTTCTTTCTGGCTTTTCATGTCATCCAGCTCTGCAGAGGCGAGCTGCAGCCTTGCAGAGAGACGCTCAATCGTCTTCAGGAGTCCAGCGTTGTCTGGTTGACCGCCAACGAGCGGCTCCTTCAACTGGATCACTTGTCGTTTGAAGTCCCTCTTTTTGCTTTGAGCTGACTGGCCGTCTGAGGAGACCTCAGTCTTCTTCTGTCTGTCTTCCTCCAGCAGGCCAGCCACCAACTGGAAATTCTTCAGTCTGGATTTCTTTATCTTGAGCTTGTCTTCAATTTTCGACAATTCCGGGCTGTTCAAAGCCTTTTTCAGTAGGTGTGTTTGCTGCCGTTTCGTCATAAGTTCACTGATTTCACAGTGCAGCATCTTAATCTGACAAGCAATGTTCGGGTACTGAGCACAGGGTGAGCCCTGTTTAAAACCTTCTCTGTCTCTGGGATTGTACCTTTGAGTCATTTCTCAAACCTGTTTTAAATAAAACTATCACTGTTGGCTACTGTTCCTCTTGGTGCTTCGCTGTTTTTTTTCGCAATGAATGAATTATCCAACGCGGCCACTTATTTATAGGCATGATGCTTTCATCTTGCATTCAAAGCTTAATGACATCAAGCTTTCATCTTGCATTCAAAGCTTAATGACATCCCGCTTTCATCTTGATGACATCACGCTTTTTGCCCTGAAATCAAATCAGTTAGACAATTGGATCAAAGTCACATCCAGTGATGTCCTACCCAGTGTTTGTGTTTTAAGGTGTATGTTTCAGAAACAGTCCATAATATCAATATATCTTTCTTTGTTTTAAATACAATGACTCGGGTCCTGTGGAGAGGTGGTGGACTGTGTACAGTTCTGGCATTCTGCATTGAAGAGAATGTTTGTTGTACAGAAAGCATGCATGTATGTTATTTGATGACCAGTTCTGTTTTAATAAATGAAAAATACTACTGAAATATGTGTCATTTGTGTATCTGAATACGTGTTGAAGCCGGCAATGGTGCAGACACATTTGATTCACATCCCTAGTTCCACTAATTCTTTGCTGAATTTCAGCATCACATCACAGAAAACGTCCGGGGCTCAAAACATGAAGCGAGCTTCCAATTTGTGAAGTTTCCGTCAAAAAAAAGATGAGACTCAAAAAGATTTAGTCTTGAATCCTGTTTTTGAGTGTTTGTTTTTTTTAAGAAAGTGAGTTTTATGTGTTTAATTGTGAATTTTAAATGTTTAAATTTAAGTTTAAATTAATGAATATTACTATCACAAATGTTTTAAAAATGTTTCTAAAAGTAAAGTAAAGTGAACAAACAGAAATATTTTCTGACATTTCACACTGTTCCGCGATAGTTGAAGACTTTTTTTTGGTTTTTTTTTACAGAAGAGTACGAGACGATGTTGTGTTGTTCTTTTAGCCTTGGAGGTGGAACATGAGGCCCGGGGGTCAAAACCAACCTGCAATCTGGACAAACCATCAAATTGAAAAAAAAATTCAAAGAAAATGTTAATTTTTTTTTTTTTTTTTACAATTTGTTAAGAGTAGCAGAGTGGATTGTGGATTTTTGGGGATTCTGTAAAAAACAACAACAAACAACCTAGAAATGACTTTATTTGGTGTATTATAGATAAAGTACAATTGAATTGAATTGAATTGTTGTCATTTTCGCGTGTAATAGTTTGGGTTTTCAATAATGTAGACATTTTCATACGTAGATATTTTTCACTACAGCAAACAATAAATGTAAAACTTTAACCTTGAAGCCGGTCCGGTCCTCTCAAGGTGAACCAAAATGACTATTGTGATCCATGCATCCATATCCTCCTGGGACTTGGTAGTTTTATAGTTCGCCGTCACCTGCGACAACAATCCAACTTTTCCACGAGAATGTTTTTGGACAAAAAGCCGCCCCTAGTGGCCCAGGCGCAAAACTACATTGTTTTCAGCTTTACTGCCATTTCTGTGTTTCATAAAACACAACGGCTGTTAGGGATCGTGGTTTTTTTTGCTGTTGTCTGTTCCCACCTTCCTTCTCTGTTTCTGTGCAGGGCGTGAGAAAGGGGGCGTGGCCAGCTCCTCCAGGAGAGTGAGGCACACCTGAATCTACTCCACACTAATTGCAGTCTTCAGAACCCTGGTTCTCACGCCACACCTCTGCCAGGTTGTTCCGTCTACTTGGTCTTGCCCTGGTGGAAGTCTAGTCGAGTTCTCTGACATTTTTTTGATAATACTTTTTCCTGTGCTCAGGGGTTTTTTGTGCCTCTCATGGAGTGACGCTGCCAGCCTGCCCCCCCCCCCCCCCCCACACACTCAGCACCTGTGTTTTATTTTGTTTTTGTTTTTATGTAGTTATTCTCGTATTTATTTCTTAATGTTTTAGCTTTGTTGTAAAGCACTTTGGATGCCACCGGGTGATTGTAAAGGGCTATAGAAATAAAGTTTGAATTGAATTGAATGACGTGGGTTTTAATTGTAATGATTTTTTCTTTGAATATATTTAATTATATATATATATGACAGAATGTTGTTTTCTGCAGACACAGTCTTTCCCCACTAGAGGGCAGCACTTCCCCGCAGATAACTTGAGCCCGAGCTGCTCCCCGGCGGCCCCGCGTCGTCACGCGTCAGCGGTAAACGTCCCTGAGAATGACGTTAATGACCGGAGTGACCTTTGACCTCTGCAGCCCATGAACGGAGTAACGCTGAGCTCTTCAGGTGCTTCAGCTGCAGCTCTTCTCTTCTTCAATGATGCGTGTCCTCCCTCCTCCTCCACCTCCTCCTCCTCCTCCTCCACCCGTGTGGGTGACGTGGTTGTGTGCAGGTGTAGTTGCACTAACAGGTCCCCCCCGTGAGCGTCTGCCGGCCTGACACAGCAATTAAATCAGTTTGTGGAGGTCTGGCGGCACGCCGCCGCCGGCGAGGTCTGTCATTTCAACATTTTGAAAAGATAAAGGGGGGGGGAAGAGAAAACTATACAGTGTGTGTGTTTTGCTTAGAGGTGGGTGGAGGAGGGGGGATGGGGGGGGGGGGGGCAGAGCAACATGATTTGCTCTCCGGCGTTCAGGCAGCGAGTGGCTGAAAACAGTGGATTAAGGGAAGGGTCACGGCCTTGCTGACGGGATTTTTCTTTTTTTTTTTTTTTAAAACACAGCCGTGGCCCGGAAGCTGCGTTTCCCTTTTGAAATATATAAATAATAGTCGGCAATGGCGAATGCTTCATCAACGGAGGTCCACGGTGAAAGCCGTTGCAAAAAAGGAGGGGAGGGGCTGCAGGCGTCGCTCGGCCTGCAGCCCCACCGCCGTTCGTCCCGGCGTTGCCTGGGATCAAGATTACAAAATGACGTTACAAACAAATGGATTAGAGTGTAACGCAATCTAGAGGACGTCGGAAAAATTAGGGCAGAAAATGAAATGTCTCCGGTCGCACACACGTGCGTGTATTAATGGCCGCCGCGGGGACCGTAATCTGTTTGCACACTCGCGATGTGAGGACCAACGCTCTTGTGAGGACCGCCAAAAAACAAAAACAAAACAAAACCCCATGAGAATTAAATGAGGATCTAATATACGACGGTGCACAGGGAGGTTTTCTGGTTGACGACAGGGATTGACACTTATTTCATTCAAATGTCTTTAGAAATGTGTAAAATGGGATTTTTTTTACTCAATTATCCGAGTCCCTCTTTATTTCTGGAAAACATTTTGTGCTTCAGTTACTGTAGAATAACATTAAAAAATGTTTTAAAGAAATTATATTAAACTCCCCCTCCCATGTTATGTTCAACAGTTTTATTGTCTTTGCTTGTTGCTTGTCTTGGTTGCTGCTGATAAAAGTTTAACTGGATTCTGTATTCAATCAATCAATCAATATATAATTCATGTCGCTCATACATTAACCTGCCCTTTATGTCATTACATGCAGGGAGCGTTTCTGGAAACAAGATGTGGGGGAATTGGTGTGTCGGGTGGTTAGCGTTAGCATTAGCATTAGCTTCACCTGCCTTTGCAGCCATCGTTTTCCACCAGGTCGTGTTTTGTTCAATTGTCTTAATGTGCTGCATATGTCTTCCAGATTTCTTGCTTAACGTTTAAACGATGTGTTACTACTACTACTAATAATAATAATAATAATAATAATAAATAAAAATAAGAGGTGTGAAATTAAACATGCTTTGTACTTCTTCCCACTACTTTTTTGAACAATGTGCAATGTTTTGTTATGTATTGGCTCTATTTTTATTAATTTTTTTGACTTTTTCTTTCTTTCTTATGTACAAATAGTTACTTTTTTTTAATAATACACGTTCGAAATAAAAAAAATGATTCACTCATTCATTGAAATGAGTGCAGGACGGAGGCTGCAGGTTGTTTGTGGAGGCAAACGCTCCGTCGACACAGATGTCAGCTCGTGGCGTCTGAGCGGTTCAGCGGCGGCGCTAGCGGTAGCGGCGGACGAATCTCCCGGCGCCATCGGGACGGTTCACCTTGGTGGAGAGCGAGCGAGAGCTGGATGACATCAAGATCAGCGGCCAGATGCAATCGAGTCCCGATCCCTGTTAATTAGCCTCGGCTCAGCGAGCACCTCGCCTCATCGGGGCCGAACGGCGCAGGGGGGGAGGTGGGGTGGGGTGGGGTGGAGGGTGGATGGGGGGGGGGGGGGGGCTGAGCTCCGATACTGAGCCGGGGCCTGATGTGGTGTCACATCTGGAGGTCTGGCACGGCGCCAGCACCAGAGAAACACTCTCTCCTGTCAGCAGTAGGTTAGTGGAGATAACAGGGTCGACTGCCGGGTGAGATCTCCACTGCTGACACACTCTTTACCGGGCGGCGTTGGACCGGGTGGCATTGGACCCAGGTGGCGTTGGACTCGGGCGGTGTAGGACTCGGGCGGCGTTGGACTCAGGCGGTGTTGGACCGGGTGGCGTTGGACTCGGGTGCCGTGCCCCTGGTAATCCACTGCACCGCGGGTTGGTGGCGCCAGTGGGCCGAGGGCAGAGACGTTCCATCGGTCTTGGCAACTGGAACGGGGGAACAGGTGGAGCCGGGCTCATCCGATTGACTCTTGCATGCATGGGGTGGGCGTGGGGGGGGGGGGGGGGTGGGGTTGAGTCGGGCGAAGCCTCATATTATCATCATAATGCAGAAATCCAGCGCATGACCCCTGTCAGCATGTGATCTCCATACAAAGATAGAAACACGGAGCCGGCAGCTCGCCGGGTCATGTTCCTGCTGCAAACGACCACCAGGTTCCAGAAAGTTTCTGCATGAACTCGATTATAATTCAGTTCCAAAAAGAAACTAGTTTAGTTATTTTTTCCAATATGTTGCTGCGAGCTATCACCCTCAGAATGCTGGCAGTTCCCTCTTGTCCCCCCCCCCCCCCCATATATGTATATATATAGCAGGCAGGAGATGAAGACAATGCCGTTAAAGCCGTTTGGGTTGCAGAAGATCTGTTTTGACTCGCCATCGTCGTGTCTTTAGATGTTTTAGTTGCTCCACATACCTTGAAAGTCTTCCAGGTGCTTCAGTTCAGTGTCTCAGGTTGATGTTGATGTTGTTGACGTGCGGAGCTTCTTGAAACCCGGCCGGCAAAGTTCACACAATAAAAGGTAAGATGTTTTCCCACCTGGATCATCACGGACCATTTCGTGAAATCCCTTTAATTAATCAAACGAAGATGATGTATTACTGGTGGAGGCAGCGTCTTCTATTTGTTTTTGCCGTGAATCGTCGCATGTTGATGACGCATGTGGTGGTGCGACTCTGCGGTTGCCAGATTGGCTGTTTTGCTGACGGTTTGCTTTCGCTGGGTTTTCCGCTGGAAGGCTCTGGAAGTCTGACAGCCCTCTTGAACAACATTAAGCCGTGAGAGCGCCGTTATGCTTTTAAATCGCTCGTTGGAACAAATTTGTGTTTAAACCTGCTGATTTATTACAAACATCTTTAATTTTTTCTGCCCTTGAACATCACAAGTATTTAATGAATCCATTCCCCTGAACGCCCGATGGTCCCGGCTTTTATCGTCACAAAAGGTTGAGAAACAATTAGTCTTTCCCGCTTCCTCCTTAATTAAAGTTCTCCACTCAAACAGAGAAAAACTGCAGAATCATTCTGGTGTTTACCGAGAGGAGGAAGACGAGTATCAACAGTTATATTAACCAGTGAAACTTTAGCTTGAAGGGCTCATGATTTGTCTCAAAATATATTTTATATAATTATAATGTTATAATTCTCAATAAAATCATAATTTTTTATTTTTTTACTTTAATAATAAACCATGGTGGTAAAAATAAGTTCTAATTACCACATGAAATGATGCAGGACATTGAGACTAAAAACTCCTGCTCAGAAATGAGAATTTTCTTAAACTAACTTAAAGAATCCATGAACTTTAAGGTACCTTTAGTTATTATTTTATGTCATTATATATATATATATATATATATATATATATATATATATATATATATATATATATATATATATATATATATATATATATATATATATATATATATATATAGTTTTGTTATAGACCCTAGAGGGGACTCTGTAGCTCTGTAGCAGGACACGCTTTAATGAGAGTCAGTATGTTCAGCTGACAGAAGCCATCATGGCCACAGAGACTGATAACACACACACACACACACACACACACACACACACACACACACACACACACACACACACACACACACACACACACACACACACACACACACACACACACACACACACACACACACACACACGGGGTGAGATGGGAGGCATGACAGATGTGTAAAAATTGAAGGAACCTGAATGACTTAAATTATGAGGAGAGCAGGGCTGATTCACTCTGTCAGTTCAGGGTTGCATGTATGTGTGTGTGCGTGTGTGTGTGTGCATGTCCGCATGTGTGTGTGTGTGTGTGATGCCGGTTTTTATCTGTGACACTGGATTTCTTCACATCTCCCCGCCTGCCTTCACTGCTGTTGTTGCGACTCCTTTATAAATTGAAGCCTCTGGACTGTGGCCACGTTCTCCCTCCGTTAGACCTCAAAGGAACTTTGTTGGCTCGTGTGTGTGTGTGTGTGTGTGTGTGTGTGTGTGTGTGTGTGTGTGTGTGTGTGTGTGTGGCCTCTTTTTACTTCGCTGGATGCCAGAAGAAGAAGCGTCGTCGCTCCACAAATCGATTCTCCTCCTCCCTCCATGGCGGCAGAATCATAAATCCTCCAGTGAGGAGGAGGAAGAGCTCCGAGTGCTCCTGCTGCACAGCGTCGACGCTTTACTCCCCCTCTTGCTCCACCTGGTCTGACCAGCTGACGGAGCTGGTTCCTCCCTGGACGGGACAGACGTCCATCACTGGACAGACACGGAGGACGAGTTCATGTTCCTGTTGGGTCTGTTCATCTCACCAGCCTCAATATTTATAAATGTACTTGAATTGGATGAATGGATGGATGATGGATGCTGGATGGGCGGATGATGGATGGACGAATGATGGATGGACGGATGAATGATGGATGGACGGATGATGGATGTATGGACGGATGATGGACGGATGGATGATGGATGGACGGATGATGGATGGACGGATGATGGATGGATGGATGATGGATGGACGAATGATGGATGGACGGATGATGGATGGACGGAGGATGGATGGACGGATGATGAATGGACGGATGATGGATGGATGGATGATGGATGGACGGATGATGGATGGATGGATGGATGATGGACAGAGGATGATGGATGATGGATAGATGGACGGATGGATGATGAACGGATGGATGATGGATGGATGGATGATGGATGGATGATGAATGGATGGATGATGGATGGATGGATGATGGACGGATGGAGGATGGACGGATGGATGGATGGATGGATGGATGGATGGATGGATGATGGATGGCCGGATGATGAATGGATGGACGGATGATGAACGGATGGATGATGGATGGATGGATGATGGATGGATGGATGTTCAGACAGACTGAAACAAGCGTCTGAACCAACCGGGAGACGACACACACGAGATTTGCTGTTATTTTTGTCTTTTCATCTCCGAACTCTTTCATGAGGAAAGTGACGACTCAGCGATTCGTCAGATCGGCTCTCTGTGGGTCGAGGACGGTTTGAAGTGCCACATCTGAAGCTGCTTTGCAGCAAAGAGGAGAAAACTCGGGATTCCTCTGGAGCTTCTGCTGAATATTCTGGCGGCAGTGAAACAAAAGCATTTTCACTTCAGAAAGGAGAGCAGTTGGTGATTTTCCATAATTTTTTGAATGAACTTTTCCCGTTGTCTCATATGGTTTGTGCCCCCCCCCCCCCCCCCCCCCGCCACCGTCATCGGCTGTGTCTCCGTCTCTTCCTGAAATCTTTCCTCTCTGCATCTCGCCGGTTCAGCTCCGGTCGCCGTTCGTCCTCGTTGCTCCTGAAATTATGTCCGGAGGGATTTTTCTTTTCTTTTCTTTTTTTGGTTTTAATGAAATTCCCCCCAAAATATGTGTGTTTTTCTGTTTTGCCCAGCTTGTCTTCCAGAACATTAATATTTATAATGAAGCAGCACTGGCATTATTCCAATGTATGTATCTGTCAACATGTTGAGCCGGAGCGCCGCGACGCGGGAGAGTTAGGCCACGCCCCCTCCCACATCAAAACTCAAAACACACAGGGAATATTTTGAGGCCAAAAGCAGAGCCTCGGGCGTCTCTTAAGATCCCGGGTCTCTAAAGATCCTGGTGTCTCTTAAGATCCCGGGTCTCTAAAGATCCTGGTGTCTCTTAAGATCCTGGTGTCTCTTAAGATCCTGGTGTCTCTAAAGATCCCGGCGTCTCTTAAAGATCCCGGCGTCTCTTAAAGATCCCGGCGTCTCTTAGAGATCCTGGTGTCTCTTGAAGATCCCCTTGTCTCTTGAAGATCCCGGCGTCTCTTAGAGATCCCGGTGTCTCTTGAAGATCCTGGTGTCTCTTGAAGATCCCCTTGTCTCTTGAAGATCCCGGCGTCTCTTAAAGATCCTGGCGTCTCTTGAAGATCCTGGTGTCTCTTAGAGATCCTGGTGTCTCTTGAAGATCCCCTTGTCTCTTGAAGATCCCGGCGTCTCTTAGCGATCCCGGTGTCTCTTGAAGATCCCGGCGTCTCTTAGAGATCCGGGTGTCTCTTGAAGATCCCCTTGTCTTTTAAAGATCCCGGCGTCTCTTAAAGATCCCGGCGTCTCTTAGAGATCCTGGTGTCTCTTAAAGATCCCGGCGTCTCTTGAAGATCCGGGTGTCTCTTGAAGATCCCGGCGTCTCTTGAAGATCCCCTTGTCTCGTGAAGATCCCGGCGTCTCTTAAAGATCCCGGCGTCTCTTGAAGATCCCGGCGTCTCTTGAAGATCCCCTTGTCTCTTGAAGATCCCGGCGTCTCTTGAAGATCCGGGTGTCTCTTGAAGATCCTGGTGTCCTGGCGTGGGGCTCAGTCCACATGTGGCTCGCTGGACTGATGCCTGCTGTCAGATCCCATTACCTAATTGGAACTGAGATTTATTCATATATTTATTTATTTGTGTCCTACCCCCCCCCCCCCCCCCCCCGACATGCGCCGGTCAAACAGTCGTTTCCACGGCCAAGAGAAAAGCGCGGTGGCGGCGAGCCGACGGCAGGAAGTCGTCTCTCTGCAGTTAATCGGAGTTGTTTAATTCATGAGGTCCGTCGCGCTGCGGCGGCTTCAGCTTCACCGCTGGAGTGGAAAAGAAAAAGGAAGAAAAGAAAAAGAAAGAAAATATCACCGCCTCTTCTCTCCGTCAGGCTCAGTGACCTCGTATCTCCGGGTTGGCGGCGCCTCGGCGTCCCGGCGTGAGAAAACTGGAATCAGGTTGTTGATAGGGATTCTTTCTTTCTTTCTTTCTTTCTTTCTTTCTTTCTTTTCTTTATTCCTCCCTGCCACTGCGTCCCGGAGCAGAGTGATCCGTCCTTCCATGGGAGGACGTATCAGCAGGACGTCACTTAAAGAGGATTACAGCTCATTAACGTCCATTAAGTGAGCAGAGGAAGGACGAGCAGTGTGGGAAGAGAAGTTGGAGGACGAGCTTCAGAACGACGCTGTGGAACAAAAGGAAGGGCTAATTGTGAGCGATAACTTTGTTCCACTCCTCCGCCTCTCTCTCTCTCTCTCTCTCTACCCCAAGAGAGAGAGCGAGAGAGAGAGTTAGCATCGTTAGCTCGTATCGATGCTATCAGGGAGCCACATCACTGAGTGAAAACACTAAGCGGGGAGTGTCTCCATGGCTTTGATCTCCTTTGATCACCTCCACTTTGTATGTACATTTTTTTTTTACAGTTTTTTCGGGAATGGTTCGCCGTTAACGCTCTTGGATGGTGACAAATCATCCCTGAAGATTTCATGTAATTCAGGAGAGTAGTTTTTTGCATAAAGCCGGTAAAATACGCACAAGTATACATATATAGAAACTGAGTCTGGACGCACACAAAGCCTCTAATAAATCCACTGGTCCTGTTAACTGGTCCAGACGAGAACTGAATGTGGATTTCACAGTGCCGTGGTTCCGAAACACTCGATACGGCCCGGCCTCGGACGAAGGGAGGCGTCCTCGGATAGCGACTGATCGTGACGGCTCGCGACGTGTCCGACTCTAATTTCCAGCCAGAACAAATGCGCGGCTCCTCGGTGACACCACTGAAAAGAACCAGCTCATTTATCCGACACAATGGGCTGAAAGGCGCCTTTGAAAATCTCCTACCCAGAATCTCCCGGCTAATCCGTGCGGACGACGAACGTCCACGCCGGCGTGGAGACGGCAGCGCGCCGCACGGCGCCCAGCGGGTCCCCGAGGAAGAGAGGGAGTCGTCTTGGTCCGTTAAGAGTCGTCCGTCGCTGCAAATGTTTCCTCGCTGATGGCGTGTGAAAAGCACCAACGGCTGGTTTGGAGCAGATTTCCTCCCGACGGCGAGAGAAATGGACCTCGGAGGAGCAATTAAGGAAAACATCTGGATAACGCTGAGCGTGAAGGAACGTGTGACGGAAACCAAAATGTAGAACATGTAAACTCCTCGTCCTGCTGGGCCTCGGATTCTCTTCACCTGCCAAACAGAAAGAAAACTAAACTAAACAAGTGTATTTATTGACTCTTTCATCAGGTTTACTGGGCAAAAGTCTTAATTATGAGATAATACTGTGAGATTAAGACGCTTACAAGCCATAAAAACTTAAAACGGGTTTAAAACGCCCCGTTTTTCTTCTTTCAGAAAAAAGTGAATGGAATCGTCTGAAACACGAGGTCAAGCCTCGACCCCATGAGACATGAAGTGGAGACACACTATAGACTTAAAATCAGCCCCCCTGGAGCTTTAAAAGTAAAAAAATAACAGTGTTTTTTTTTTTTTCATAAAAGTAGCTGCTGTTCCTGAATCGTCCACTAGGGGTTGCATTGTTCTAATAAGATGAGCACACTGGTGTTAGACAGGAGGGAAAACTAGCTTTGTTTTCAATATTGGTTTTATTTAGAGTGGGGAAATTCTAAAACCCCGGCTCGTCAAAGTCGGTAAAGACGATTGTCTGTGGAAAATAGATATGATGACCCCCCCCCCCCCCACTGTGGTCGGTGATGTCATCAAATGACCACAACAATCAGGGACTACAAATTCCGGTGGAGCTGCAGCAGCTACTGACGCTAGCAGCAGGAGGAGCAGGGCCATAGACCTATAGAACTAGAAGCTATTGACACGAGGAGCAGGAGGAGCAGGGCCATAGACCTATAGAACTAGAAGCTATTGACACGAGGAGCAGGAGGAGCAGGGCCATAGACCTATAGAACTAGAAGCTACTGATGCTAGCAGCAGGAGGAGCAGGACCATAGACCTGTAGAACTAGAAGCTACTGACGCTAGCAGCAGGAGGAGCAGGACCATAGACCTGTAGAACTAGAAGCTACTGACGCTAGCAGCAGGAGGAGCAGGACCATAGACCTGTAGAACTAGAAGCTACTGACGCTAGCAGCAGCAGGAGCAGGGCCATAGACCTATAGAACTAGAAGCTATTGACACGAGGAGCAGGAGGAGCAGGGCCATAGACCTATAGAACTAGAAGCTACTGATGCTAGCAGCAGGAGGAGCAGGGCCATAGACCTATAGAACTAGAAGCTACTGATGCTAGCAGCAGGAGGAGCAGTACCATAGACCTATAGAACTAGAATCTACTGATGCTAGCAGCAACAGGAGGAGTGGGGCCATAGACCTATGAGTTATATTCAGGTTGATGAGCTGGAATCTACTTCTAAATTTCTATGTGCTCTATCTTCTCCTGCGTTTCTGGTGTGTTTGGTGAGTCACAGCGCCCCTACAGGCCTGGCAGGTGTACTACACGCCCTGAATCCTCGTGTTGAGCCCAGTCCGTAGTGACGTGTGGACGGAATGTTTTGTTTTTTAGAGAAGTCCGGGGAGAAGAAAGCTGGTTTTTTGTTTTGTCATGTGTCGTGAAACCTGCTGGGAATTAAAACACCTTGAGTCCCGTTAGCGTCGCTGCTCTCCTCCGGTAATGAACCTCCAGTGACTGGGTGGATGATCTCACGTAAGCCAACCGGGGGGGGGGGGGGGGAACCCTCCTCATCCTCACTGACCACCTCCCACAGGGCCATCTGCCACCCTGTGTGTGTGTGTGTGTGTGTGTGTGTGTGTGTGTGTGTGTGTGTGTGTGTGTGTGTGTGTGTGTGTGTGTGTGTGTGTGTGTGTGTGTGCCTCTGACCGCTCTGTGCACTGAGGCGAGGAGCAGCTCTGCTCTATTATCCATGTAAACACGACTCTGTGGTGATTTATTGATCTCCCCTCTGATCCGCCCGGCGTGTTTCTCTCCTCCTTTCTATTTATTCACCCTCTGATTTACTCTGACAGGTAAACAAACCTCCCCGAGACACACACACACACACACACACACACACACACGCACACACACACGCTACTACGAGCCTTGATTTTTATTATTCATAGACCGGTAAAATACCAGCGAAGATCATGTGCAGTTTATTCCCTGATGACAAAATGGATCAATGGTTTTATGGGTTTTTTTTTTTTTCAGCCATAAACACTTTATTCAAAACTCAGAAATGCAGATTATTCATACGGCGGCCTGGAAGTGCAGAACACTGCAAACCTCAGAATATAATGAGAAAAAAAAGCAAAAGATCAAATGTAGTAAAAGATACAAATATAGTATGAGAATATAATGGAATTCACAAATAAAAAACGTTTTAAGAGTGAAAAGGACACAAAAGAATAGCAAATATATCACTCATGAGAGAAATATAAAATCATATTTTCATATAAAAGAAACGCAAATTAAAAGCACAGCTTTTCTTTTTGTTGTGTTTCTTTACTTGTGGTTTTCCTCGCGACGAAAACTGAAGAGGAAAATCTTTAAGATGATAAAAAATCCTTCCGATGAATTCGCTTCCTGGTGTGATTTTTCAGCAAATACTTGTCTTGTTAAATCTTAATTAGGATCATCAGACAATAAGACAAGAGAATTCTTTATATAAATGTGTTAAAACAGCTGTGAAGAGTTTTTTTTTTATTATTTAAATGAGTGAGGTGATGTGATTCTGTAAAATAACTAAAATACGGTATATTACGTTGTATTTTAATAGTAATCAGTTACAATATATTTGAAATAAATAAATAAAGTGTTTGCTGGATGAAAGTGATAATCAGTGTGAAAGTTGCCAGGAACTGTGTCGATCTGCTGCATTAAAACTGTATTAATCATGTTTGTGTGACTCTGATGGTAAAAAAAGACGGGAAACAAACAAAAGCTAAATAATAATAATAATAATAATAATAATTGAGTCTTTGTGACGCCTCCTTTGGATTCAGCATGAAAAATAGTGGCTTTCGACAAAACCTTGATGTTTGTTGTGTTGACTTCACGACTTCACACTCAGGCTGCAGGTCTAATTTTAGCCCTCACTTGCCCCCCCGGAGGATGAAGATTTTGCCCCGGGGGGTGGGGGGAGGGGGGGGAGGGGGGGGTGAGGCGGCTGAAATAGTGCTAAATCCAGTGGTGGAGCTTCAGCAGCTCCATCAGGCTGTGACAGATGTGCGAAGCATGGAAAATGATTTCTTGAGACACTCGGAGACCCCCTGAGAAAAGCTGTCCTCTTTCTTTGATCAGAATGAATGAATTCTATGAACCGCCCCCCCCCCCCCCCCCCCCCCTCCCCTCCAGCCCTCCAACCCCCCACCCCCCCCCCCACATTATGGGCCTAAACGTCTTTAACCAAGACCAGAGGAGAAACTATTCTTCAGAAACCCACGAGTCCAGTCCGTGCAGCAGATTATGTTTCTGCTTTTCACTTTGGGGGGGCTTCTAGGAGGGGGGGGGTCGCTGCCATGGAGGATTTTGTGTGACAGAAGCTTTCAGTTTTCCTGTCCATCACATAGTAAGATGTGAGACATGAGGGATATAAATACACGGCTCAGATACCCTTGTCTCCATCCTTTGCTGGAGCTCTGTGTTCCTCACGTGGCCCCTCTGATCCCCCCCACCCCCCCACCCCCCACCCAGGCCGGGGGCGTGTGGGGGGGGGGGGGGGGGAGGATGCGCCTTCTACAGACTCTGATAAGGACCTGGAAATAGCCGCAGCGACATAATGGGCCTGGCGCAGCTTGTTTTGTTGTCGGCCGCCTTTAATCCCACCGATTCTACAAGTTCCACCTCTGGGGAGGGAACGAGGGCCTCGCTACAAGTTCCTTCCACCTCTGGGGAGGGAATCAAGGCCTCGGCACAAGTTCCTTTCACTTCTGGGGAGGGAATCAAGGCCTCGCCACAAGTTCCTTCCACTTCTGGGTAGGGAACGAGGGTCTCGCCACAAGTTCCTTCCACCTCTGGGGAGGAAACAAGGGTCTCGCCACAAGTTCCTTCCACCTCTGGGGAGGGAATCAAGGCCTCGCCACAAGTTCCTTCCACCTCTGGGGAGGAAACGAGGGCCTCGCTACAAGTTCCTTCCACCTCTAGGGAGGGAATCAAGGCCTCGCCACAAGTTCCTTCCACCTCTGGGGAGGAAACGAGGGTCTTGCCACAAGTTCCTTTCACTTCTGGGGAGGGAACGAGGGTCTCGCCACAAGTTCCTTCCACTTCTGGGGAGGGAACGAGGGTCTCGCCACAAGTTCCTTCCACCTCTGGGGAGGAAACAAGGGTCTCGCCACAAGTTCCTTCCACCTCTGGGGAGGGAACGAGGGTCTCGCCACAAGTTCCTTCCACTTCTGGGGAGGGAACGAGGGCCTCGCTACAAGTTCCTTCCACCTCTAGGGAGGGAATCAAGGCCTCGCCACAAGTTCCTTCCACCTCTGGGGAGGAAACGAGGGTCTTGCCACAAGTTCCTTCCACCTCTGGGGAGGGAACCAAAGCCTCGCCACAAGTTCCTTCCACCTCTGGGGAGGGAATCAAGGCTTCGCCACAAGTTCCTTCCACCTCTGGGGAGGGAACCAAAGCCTCGCCACAAGTTCCTTCCACTTCTGGGGAGGGAATCAAGGCCTCGTCACAAGTTCCTTCCACCTCTGGGGAGGGAACCAAAGCCTCGCCACAAGTTCCTTCCACCTCTGGGGAGGGAACCAAAGCCTCGCCACAAGTTCCTTCCACCTCTGGGGAGGGAACCAAAGCCTCGCCACAAGTTCCTTCCACCTCTGGGGAGGGAATCAAGGCTTCGCCACAAGTTCCTTCCACCTCTGGGGAGGGAACCAAAGCCTCGCCACAAGTTCCTTCCACCTCTGGGGAGGGAATCAAGGCTTCGCCACAAGTTCCTTCCACCTCTGGGGAGGGAACCAAAGCCTCGCCACAAGTTCCTTCCACCTCTGGGGAGGGAATCAAGGCCTCGCCACAAGTTCCTTCCACTTCCTTCAGTGTTAAGCAGTGAGAACATGAAGCGGATGGAAGAACCTGGTAATCCGCTGGTTTCCATGGAGACAAACGTGACAAACTGAGAGGGTGTTCTTGTTTATGATGTGACAGGCGTGAACAGGAGTTTATAGTCGTGGTGTGAACCCCCCCCCCCCCCCCCCCAACCCCCCCCAACCCCCCGCAGACCCCCTGCAGCGCCTGCGCCTTGCTGCTGACACGTAGCGACGTTCTCCGCCGGGCCGCCGGAACGCGAGGAGGAACCACTTAAGAGGCTCCCCTTTGTCGAGCGACGCCTCCGTCCCGCGTCGGATGACTGCGAAACACGACGCGAGCAGGAACCAGAGGCACATCGGAATATGTAAAACTATCAATTTTTCAACGCGACGCCCCGGCGAGCCGTAGAGGAAGTGAAACGGAGGCAGACGCCGCTTGTCGCCGCCTCGGGCATCAACCTGC
Organism: Blennius ocellaris; assembly: GCF_963422515.1. NCBI lineage: Eukaryota > Metazoa > Chordata > Actinopteri > Blenniiformes > Blenniidae > Blennius > Blennius ocellaris. The sequence continues at coordinate 26,535,823 of NC_137663.1, read as the reverse complement.
AGGCAAAGCGCCATTTTTTTTCACTCTGATCTGCAAAATATTACAAAAAAAAAAAAAGTGCTTCAGTATTGATTCATGGCGAGAGAGAGAGAGAGAGAGAGAGAGAGAGAGAGAGAGAAGTGACAGCTTCCGGGAAGGAGCGTGTACGCCCCCCCCCCCCCAACCCCCCCAACCCCCCGGACCGAGTCGCCCAATCAATCAGCAGCGTCCGCGGGGGCAGGCGATCAATACGGGCCGGGCCTCAGCGCGGTGGGGGGGTCAAACAACCTGCTGCGGGAGGAAAAAATACAATCCTCTCATCAGAGTTTAGGTTTGGCTGCACTGGGAGCAGGTCTGGGATCAGCCCCAGCTGCTGCTGGTCGCGCAGGACCGGCAGCAAAACTGCTCAGTGATTCACAAAAAAAAAAAAAAAAAAAAAAAACTGTCAGCGTTCAGGTTCGTTTCCCGCCGGAAAGGCAAACGGAGCCAAACGGGAGAAACACGATGAATCAATGGAGCCACAGGATCGTTTTCAGTGTGAAGGATAACAAGCTTTATGTGACAAATAGAATTAAAACGTTCCGCTCTTCAACTGAGAACAATTAAAGCCATTCGATTCCCAAACAATGAAAAAAAACAAACAAAATATGAGGATATGGGAAAATGGGATTTTCTTTCCAATGTTCCTGAGGTGGGCGGGGCTTACTCCCTTCTAACCAATCATGTGTCTGTATCCCTTTAAGGTACTTTCAGAGGAGTCGAACTCAACGGACATTTTCATTTTAACGCTCAAATAAATAATAGTAAAGTCGAAATACAAAAAATAAAATAAAATCACAGGATCAAATTGACGAGTGCGTTACGTCGGTCTCTGCTCTGTGTTTTCATGTACCCGAGTATTTTTTTTTTTAAACTACGACATTTCTCTGTGTTTCTTATCTTTTACACATAAAGCAGCTTCGACTCGCCACAAACGATGATTCCTGAAAGCTCAGAGGAGATTTAAACAAACTGGTTGCATCTAATCATCTATGGTGGCTCCATGCTTCTCGTCACACTGCCCCCTACAGGTCTGGCTGCTCATAGCAGCTCCCAACCAGCTGGATATGAGGGTTTGTGTCAGTGAAGACATATTTTTATGAATGAAGAAGAGGAAATATCAAAGTCCTGTCTCTGCTTCCAGGCTCCTCTGCTTCCTCCTGGGGTCTGATTGCTGCTCCCACCCCTGATTGTCGTCACCCGGTGGCTTTATGGGCTTTTCTTGTGTGTCCAGGTCATCGGTCCATTTACACCTGGCATCGAAATGCCTTTTTGGGATCAGATCACACGTTTAAATGGCCTATTTAAGACCCGTGGCACTAAAACAAGCATTTAGTCATTTCAAGGTCGTGCGTGAGACACTCTCATGTCCACGCTGATCTGAGAGCAGCAAAATGAGCGAGACAGTTGAGAGGCTCCTGGTGGACGTCTTTGACATGAGTGTTGAGAGTCGAAGATGGAAATATATTGTGGTGCGCCAAACGTGTTTGAGATGAAAGGAAGATTTACTGGCGTGGACGGAGGAGAATCTTCCCTTTTGACCAGATGCTGCCGAGCCGCTGGCACCAAGACAAAGAATCCCAGCGGGACCAAAGTCCGGGTCTCCGGGTGGAGCAGAGATCAGAGTCGCACTGAGCTGAGATCTATGGTGCTTGTAGAATACCTGCAGTCCCGCGGGGCCGACAGGACGGAGGTTTACGGTCCTCAGAGGAGCCAACCTGCTCAGGATTAGAGCAGAATATCATTGAAACCAGGAGCTGGAATATGAGTTGGAATGTGTGGTGAATCAGAGCAAAACCACGTGGAAACAGAAATGTTTGCTGCTGAGTGTTGATTCTCCCCGCAGACAAACACGCCGAGGGCAGATCTGCTTCTTCAGCTCGTCCATCTGCTGTTTGAAAAGCCGAGCGGCGGATCCAGTCGCAACATCGCAACGGCGTGTTTGATCACTGTGGGAAGTTCCAGGCAGAGACGGGTGGCGCTGCTGGCGTGGGAGCAGGGGGGCCACGGGGGGGGGGGGGACTCGTCTGGTGCTGCACGTGTCTGGAAACCAACAGTTAGCGCCGTTTACAGAGGCCACATGGATGCCACAAGTTCACCACAATGTCACCACAAGTTCACCACAATGTCGCCACAAGTTCACCACAATGTCGCCACAAGTTCACCACAATGTCGCCACAAAGTTGCAACAAAGTTGCCACAAGGTCACCACAAAGTTGCCATAAAGTCACAACAAAGTTGCTGAAAAGTCGCCACAAAGTTGCCACAAAGTTGCCATAAAGTCACAACAAAGTTGCCACAAAGTCGCCACAAAGTTGTCACAAGGTTGCAACAAAGTTGCCACAAAGTCACAACAAAGTTGCCACAAAGTTGCTGCAAAGTCACAACAAAGTTGTCACAAGGTCGCCACAAAGTTGTCACAAGGTTGCAACAAAGTTGCCACAAAGTCACAACAAAGTCGCCGCAAAGTCACAACAAAGTCACAACAAAGTCGTCACAAAGTCGCTACAAAGTCGCCACAAAGTTGCTAAAAAATCACCACAAAGTCGCCACAAAGTCGCCGCAAAGTCGTCACAACGTCACCACAAAGTTGTCACAAAGTCACAACAAAGTTGCCACAAGGTCGCCACAAAGTCGCCACAAAGTTGCCATAAAGTTGCCACAAAGTCACAACAAAGTTGCCACAAAGTCGCCACAAGGTCGCCACAAAGTTGTCACAAGGTTGCAACAAAGTTGCCACAAAGTCACAACAAAGTCACAACAAAGTTGCCACAAAGTTGTCACGAGGTCGCCACAAAGTTGTCACAAGGTTGCAACAAAGTTGCCACAAAGTCACAACAAAGTCACAACAAAGTTGCCACAAAGTCGCTGCAGTCACAACAAAGTTGCAACAAAGTTGCCACAAAGTCGTCACGTCGCCACAAAGTGGTCACAAGGTTGCAACAAAGTTGCAACAAAGTCAGCACAAAGTTGTCCTCAGCTGGAAGCTCCTGCAGTTTTGTTTTCATCCACTGATCTCAAGCGTTGAGGTCGTTATCTAAACACACCACTGATCCACTGGATCACGAAAGGAAGTTTATGGAAACAGCTTTTTTTTTCACTTTAGTATTTGACGAGCTGACATTTGCTCCTGTTGCACCTTTTGATGCAACTTTAGAATTTGTGTCTGTCATTAACCTTCTTTTCTCTGGTTTAACTGGATTTACAAATATAAATATATCATATTTATATTTATCCATATTCAGATTATTTTGGATGAATTCTGCAGAGTGCAGATCAATGCAGTATTTTCACCATATTAATGTTGTTTATCTGATATATAGTCAGTGTAATGTTGCATTATTATGATTATCACTGTTGTTATTATTATTAATAATATTATATATGTGCTTCATGTGTGTTTTGCCTCCCATTGCTAGAAAACCTTTCACACGTGTCTATATGTGTAAACGTTTAGTCAGTCAGGCTCAGAGTGTTTCTCCTGAGGAATAAAACGACTGTTATTCTCTCGTCGATACTTGAGGTTTCCCAGAGGACGGCTGCACGTAATTACAGACGAGGAGTGAAGTGGGAATCCGGACAAGCTGCTGATCTTGGCCTTTAGATGAGGAGCCGAGCGGCGAAGGAGAATATCTGCTGCTGATTCTCCCGTAGGGCCGAGGCAGAGCGACGGGCGGCGGGGCGCCGGGGCGCCGGGCGGCGCTCCAGCAGACGAGCTCCCAGCTAAACGTTCACGTTCTGGGACGTAACGCGCAGTGACAACAGCAGCATGTTCACTGGCTCATGTCCTCCGTCTTCTCATCTTTTACAAGCATGTGACAAACATGGCCGCCGCGCCGCTCTTCACGCCTTTAAATGCCGCGCAGAGGCCAGGTGATGAAATCAGTGTGACGCCACTGGATCACATTATGTGGTGAAAACTGAAGGAGGGAGGAGGAAAGAGTTCCGTCCACGGAGGGCGTTCAGCTGTTTGCAGCCAAAAGTGGCTCCAATCCAGACAGAAGATAATGATCAAAAACATCTTTAAGTAATAAAACGTCTGACACTGGAATTGATGTTGTTGTTGTTGTTGGTTTTTTTTGAAGCAGCTAAAGAAAGATAGAAGAGATGAAACAACAATGGCTCCATTGGCATATTGCTAATTAGAAACATCCAGAGAAAGGTAAAACTGCTAAACCTGATTTAAAATAAAAAGCTAAAAGAAGCAAGAATGGCTTCAAAATTTTAAACAAAAATGCCTGAATAGAACTGCTTCATGGTTTCTGGCTGGAGAGAAAAAAACAGAAAAAATACCTGAAATTATCCCACATTTATCTAAAAAAAATAAAATAATGAATAATACAATGAGACAGAAATGTCTTGCAGTGTCAAAAGGGACGAAAAATAACAAAAAAAAGCTAAAGTGGCTAAAAACGGTGAAACGGCTAAAACCACCTGAAACAACAGAAGAAAGATAAAAAGCTAAAATGGCTTAAAAATGTAATGTTAATTAGATTAAATTAAATTAAATTAAATTTGATTCCATTTTATGAATTTAATTTAATTACATTTAATGAAATGTAATTAAATGTCATTTAATGTAATTTAGGTTAGGTAAAGTTAATTAAATTAACCAAATTAAATTAAATTAAATTAAATTAAATTAAATTAAAATAAAATAAAATAAAATAAAATAAAATAAAATAAAATAAAATAAAATAAAATAAAATAAAATAAAATAAAATAAAATAAAATAAAATAAAATAAAATAAAATAAAATAAAATAAAATAAAATAAAATAAAATAAAATAAAATAAATTAGATTAGATTAGATTAGATTAGATTAGATTAGATTAGATTAGATTAGATTAGTATTATTATGTAAAATAATGCGCTTCCCGAAAAGCGACAGAAGCGCATCGTTAGCTGCTCTGGTCTGGTCGGTTGCTAGACGTGGGGAGTTCCGAGGTCAGAGGTCACAGAGGTCACAGAGTGCCTCCCAGCTCTCCCAGACAGCAGGAGGTCAAACCAGAGCTTCAGCAGAAACTCCTCATCAAGGTCAGCCGGGGAACTTTAGTTTGGTAACTGGAGAACGGCCGTTTCCTTCAGTCTGCTGAGCTGCACTTCCTGTGTGGTAGTTACAAGTACCGATTACTTACAAGGTCACGGTCGATTCCGGGCAGCCGAAGGTAAAGAGCTGCTCAACAGGAGGAGTCGGAACTTCCTCGTGTCTTTTAGCGAAGCTTCCACTGTTTGATCCATAAAATGAAATATTAATAAAGGAACATAACATGACGAGGTCGTCGCCTAAAAGATGCAACAGACGAGAACCTGGATCTGTTTTCTTCTTCTTCTTTCCACTGCGGGTTAATGCACCGCCTCACATCTCCTGCTCCGAGAGTCCAGAGGAAGGAGGGAACGAAGTGAGAACAATGTGGGCTGGAGAGAGAGAGAGAGAGAGAGAGAGAGAGAGAGAGAGAGAGAGAGAAAGCATTGTTCTAAGTGCTGGAAGTAAATCTGAGACTTCAATAAGTCTCCAGCCACGTCTATTATTCACAAGACACGAGCAACACAACGAAAACAAAAGAGGTAATGTAGTGTGTGTGTTTGTGTGTGTGTGTGTGTGTGTGTGTGTGTGTGTGTGTGTGTGTGTGTGTGTGTGTGTGTGTGTGTGTGCGTAGTTCTTCTATGGAATCAAGTGAAGTGTGACGAGAACACGAGCGCTGATGTACACTCGCATGGCCGATGCCTCACGGTCCGCCGGTTGCCATGACAACGCGGTGCCCATATCGTCTTCTTAAATCCCGGCAGACTTTGGTTTTTTTTGTTGTTGTTGTTGTCGTTGTTGTTATGTTGAGGGGGGGGGGGGGGGGGGCTGCTTCTGCGTTGGTGGAGAAAAGTTTTAGGAAGGAGGCAGACTTTTACCGTCGTCCTCACGAACACCGTGTGCCGACAATCCTCTTTATTAAATCAGTGCTGGCAATCCATTAAAAACATTTTTTTTAACTAACTAATCGCACAATTCTCTGTAATTAATTGCGATTAATCGCATTGTTTTTCTCCCGAAGGCCGAAGCTTGTAATGGATATTTATTCAGGGAAAATCAGGGAATTAATGTCGACTCAGCACACAGAGGCTGTATTTAAGTTAAATTCAAAATGATTAAAATAAAGTGAGCGCTTCTTGGTTCTTTATTCACCTGCAGCCGTTTTACCTGTCGTTCCTCTTTTCCTTTGATTTACATTCAAACCTTGATATTTGACATGACATCAGTGGTTTGAGCCGCTTTTATACTGCTTTTTATCACTTTTACACCTTTTTCACCACGACAGACGTCACTGACCTTCATTGTTACTGGTGGAGGTGTGGAGGGACTGTCTGTCACTAACTCCTCTAGGAAGCCTCCTAACTCCTTTCCTTAACTCCTTTAGGAAGCCTCCTAACTCCTTTCCCTAACTCCTCTAGGAAGCCTCCTAACTCCTTTCTTTAACTCCTCTAGGAAGCCTCCTAACTCCTTTCCTTAACTCCTTTAGGAAGCCTCCTAACTCCTTTCCCTAACTCCTCTAGGAAGCCTCCTAACTCCTTTCCCTAACTCCTCTAGGAAGCCTCCTAACTCCTTTCCTTAACTCCTTTAGGAAGCCTCCTAACTCCTTTCCCTAACTCCTCTAGGAAGCCTCCTAACTCCTTTCTTTAACTCCTCTAGGAAGCCTCCTAACTCCTTTCCTTAACTCCTTTAGGAAGCCTCCTAACTCCTTTCCCTAACTCCTCTAGGAAGCCTCCTAACTCCTTTCCCTAACTCCTCTAGGAAGCCTCCTAACTCCTTTCCTTAACTCCTTTAGGAAGCCTCCTAACTCCTTTCCCTAACTCCTCTAGGAAGCCTCCTAACTCCTTTCCTTAACTCCTCTAGGAAGCCTCCTAACTCCTTTCCCTAACTCCTCTAGGAAGCCTCCTAACTCCTTTCCCTAACTCCTCTAGGAAGCCTCCTAACTCCTTTCCTTAACTCCTATAGGAAGCATCCTAACACCTTTCCTTAACTCCTTTAGGAAGCATCCTAACTCCTCTAAGAAGCCTCCTAACACCTTTCCTTAACTCCTCTAGGAAGCCTCCTAACACCTTTCCTTAACTCAACACCTTTCCTTAACTCCTCTAGGAAGCATCCTAACTCCTTTCCTTAACTCCTTTAAGAAGCATCCTAACACCTTTCCTTAACTCCTCTAGGAAGCCTCCTAACACCTTTCCTTAACTCCTCTAGGAAGCTTCCAAACACCTTTCCTTAACTCATCACCTTTCCTTAACTCCTCTAGGAAGCATCCTAACTCCTCTAGGAAGCATCCTAACTCCTTTCCTTAACTCCTTTAAGAAGCATCCTAACACCTTTCCTTAACTCCTATAGGAAGCATCCTAACTCCTCTAGGAAGCCTCCTAACACCTTTCCTTAACTCCTCTAGGAAGCCTCCAAACACCTTTCCTTAACTCAACACCTTTCCTTAACTCCTCTAGGAAGCATCCTAACTCCTTTCCTTAACTCCTTTAAGAAGCATCCTAACACCTTTCCTTAACTCATCACCTTTCCTTAACTCCTCTAGGAAGCATCCTAACTCCTCTAGGAAGCATCCTAACTCCTTTCCTTAACTCCTTTAAGAAGCATCCTAACACCTTTCCTTAACTCCTCTAGGAAGCATCCTAACTCCTCTAGGAAGCATCCTAACTCCTTTCCTTAACTCCTTTAAGAAGCATCCTAACACCTTTCCCTAACTCCTCTAGGAAGCATCCTAACTCCTCTAGGAAGCCTCCTAACACCTTTCCTTAACTCCTCTAGGAAGCCTCCAAACACCTTTCCTTAACTCAACACCTTTCCTTAACTCCTCTAGGAAGCATCCTAACTCCTCTAGGAAGCATCCTAACTCCTTTAAGAAGCATCCTAACACCTTTCCTTAACTCCTCTAGGAAGCATCCTAACTCCTCTAGGAAGCATCCTAACTCCTCTAGGAAGTGTCCTCACTCCTTTCCTTAAGGAGGACGCTGCCAGGCCTGGTTTGCGGCGCGGGGTTAACCCGGCGTGACGGCAATAAGAAAAAGACTGAGGGGCGGAATTTCATGTCCGTGGGGACGCCATCAGATATCAACATCTGGCGGGTCCGCGGGACGGCGGGACGGCGGGACGGCGGGGACGATCGGAGCCGACGCTTCGGCCGACGTCGGAGCTCGTCTTACCGCTGAACGGAGGAAATCCGAGGAGGAGAAATTGCCTCCCAAAGCAGGAATTTTGTTACCGAGCGGGTGGTTTTTTTTTAATAATTTGGGCGATTCGGGTTTCCGTGTCTCGGCGAGTTTGAGGACGAAGCGCGGCGACAAGCCGGGAGGGGGAGGGGGAGGGGGAGGGGGAGGGGGAGGGGTGGAGGGGGGATTCAGGTCAAACGCAGGTAGAAAAATAAAAAAAGCAAAGAAAAAACGCGAGTCGTTCAAAGGGCAACGGCGGGATTGAGAGTGAGACACGGGGGAGAAACGAAGGGAGTCGGTTCCTCGACCTCTGCCGGAACCAGTTCAAACTCTTATTAACAGGAAGCAGCCACCATCCATCTCTCTATCGAAGTATATATCTGTATCTATATATCTTTATACCTATATCTATATATAATAGATAGATAGCTCACCTGTCTCCATGTCAACATACTGTAGTGATCTTGAAGTCAAGTCTTCCTCATTAGAGGAACATTTCAAAGTAAACATGTCAGAAAGGAAAAGACGAAGCACATCCTGACGATCAACAACAGATTCTAAGCTCCGTCTCGTCTCGTCACGTCTCGTCTTGTCACACACAGGAAACACGTCGGTTTTAATCAACACCATCACTAAAGAAAATATCAGGTTTTCACAAGTCTTGTTTGAGGAATAAAAACACCTTTCATGTCATTCGTGTTCCTCTTTCATCCCCAAACCTTCTGCACCTTCATTCGCTTTATAGTCGCTACGGTTTAAAAAAAGAACGAGCTGAGAGGCGATTCCCAATGACGTCTATCGGAACAGGAGAGTGTCTTTTAACATCTTTTATTCATCCATCCTTCCATCCTGCTTTATGGATCCAGAGGAAGACCAGACAATCGATACCTAGATTATCAGACATAAGAGCATAAAGTGGAATAAACAGAAGCACCACTGGAGCCACGATGTTCCGTCAACTGAAACCTCACAACAAAACATTGACAATTACCAATGTCGATACTGAGGCAACGTGGACGTGACGGGTGCGTTGGTCCGTCAAAAATCACGTTTCCACAGGAACTGTCATACTTCCCATTCATTGTGTATGTGAGACGCACCGCGGTGCATGCTGGGTACGAAGCGGTGTGTTTAGATTTAGAGCTACATGCTAAAGAGTTTCACGGCTAACACACCAGCAATGCTACAGGCTAAAGAGTTTCAAGGCTCACACACCAGTGATGCTACATGCTAAAGAGATTTGGCGCCAACACACCAGTGATGCTACTGCTACATGCTAAAGAGCATTGGCACTAAAACACCAGTGATGCTACATGCTACATGCTAAAGAGATTTGGCGCTAACACACCAGTGATGCTGTATGCTAAAAAGGGCCAAGGCGAACACATCAGTGATGCTACATGCTACATGCTATAGAGATTTGGCGCTAACACACCAGTGATGCTACATGCTAAAGAGATTTGGTGCTAACACACCAGCAATGCTACATGATAAAGAGTCTCGGGGCTAACACACCAGAGATGCTACATGCTACATGCTCAAGTATTTCAGGGCTAAGACACCAGCTACATACCAGTATCTACGCGGTGCGTAGACAGACGCTATGCGCGGCCGTCGTGGACAAACATGTGATGAAAGAAGTAGATTCATGAGATTTTCAGATCCTTACATCTATTTTTTTCTCCACATTTTCCTTCGAATCTTTAAAAAAAAGAAACAAATTGGGGCAGTAATCATGGATGCAGATTAGCATTTGAACGTGTTCTTTTGCAATCAAGACGTTTGAATAGTTTAATTTTATTTTGTACACGTCGCCTCGTGACGCTCCGTCTAATCCGCTCATTGAGAACCGGAGACGGGGATTCATCCCGGATCCTGGATCGTCCTCATAGGAACACCGCGCCACTCATTCCACGAACCTCGAGAGCGAAGCCCGACGGCAACACCTGATTCACATTAAAATATGGCCTGAATTGCAAGAATGACTTGTGTTGCGTAACACACTCCGTACTCGTCCCGGCATAATTAGACGTACTTCTATATTTAGACGTAATTGTCGCGGTGATGAAGCGTGCAGCGAGCGCTGCCGCCGATTTGACTTCTGTTGAAGGCTGGATTGATCTGGCAGGGCGAGCGTGTGTGTGTGTGTGTGTGTGTGTGTGTGTGTGTGTGTGTGTGTGTGTGTGCCACATGGCTGCAGGTACACAGGCTTATTTCTGCTCGCCGTGCAGCAGTTTGAAGAGGTTGGCTAGCGCCAGCTGTCGGAGCTATAACTGGGCTCAGTGGGACCAGAGCGCTTGATGTACAAGCAAAAAAACACAAAACAAACAAAAACAAACAAAATTAAAGCTGCAAGCAGCATTGGACGGGACCTCGCAAAAGACTGCCCGTCGGGGTGGGCACGATCCTCTAGACCGGTTAATTATAATTTTTTTAAGTTTAAAATTGTTTTTGTTTTTTTTAATTATGACTTTTATTTTGAAAAAACGGCGTCAAAACCAGCTAATTAGCTAGTGATTCGTGACCGCAGCGCCCCCATTAGGCCAATTTTTTTACATAAACCTCGAATGGAGCGCAGACTTGAGGAGCCGGCCAAATTTGGTGAGTGTTCGAGCGTCTAGGGAGTGAAAAATGAGGCTGAGCGCAAAAAAAAAAAAAAAAAAATAGAAGAATAATAAGAAGAAACGTTCGAAATACAATATAGAATTTCGCCAGTAGGTAGTGGCCACGCCCCAAAAAGGGGGCGTGGCCACTCTGACAGGGTCATGACAGTGCCCAGAGGGACCTGCCGTTGGCCGGGCCTCGGGCCCAGCCGTTGGGGAGGTCCCTAAAAAAGCAAGTCCCCACAACTGGAGGCCCATGCAGAGTAAACATCAGGACTTTACCCGGGGGGCTGGGGGGGGGGGGGGGGGGGGGGGGGGGGTGATGCCTCGCCGTGAATGGGCTCAGAGCTCGGAGCTGACAGGAATGCGGCGGCTGCCGCTGTCGTCAAGCGCTGATTTACTGCCCGGAAACACGGGGCTGAGTGGATATTTTATTGGAGCTGACTCTGCGCTGTTGGTGGATGCAGTGGTAGTGGGGGGGGGGGGGGGGGCATGCTTCAGTTTCCAACGCTGCTATTTATTTTCATTGACATCCAGAGGGTTAATATTGAAGGAGCACAAACAGACACTGGTCAACCTGCTACTGCTGATTTAATCACAATGTTGTTGTAGCTCTGATATTGTTTGCTGTATTTTTTTTTACTTTTTCACATGTATGAGGCTGTGACTGTTATTTATCTGTGATTTAAAAGAAGATATATTTATTTTTTTCTCTTTATTCTTCATGTGTGAATGCAAATATACAAACACGTGGTGACTTTAAAAATAAAGTATATATATATATATATATATAAAGGGTCCAGGCTTCACTCTGCTTCAGATCAGCTTGTTACAAGTGTTTCTAAACGGCCATCTGATGCAGGGACACGTGGCAGGATGGCGATGCTGGTGTCAAATTACAAGAATTTGGGTTTTCTTGAAGTGTGAATACAGTGCAAGTGGACAAACTGGTGAGACTGTTGCAGACACAAGACAAACGAAAGGGACGGTTTAAAATAAAAATAAAAATTTTTAAAAAGGATTTTAAATCTTGAATAAATAAATTGTATTATTTCGGCCATGTTTACACTTTTTTTTTTGTTCACGGTTCTTATAAAAATGGATATTTCCCTTTTTCTCCATTGATATGACATCATGTCCACCTGGTTCAGGGCTGCTATGAGCAGCCAGGCCTGTAGGGGGCAGTGTGACGAGACGCACGGAGCCGTGAGGGCCAATCACAATCCTGGAAAATAAACAAGGTTGATGGAGGTTGTTGATGGAGCGTGGTGGAGGTTGATGGAGGTTAATGGAAGGTGATGGTGGTTGGTGGAGGTTGATGGTGGTTGACAGAGGATGGTGGTGGAGGTTGGTGGAGGTTAATGGAGGGTGATGGAGGCTGGTGGAGGTTGATGATAGAGGGTGGTGGTGGAGGTTGATGATGGAGGTTGATTGAGGCTGGTGGTGGAGGTTGGTGGAGGTTAATGGAGGGTGATGGAGGATGGTGGGGGAGGTTCGTGGAGGTTGATGGAGGCTGGTGGAGGTTAATGGAGGGTGATGGAGGATGGTGGTGGAGGCTTGTGGAGGTTGATGGAGGCTGGTGGTGGAGGTTGGTGGAGGTTGATGGTGGTTGACAGAGGATGGTGGTGGAGGTTGGTGGAGGTTAATGGAGGGTGATGGAGGCTGGTGGAGGTTGATGATAGAGGGTGATGGAGGTTAATGGAGGGTGATGGAGGCTGATGGAGGTTGGTGGTGGAGGGTGATGATAGAGGATGATGGAGGTTGATGGAGGCTGGTGGAGGTTGATGATAGAGGGTGATGGAGGTTAATGGAGGGTGATGGAGGCTGGTGGAGGTTGATGATAGAGGGTGATGGAGGCTAATGGAGGGTGATGGAGGCTGATGGAGGTTGGTGGTGGAGGGTGATGGAGGTTGATGGAGGCTGGTGGTGGAGGGTGATGGAGGTTGATGGAGGCTGGTGATGGAGGTTAATGGAGGGTGATGGAGGCTGATGGAGGTTGGTGGTGGTGGTTGATGATAGAGGGTGATGGAGGTTAATGGAGGGTGATGGAGGTTGGTGGTGGTGGTTGATGATAGAAGGTGATGGAGGTAAATGGAGGGTGATGGAGGCTGGTGGTGGAGGGTGATGGAGGCTGGTGGAGGCTGCTGGTTTCCTATTGGAGCTCCCAGCGTGTCCAGAACAAGGCCAGTGTAGTAAAAAGCCTCCAGAGCGTCAACTATAAATTCTTCTCTGTGTGAGTGATGCTTCTGGTCGCCATGGAAACCTAATAGACCCTCTCTCTCTCTCTCTCTCCCCCTCCCTCTCTCCCTCCCTCCCTCCCCCCCTCTCTCTCTCTCTCTCTCTCCCCACCAAAGCTCTTTAGGCTACTTTGCGCATGTACGGCCAGTCAGTCACACTGAGCCTCGCTTCGACTCCAAGATGGCGAAACCTCGTCTGGCGTGTCTCCTGACTCTGCTCTCAACTCACTGTAAGTCCCGACAAACCCTCCCGGGAGCCCCGCCGCCCCGCCGCTCCGCCCCGGGGGAACCGGGGGGACCGGGGCCGCCTCGTGGCGGCCACTTGTCCGCGTGTTTGTCCGCATTTTCGGCTCGCTGGAGCCGGGAGGAGGAGGAGGTGGAGGAGGTGGAGGAGGAGGCGGCGGCGGCGGCGGAGACCCGCACCGAGCCGCGGACGCAACTAACGGGTAAAGTCCCGGCAGTGCTGGCGGCGGGATTCTGGAAGCGAGAACCGGCGGACGTTTACTTTTTTTTTTTTAATTATTATTTATTTATTTTTTAAATCCATTTTCCTCGAAATCAATAACTTTTTTCCCTCCGCGGGAGGAAAACGTGAAGCCGGAGAGCGACGCCGTTCAGCCGCTATTGTCACTCCGACCCGCCGCGCGTGACACCCGAGGAGTGTACCTGTGTGTGTGTGTGTGCGTGCGCGTGCGTGCGTGTGTGTGTGTCGGTTAAAAAAAAAAAAAGAAAAGTTTTCGTGCGGTCTGGAGCTCCGTGTTAAACTATTCATCGCGGGTGGATGTCGCGAGCCGTGAAGCGGGATAACGGTTCTCTCCATCAGGCGGAGGGTGGAGGGGTGGGGGTGGGGGGGCTGCCCGCGGGAGGAGCCCTGCTGCGGCCGGCCAGGCAGGCCACCCTCCGTAGCCCCTCTTACCCCCGTCCTCCTCCACCTCCTCCACCTCCTCCTCCGAACACAAACAGGGAAAAATGTCGCGCGCCATGTCGCGATACATATCGATACATATCGATACATATTGATACATATTGATACATATCGTGAGATCACTTGTTGCTCTGCAGCCTCAAGAATTTTATATATATATATTTTTTTTTACAGATTGTTAAAAAGTAAGGTTGGCAAGAAGTTTAGAAAACCTAATATAATATATATATATATATATATATATATATATTATATATTAAATTTTTTTTGTTTTTTAAATGTTTTTTTTAATGTTTGCATATGTTGATTTCACATAACTTTTCAGTTTTATCAATTTTTCCCCCTCAAAAATCTACTGATTGTTTTACAAAAACTCGACTCCGTTTATGCATTTATATTTACTATATATTTTATAGTATGTGTGCGCGTGTGTGTGGTAGAAAACATGAAAAAAATAACCTTTTTGCCCGTCATTTGATTCAAACTGGATTTTTTTTTTTACATAAAATTTTAATATTTAAAGCTTCAAAATTTTTTCTTCCTCCTCCTCCTCCACCTCCTCCTCCTCCTCCTCCGAACACAAACAGGGGAAAAACGATCCCGTATGTCGCGCCATGTCGCGATACATATCGATATATCGTGAGATCACTTGTTGCTCTGCAGCCTCAAGAATTTTATATTTATTTATTTTATTTTTATTTTTTGATTATTTTTTTACAGATTATTAAAAAGTATGGTTGGCGAGAAGTTTAGAAAACCTAATATACATATCTCTCTATATATATAGATATATATATATATTTTCATGTTTGCATATGTTGATTTCACATAGAAGTTTTGCAATTATTCCCCCCAAAATCTACTGATTGTTTTGCAAAAAGTCGACTCTGTTTATGCATTTATATTTACTATATATTTTATTGTGTGTGTGTGTGGTAGAAAACATGAAAAAATAACCTTTGTGTCCATTTTTGATTCAAAATGGGTTTTATTTAACATAAAATATTTATATTTAAAGCTTCAAAAATGTTTGCTAAAGTCATGAAATTACAGTATTAAAATGACAGTTCTTTACTTTTGTTTTAAATTGAAGGACATTATCTCGTATAGATTTGAAAAGTGCTTGCGCCTTTCTAATTTCGATGGCATGAGGATACTGTTTCCGTGCGCGTGTGCGTATACGTTTTATATATCACTTCGTATCAAGTTATTTGACGAACATAAACTATTGACGCTTCTATTTTCCTTCCTCCCACACCGGTTGACATTAGCTTTACCGTTTGACATTTAAAAAGATATATATTTATACGGATGTGCGCGGCACACCGACATGTTTAGGGTTGCTTGTAAAAGTCTTCAGGTTTGACGGAAGAGTCTGTTGCACCGTACGCTAGGTTGTGTTTATTAATCGCTCAATGTGTTTCCTGTTTGTGGTTCAACCGTTAAGATTTAAAAATTTCAATGTGATGTAAAATAATGTCAAATAGATCGGAAGGGAAGAAAATAGCAGGATTCTTGTTGCAGTCATGGAATCTGTTCAACGCTGTTCAGAGACGTGTCCTGTCCATGTCCTGTCCATGTCCGTGTCCTGTCATGTCCTTGTCCCTGTCCCTGTCCCTGTCCTGTCCTGTCCATGTCCATGTCCATGTCCATGTCCATGTCCTTGTTCTGTCCATGTCCTTGTCCTTGTCCTGTCCATGTCCTTGTTCTGTCCATGTCCCTGTCCATGCCCCGTCCTTGTCCTGTTCATGTCCTGTCCTTGTCCTTGTCCTTGCCCATGTCCTTGTTCTGTCCATGTCCCATCCTTGTCCTGTCCATGTTCATGTCCTGTCCTGTCCTTGTGCTTGTCCATGTCCCTGTTCTGTCCATGTCCCTGTCCATGCCCCGTCCTTGTCCTGTTCATGTCCATGTCCTTGTTCTGTCCATGTCCCTATCCATGTTCCGTCCTTGTCCTGTCCATGTCCTCTCCATGTCCTGTCCTGTCCATGTCCTGTCCTTGTATTTGTCCTGTCCATGTCCTTGTCCATGTGTCTTGCGTGGCTGTGCGATGGTTAAAAATGAAATCTCCACAACGCAGTTGACATGAAATGTTCTTTTTGTTATTCTCCACCCCCCCGCCTCCCCCCCCCGCCGGGGTGGATGAAGGGAGGTGTGTGAGGACAGACACAGTTCAAAGGGAGGTAGAGACATAAGAACATCGGCTGTGATCTCTCACGTGTGTGAATCAGCTCGTTCTCTTTGCCGTAATCAGGAGTCGCAGCGAGCTTGTTTGAAATGTGTTGCTCTCGCCTCTCGTCCCCCTGACATACCTCCGGGCTCTGCACTCCTTCTTTTCTCTTCTTTTTTTTTTTTTTCATCATTTATTTTTGTCCCCCGAGCGACACATTCCAAAGTCAGTGTGCCTAATGATATTCCCTGGTGCACGCCTGTGACGGGACGTGGCATCAGCACAATTGACATGTTGGGGCGAGGGTGGAGGAGGAGGGGTGGGGGTGGGGGTGGGGGGGGGGGGGGGGGGGCAGGGAGTTGGTGTTGGGGGTTTGGTCAATGAGCTGGTAAAGATTTAAGAATGTCTTTTGTCTTGGCGGGACGGGGACCAGCCATGTCTTCAGGGACGGATCCGGATTCCCAAACAATAACTGGCTGGAATCACAATTCTTCTCTTGACCCAAGAAGCTCGGCTCCTTTCTTTCTTTCTCTCTTTCTTTCTCTCTTTCTTCTTCCACTTTCTGATGTTTGGCCAAAGCGAACGCATCTCAAGGAGTGTGTCACGAGCGTCGCCTCTCCGTCCGTCCGTCACACGCAGCGAGACGCGAGACGCGCTTGTTATTTTTGATTCGCGGCGTTCGGGGGCCGGGGTCGCTTATCGTCCTAACGGCCGAGCGGCTAAATCCAGCGCGGCGCGGCGCGGCTGCAAATATCAGCCCGGTCATCTGCCAGCGGAGCGCGAGGCGAGGCGAGGCGAGGCGAGGCGAGGCGAGGCGAGGCGAGGCGAGGGCCTTTGTTATTTTAAGTACACATGCTCACACTGGACTTTCCAATCCCGGCTAATGGAACGCGTTGGCGTTTTCCATCGTTGGCTTCGAATATGCTGAAGAACGGCGGCGGCGGCGGCGCTCTGGGGGGGTGGGGGTGGGTGGAATGGGGAGGGGGGGGGGGACAGAGCCTGCCAACGGCTCGGCCGGGAGGATGCTCAGAGTGGATTAGTACCCAGCAAATAGACCCCTCCGGATCGCTGCGTCTGTCGGAACCGGACGGGTCGACAGCAAACCGGATAGAAAAACACACGTATATCGCAACAGACTGGCGGACATGCTGTAAAGTACGTTTGTGTATTTAGGTAATCAGATTTGGATTATAAAAAAAAATAAAAGTGGTTTTCTTGTTTCTGGTTAAAATTGGGAAGAGAAAGATGCTTTTTTTGTTATTAGGAACTACAAATCCCACAAAGACGTGTGATTGTGATAAACAAGAATATGATCATGTTTTGTAATCTTTTAGTACAGGTCAGTAATAACGTACTGATTTACTCTACAAAGTACTGATTTACTCTATAAAGTACTGATTTACTTTGCAAAGTACTGATTTACTCTACAAAGTACTGATTTACTCTATAACGTACTGATTTACTCTATAAAGTACTGATTTACTCTACAAAGTACTGATTTACTCTATAACGTACTGATTTACTCTACAAAGTACTGATTTACTCTATAACGTACTGATTTACTCTATAACGTATTGATTTACTCTACAAACTACTGATTTACTTTGCAAAGTACTGATTTACTCTACAAAGTACTGATTTACTTTGCAAAGTACTGATTTACTCTACAAACTACTGATTTACTCTACAAAGTACTGATTCAAAAACACAACAAATGAAAAAACACAAAGACGTGAATTTGTTGTTGTGTTTTTGAATTTGTTGTTGTGTTTTTGAATTTGTTGTTGTGTTTTTGAATTTGTTGTTGTGTTTCGTGATTCGTTGTTGTGGTTTGCACTTCAGGGCCACCGTAGACGTTGGAGCCGGAACCGTGTCCATGTAGAGGCGGCGCTTGTTGATTTCATTGTGGGGATTCTGTTTTTTGTTGTTGTGGGGTTTTTTTTTTCAAAACAAAAGCTGAACGCGGTGAAGCTGGTTTCCCAACGTAGCAGCGTTCAGACATGACGGCGTCGCCACGATGAAGAACTGGGTCCAAAACGCCGTCGTCATTTGTTTGTTGGCCCCGGATGTTTTTACCGTTCCGGTCGAACGGGCCCCGTCGCTCGTAGTTTAAAACACCTGGAGATTAAAACACCTGGAGATTAAAACACCTGGAGATTAAAACACCTGGAGAACGGCGCCGAACTTAATCGCATTTCACCGCCGGAGCGTTGGAATCGACTCGTCTTCCTGGACGGCCGACATTTCTCATGACCGGCCGTTATCTGTGTTTTGGCTCTCGCCTGTCAGCCTGATCCAATTTGGGCTCTGGTTATCTGACGGGATAAGATAAGGCGGAGAGCCGTGCGCCAGACTGTTGTTGAGTGGGTTTTTTTTTTCTCCGCCGATCGGTCGTAGCGTCTCAACCGGCCGCCGCCGCCGCCGCGTAGCTAGGCGGCTAGTCGGATGACGCTCTTTAAACATTTGTCTAAACCGGAGCCAAGTGTCTGCGCTCTTCCCGGCGTTTTGGCATGTGTGGTGTAGCCGTTTGGCGTGGCAAGGGGGGGTGGAGGCCCCCCCCCCCCCCCCCCACCCCCCCCCCTCCCATAATAACTGCTGATAGTGGCTCCCCGAGGAGCTGCTTGTTGTCAGATGCTTCCCAACCCACCCAAAGCTTGCAAGCAAATGTTTAGAGCTCCGTCTGAATGGCATGTGCCCCCCCCCCCGCCCCCCCTCGCTCACCACCCCCCCCCCCCTCTCCCCGCCGCCGGCAAGTCACATACGGTCTGACATTTTACTGCAGAGACACTAAATGGCAAAGTTATAGAAAAAAAACAAGCCAAAACGAAACCAAGCAGGTCCGACAGAGAAAGAAGCCGTCCTTCACCGCTCAGCGTTTCATCCGTCATCCGTCGCCGCCGCAGGAAGGACGACGTCGTTCTGAGCGCTGGCGGCGTCGCGACTTTTCACCAAAACGCACAATTTAGCAATCGTTAACCCCCCCCCCCAAACCCAACCCCTCCGCGGGGGGACGCAGGGTGAAAGTGCCACATGTCTGCGGCTGTGGAATGACCTGAAACAGCTGAGCGGGAGGGCGGCGGGGCGGCGGGGCGGGAGGGCGGCAGGGCGCGTGGTGTTTATCAGCCGGCCTCCCGAACCAGAAATATCCCCGGTCCCTCCCAAACCTTGAGTCGGCAAATGCGGCATTCCAGGCGGAAAACACATGCGGCGCGCCGGGAGCTCCACGTCATGTGTGCACCGGCCCAACAATCACAACCACCTGTTTTCCTGAGAGATAAAAAAAACGCCTCCACCCCCCCTCCCTCCTCCTCCACCACCCTCCCCCCCTCCCCCCATGATGAGCTGGCCGAGGTCAGGGCGGGGGAGGAGAGCGCTGGCCGTCCAAAACAAAACTCCCCCGTCCAGGGAAAAAGTCAGAAACGGTGAAGAGGAGGAGCTTTTCCCTTTCGTCCAGGTGTCGGCAACATTGAATGCTTAACACCCGGAGAGCCGCACGCATTTTATTTTGACGGTCCCACCGGCAGACCATGCTCTTATTGTCAGAAGCTCCGCCCAGCAGAGGAAATAGCGCCGTTTATCGGCTATTTTCTCGCAGATTGCCGCGTTTTAGCATTTTACCCTTGAGGCCAGTTAGCATACAAAACGTCCCTGGAAGCGACAGCAGAGTGTTTTGAAGGTTGAATCTTCGTTTCACCGCCTGCTGGAACAAAATCACACCGGAATCATCTCAATTATATTATATTGTCTTAATTCGCTGTGAGCTGGAAACGCAGTCGTTGAGGGAATTTCTAACATTTATAATTTCTAACATTTATGATTCGTCACGCAGTCGTTTTTTTGTTATTTATTCCCAGTTTGGTAGAACCCCCCCCCCCCCCGAGTCATCATGAGTCATTCTGTGGGCAGAAAGAGAAACCGAGACCTTCCAAAACTCATCCTGAGTCATCTGCTGTATTTTCTGAACTCCGAAGTATTTTTCCACTGAAAAGTCCTTTTTTTTTTTTTTTTCAAAGCTTAAAGTGAAAACAGGATCAGGACGACGTCACTGAAACTCTTGTTTACTACCTGCCAGTACTGGCTTACTCTACAAAGTACTGATGTACTCTATAAAGTACTGATGTACTCTATAAAGTACTGATTTACTCTACAAAGTACTGGTTTACTCTATAAAGTACTGATTTATGCTACAAAGTACTGGCTTATTCTACAAAGTACTGATGTACTCTACAAAGTACTGATTTACTCTATAAAGTACTGGTTTACTCTATAAAGTACTGATGTACTCTACAAAGTACTGATTTACTCTATAAAGTACTGGCTTACTCTACAAAGTACTGATGTACTCTATAAAGTACTGATGTACTCTATAAAGCCCTGTACATGTACTGGCTTACTCTACAAAGTACTGGTTTACTCTATAAAGTACTGATTTATGCTACAAAGTACTGGCTTATTCTACAAAGTACTGATGTACTCTACAAAGTACTGATTTACTCTATAAAGTACTGGTTTACTCTATAAAGTACTGATTTACTCTACAAAGTACTGGTTTACTCTATAAAGTACTGATTTACTCTACAAAGTACTGGTTTACTCTACAAAGTACTGGCTTACTCTACAAAGTACTGATGTACTCTATAAAGCCCTGTACATGTACTGGCTTACTCTACAAAGTACTGGTTTACTCTATAAAGTACTGATTTATGCTACAAAGTACTGGCTTATTCTACAAAGTACTGATGTACTCTACAAAGTACTGATTTACTCTATAAAGTACTGGTTTACTCTACAAAGTACTGGTTTACTCTACAAAGTACTGGTTTACTCTATAAAGTACTGATTTACTCTACAAAGTACTGGTTTACTCTACAAAGTACTGGCTTACTCTACAAAGTACTGATGTACTCTATAAAGCTCTGTACATGTACTGGTTTACTCTACAAAGTACTGGTTTACTCTATAAAGTACTGATTTACTCTACAAAGTACTGGTTTACTCTACAAAGTACTGGCGTATTCTACAAAGTACTGATGTACTCTACAAAGTACTGATGTACTCTACAAAGTACTGGTTTACTCTATAAAGTACTGATTTACTCTACAAAGTACTGGTTTACTCTATAAAGTACTGGCTTATTCTACAAAGTACTGATGTACTCTACAAAGCACTGATGTACTCTATAAAGTACTGGCTTATTCTACAAAGTACTGATGTACTCTACAAAGTACTGATGTACTCTATAAAGTACTGATTTACTCTACAAAGTACTGGTTTACTCTATAAAGTACTGATTTACTCTACAAAGTACTGGTTTACTCTATAAAGTACTGATTTACTCTACAAAGTACTGATTTACTCTATAAAGTACTGATTTACTCTACAAAGTACTGATTTACTCTATAAAGTTTTGATATTCTACAAAGTACGGATGTACTCTATAAAGTACTGATGTACTCTATAAAGCCTGTACATGTGGTATATTTGCTGATTCCTTATCCTATGTACGTATTACTGATTATTTCTTGAACAAAATATTTTTAAATCAGATAAATCGCTGTGGATTATTTTCCATTGTTCACAATCAGATATTTATTTGTAATCTACGTTAATCGCGTTTCATTTTGCAAACAGACGGACGAGGATGAAGATCAACAGTTCAAGTTAACGAAACAGATGTGTTGAAAAAACTTTGAAATCAGATTTATCATGACGATGGATTCCTTCAGTTTTGACACTCCTTATTTATTTCAAGCTGCTCAGTGTGTGTGTGTGTGTGTGTGTGTGTGTGTGTGTGTGTGTGTGTGTGTGTGTGTGTGTGTGTGTGTGTGTGTGTGTGTGTGTGTGTGTGTGTGTGTGTGTGTGTGTGTGTGTGTGTGTGTGTGTGTGTGTGTTGTCAGGTTACCAGAAACCATGTACACACAGTTTTACTCCAGGGCAGTGAGAGTTGATGGTGAAGGTGTGTTTCTTGTCCTCGGCCTGGACATTCTTCTGTTTCCCCCGGTGGACGGAGGTTTGATATAAAGAGAAGATCAAAGTCCATCTGGTCTTTGTATCAAAGCTTTTAGCTTCACGTCGACGTTTAAAGGTTATATGAAAAGTTAATGTACAAGTTCAACAAGACGGATCGATCTCATCTGTTTTGTTCTCCTCTCTCTCTCTCCCTCGCTCTCTCTCCACCTCTCTCTCTCTCTCTCTCTCTCTCCACCTCTCTCTCTACCTCTCCCTCTCTCTCTCTCCACCTCTCTCTTTCTTTCTCTAACTCTCTCTCTCTTTCTCCCTCGCTCTCTCTCCACCTCTCTCTCTCTCCACCTCTCTCTCTACCTCTCTCTTTCTCTCTCCCTCTCTCTCTCTCTCTCTCCCTCGCTCTCTCTCCACCTCTCTCTCTACCTCTCTCTCTCTCTCTCCACCTATCTCTCTTTCTCTCTCCACCTCTCTCTCTCTCTCTGCACCTCTCTCTCTCTACCTCTCTCTTTCTCTCTCCCTCTCTCTCTCTCTCTCTCTCCCTCGCTCTCTCTCCACCTCTCTCTCTACCTCTCTCTCTTTCTCTCTCTCTCCACCTCTCTCTTTCTCCACCTCTCTCTCTCTCTCCACCTCTCTACCTCTCTCCACCTCTCTCTCTCTTTCTTTCACCTCTCTCTCTCTACCTCTCCCTCTCTCTCTCTCCACCTCTCTCTTTCTTTCTCTAACTCTCTCTCCACCTCTCTCTCTCCACCTCTCTCTCTCTCTCTCTCTCTCCATCATTTTTTTTTTTTTTGGGGGGGTCAGTACGTCTCCTGAGAGTGAATCCATTGCACGCCCTTCTGCTTGTGTCATGTTTTTCCCCCCTCGCTCCCTCGCTCGCTCTCTCGCTCACTCCCTCTCCCCTTGCCGAGGTCGAAAGCCAAACAGCGGCGAGCTCACGCTCCAGAAATGGCGACGGCATGTGCTGCACAATGTCAATAAGCGAAGGAGGCTGGCGGCCCGCCTGCGGGGCCAAGAGGCCCGGAGGCGTGGACGTGGACGGGGAGCGGCGCTCGCGGCGCTCGGCGCGGCGGGGAGGGAGAAGCTAGCTGAGCGTCTCTGAGTCGACTTGCTTTTCCTAGACGGTTTTAGATCAACGGGATAATCTCCCAAGATGCTCGCTGCCCGAGCTCAGGGCACCACCGGAGCTGCTTCCTGTTTGATGATCTTTATCTGTGTGGGTCACATGGGGGGGGGGGGGGAGTGGGGGGGGTTCACTGGATACTGATGGAGCCCATCGATAGGTCAAAGAGAGCAGCATCGATCCACATCGGGCTGCTGTCAGCTGAGTGAAATAATAAGGGTCTTCATTAACGGGGGAGGGGGTGGAGGAGGTAGTGAGCTCCATGGAGGAAGCCGGGGGGTGGGGGGTGGGGGGGGGGGCTGCTGCTCCCCCCGCTGGGAGTCATAACCAGATAATCGCTCCGGATTCATCTTTTGTTTACCGGCCGACACACAAAAGGGCAATTAGCGTCTAAAAATAGCCACGAGGCCGAGTCACCTGACCACCTCAGGTGTTTGGTCGTCATTAGAAACACGGACCGGGGGGTGTGGGGTGGGGGGGGGGGGGGGGGGGGTCATGGTGGACGGGACGCCGGCATGCTGTGTACGGAGCAAGTCTTTCATCCCCGATGATGTTGGGTCACATGAGGACTTGAAAGGACGGCCGGTGTCTACCTCTCTCGCTCTCTCTCTCTCTCTCTCTCTCACTCTACCTCTCTCTCTCTCCACCTCTCTCTCTCTACCTCTCTCTCCTCGCTCTCACCTCTCTCTCGCTCTCTCTCTCTCTCTCTCTCTCTCTCACTCTACCTCTCTCTCTCCACCTCTCTCTCTCTACCTCTCTCTCTGTCCACCTCTCTCTCTCTCTCTCCACCTCTCTCTCTCTACCTCTCTCTCTGTCCACCTCTCTCTCTCTCTCCACCTCTCTCTCTCTGCCTCTCTCTATACCTCTCGCTCTCTCTACCTCTCTCTCTCTACCTCTCTCTCTCTCTCTCTCCACCTCTCTCTCTCTCTCCACCTCTCTCTCTCTCTCTCTACCTCACTCTACCTCTCTCTCTCTCTCTCTCTCCACCTCTCTCTCTCTCTCTCTCTCTACCTCTCTCTCTCTCTCTACCTCTCTCTCTCTCTCCACCCCTCTCTCTCTCTCTCTCTCTACCTCTCTCTCTCTCTCTCTACCTCTCTCTCTCTCTCTCTACCCCCCTCTCTCTCTCTCTCTCTCTCTCTCTACCTCTCTCTCTCTCTCTCTCTCTCTACCTCTCTCTCTCTACCTTTAGTAAGACCTGGTGAACCTTGATCTCTAAATATTAAAAGTCTAGAAATGATCCAGAAAGGCAGCGGCGAGGAGCCGGACGGTGACGGGAGATGTGCTTTTTAAGTTTCTTTTTTACTCAACAGCAGTTTTTGGTTAAGGAAAGGAGTGAAGCGGAGAGACGGGAGGAGGATAAAGGGAAAAGCGGCTTTGGAATTATTAAGATTACTCGGCAGCGGCAGTATGATCTCTGTTCGTCGGGAATCAAATCTGGAATCAAATCTCATTCTCTGGATTTCATTAAAGAGTCAGTAAAATGGAATTCGAGCGGATGACGCATGGCCTCGATAATAAGGAGATATCCTGGCAGCTCTGTGGTGATCATAAGCTGTGTGTGTGTGTGTGAGAGTGTGTGTGTGTGAGTGAGTGTGTGTGTGTGCGTTACCTTGGAGACAAGATGCTAAACCTGTGAAACACAGAAGCCCTGGTGAGACGTTTAGATCTTAATATGCCACCATTACTGCTCATTTCAAGCCAGTAGCATGAGGCCGCTGTTCTCCAGCCTGTGTGTGTGTGTGTGTGTGTGTGTGTGTGTGTGTGTGTGTGTGTGTGTGTGTGTGTGTGTGTGTGTGTGTGTGTGTGTGTGTGTGTGTGTGTGTGTGGTGTGTGTGTGTGTGTGTGTGTGTGTTATTCTTCACTCGCTAAATCATTGTTGGGGAAACATCAAAAGACTTTGGCATTGCTGAGCCGTCCCTCTCGTCGCTCATATATATATATATATATATATATATATATATATATATGTATTGTTTGTTTTTGTTCTATCAGTGCTACCATTATTAGTAGTACTATACACGAGTATTATACACTATTACACACTGTTATTATCTGTATTATTGTTATTATTATTATTATATAATGCCTACTTCTAATGGCTCTGCCGCTGCACCTTACTATTTATTTATCTTGCTTTTATCTCGTGTTTATTTCTAAGACCCCATGTTCCGTTCTGTGTTTTACTTTATGTCTTATACCCAGATATTTTTACTTTTATTTCTATTCTATTGTATTTTATAATATTCGTATGTACCAGATTGCTGCAACAAGACAATTTCCCTTCGGGATGAATAAAGTAATTATCTATCTATCTATCTATCTATCTATCTATCTATCTATCTATCTATCTATCTATCTATCTATCTATCTATCTATCTATCTATCTATCTATCTATCTATCTATCTATCTATCTATCTATCTATCTATCTATCTATCTATCTATCTATCTATCTATCTATCTACCTACCTACCTACCTACCTACCTACCTACCTACCTATCTATCTATCTATCTATCTATCTATCTATCTATCTATCTATCTATCTACCTACCTACCTACCTACCTACCTACCTACCTACCTACCTACCTACCTACCTACCTACCTACCTACCTACCTACCTACCTACCTACCTACCTACCTACCTACCTACCTACCTACCTACCTACCTACCTACCTACCTACCTACCTACCTACCTACCTACCTACCTACCTACCTACCTACCTACCTATCTATCTATCTATCTATCTATCTATCTATCTATCTATCTATCTATCTATCTATCTATCTATCTATCTATCTATCTATCTATCTATCTATCTATCTATCTATCTATCTATCTATCTATCTATCTATCTATCTATCTATCTATCTGATAGCTTCTTGTAGAAGCAGCACATTTCCACTGAGATTTACACATCAAAGTCCTTTCATCTTCTGATATATTTATTCCTCCTTCTTTGAAAGCAAGAGTTTTAATTAATGAGTTGAACCGTCACCAAACGAGCACAAACTGTAAAATTCGGCCTCCGTCATGATCGGTAATAAAGGTGACGGAGGCCAGCGGACAGGCGACGGGGTCGGGAAGAGCAGACGGATCAAAACAGGAAGTGCGATATTGGATTCCACGTCGACGGGCCGTCGGCGACACTTAACCTCCGAACGCCGCCGATACCGACACCGACAGACGTACCGACTTTATTCCGCCCCAACTGGGAAATAACAGATCGGCTGTGACGAGCCGCTGGCAGGTGACGGAGGACAAATCCCCTTTTATTTTGAAATCGAGTTTGATGGCGAGGCCGTCAAAGCCGCCGGCAGGGCGCCAGACCCTTCCCCCGTGCTAATCGGTAGCAGGTCGTGCTCAACGCTCATTTCCTCTGCTTCCGTCTGGAGACTAATTACCTGGAGGTTTGCTCTTCCTCCTCTTCCTCCTCTTCCTCCACATCCTCCTCTTCCTCCACCTCCACACGTCCGCCAGGAACCGCTCGCTATCTGCTGTGGAGGCGGTGGGAAGGTCTTGATGCTCAATTCTGATGTTTTTTTCCTACTGGGATACGATTTTTTGGGGGTCGAGTGAAGGTGGGTCGACCTCCGAGCCCAGAAGACGACAGGAAGTCGCGTAGATCAGTGTTTTTCAACCTTTTTTAAACAAGGCACACTTTTATCTTTGGAAAACTCTGGAGGCACTCCACCACCTGAAAATGTGAAAGAAAGAAAAAAACTTTATTGATCAAAGGGGATCAAAGAGGATTTGGAAAACTTTTCTCTGGTTATTATTGCTAGGCTATGAAAAGAGCCTAGTAATAGGCTCTAATGAGGAACGTTAGATCAGTGTTTTTAACCTTTTTGAGCCGAGGCACACTTTTATCTTTGAAAAACCTGGAGGCACACCACCACCACCCGGAAATGTTAAAATGTTAAACTCTGTAGCCTCTATTAACAATATAAAGTCTTTCTCATCAAAGTTTTATCAACAGGAATCAAGTAAATACAGAAACAAAGGACTTTTTTTAATAGTGACTCCCCCAGTGTGAAACCTGGACCTGATGGATGAAGAGCTGAGATCCTGGTTTTCAAAAACTTCTCCATCACTGTCACTGACACAGTACTTTGATACAACATGGTAGCAGGAGGTGGAGATGAACCACACTGACGTCTGTCACTTTACATTTCACCGGCAAAGTTCTGTGCTGCCCTCTAGTGGTGAAGAGTATTTATACATGATGACTCTGCAACACACTGTCGCTGTGAGAGCAAATGATTTTGCTCAGCTGACGATCTGGAGGAAACACAGTGGTTGTAAAAACTCTGGCGTAGAAAACTCTACTGAGACGAGGCAACCAGAGCCGCCAGATGTGACTCGGCAGTTTTCAGCCCCAAACGACGTAAAAGTGACACGCCTCGATCAAAACTCTCCCGAACCTCGCCTGTAGAATCATTTTAACAACCGTAAACAATATTATATGTGTGATTAATAAACACGCCACAAATACACAAAGTCAAGAGGTAACGCACGTCGTCCCGCCGTCGTCGTTTTTTAATTCGCTAAGATGCTGTATTTTTTTATTTAAACTAACTATATATCAAACTTTATCACTTTATTATGTTTTGTTGTTTTATGTTATGTTTTATATATTTATTATTGTGATTTTAACATCACAAAAATGGTAATAGAAATGAAAATTGATCCTGAGTTCAAATTTTAATCATCTATCTTGTTGTTTTATGTGGAAATTCATCTTGTAAAAACTTACTTATATGTTTATATTTGAACAATGTTTATCTTGTACGACATATATTTTTGTGACGGAAGTCCATTGTTTACAAACAATGTAAACAATAACGATGGTGAATCACTATAGTCGCCACCTGATATTAATCTTGAGTGTTGAATGGAAGATGAAAACACTTTTAAAAACTAGTAATTAAAAATAAAAGGATTTGAGAGTTACTGTAACAACTGCTGTTGTTTGAGCTTTTCCTCTCCGCCGCGTCTGTTTGCAGAATTATTCAAGACAGATTCTCTGAATGTCTTCAGTTGTTGTTTTATTACTTTCTTTTAACCACACATCTTGGATTATGAAACATATTACAGATCAGATTCTTGATGACTCAGCACTCCCAACTAAATCAGTCGCTGCAAGCAAATTTGAAATATCATCTCAAGCAGACTGGTTTATTTTTATTGTTGTTGTGTAAACGAGGATCTAATGTACACAAAACCCTTCCTGTTTGCAACTTTTATTTTATTGTGGTGTGACTAAAAGTGATGCTGTACTTTTGTGCAGGCATCTTGCAGGGGAGCCGTCACCGTGTGCTGGTGACTGTGTGAATGTGAAGCATGTCGGGCTGCCGAAGAGGGTGAAATATGTGAAATATGTGAAATACGTGAAATACGTCCCCTGCAAGAGAAGCTCATTTACACTTTATCTCCACCTTTTTGCGTTCGGGTCCAAATGGAGGGCGGGACCGTCGTCAGCCATTGATTTCCTCTGCAATGAGTTACCGCCGGCCAATTTTCTGCTGAGCGGTGATCTTTCTCCGGTGTCGTGTGAGATCCCGAGGGTCGGGGGGGTCGGGGGGGGGGGGGGGGGGGGGGGGTAGTAAACCTTCGCCAGATCGCATGTGAACATGAGCTGCGGTGGAGAGAATCCACTGTTAATTAGAGACCAGCGTCACGAGTGCGCCGGCGGTGAGACGTGTCCAGACCTAAATCTGTGCATGTGCACCCGGCGTGACCCCCCCCCCCCCCCCCCCCCCCCCCCCCCCCCCCCCCCGCCCCGATGAAGAAGCCCCCCCGCCGCTGGCCGGCCGCCAGGCGCAATCTGATTAAACGTGTCCACCTCACTGGAGGTACGACGGAGCAGGAAGCACCGCTGGAGGCCCACTATGAGGGACCTTTAGTTAGATACCAGCAGTCGGGACCTTTAGTTAGAAACCAGCAGTCAGGACCTTTAGTTAGATACCAGCAGTCGGGACCTTTAGTTAGATACCAGCAGTCGGGACCTTTAGTTAGATACAGCAGTCAGGACCTTTAGGGTGGATACCAGCAGTCGGGACCTTTAGGTTGGATACCAGCAGTCAGGACCTTTAGTTAGATACCAGCAGTCAGACCTTTAGGTTGGATACCAGCAGTCAGGACCTTTAGGTTGGATACCAGCAGTCAGGACTTTTAGTTAGATACCAGCAGTCAGGACCTTTAGGTTGGATACCAGCAGTCAGGACCTTTAGGTTGGATACCAGCAGTCAGGACTTTTAGTTAGATACCAGCAGTCAGGACCTTTAGGTTGGATACCAGAAGTCGGGACCTTTAGGTTGGATACCAGCAGTCAGGACCTTTAGTTAGATACCAGCAGTCAGGACCTTTAGGTTGGATACCAGCAGTCAGGACCTTTAGTTAGATACCAGCAGTCAGGACCTTTAGTTAGATACCAGCAGTCAGGACCTTTAGGTTGGATACCAGCAGTCAGGACCTTTAGTTAGATACCAGCAGTCAGACCTTTAGGTTGGATACCAGCAGTCAGGACCTTTAGTTAGATACCAGCAGTCGGGACCTTTAGGTTAGAAACCAGCAGTCGGGACCTTTAGTTAGATACCAGCAGTCAGGACCTTTAGGTTGGATACCAGCAGTCAGGACCTTTAGGTTGGATACCAGCAGTCAGGACCTTTAGTTAGATACCAGCAGTCAGACCTTTAGGTTGGATACCAGCAGTCGGGACCTTTAGGGTGGAAACCAGCAGTCGGGACCTTTAGGGTGGATACCAGCAGTCGGGACCTTTAGGTTGGATACCAGCAGTCAGGACCTTTAGGTTAGATACCAGCAGTCGGGACCTTTAGTTAGATACCAGCAGTCGGGACCTTTAGGTTAGATACCAGCAGTCGGGACCTTTAGTTAGATACCAGCAGTCGGGACCTTTAGGTTAGATACCAGCAGTCGGGACCTTTAGTTAGATACCAGCAGTCGGGACCTTTAGGTTAGAAACCAGCAGTCGGGACCTTTAGTTAGATACCAGCAGTCGGGACCTTTAGGTTGGATACCAGCAGTCAGACCTTTAGGTTGGATACCAGCAGTCAGGACCTTTAGTTAGATAC
Source organism: Blennius ocellaris (assembly GCF_963422515.1). Classification (NCBI taxonomy): domain Eukaryota; kingdom Metazoa; phylum Chordata; class Actinopteri; order Blenniiformes; family Blenniidae; genus Blennius; species Blennius ocellaris. Next base: position 26,505,495 of record NC_137663.1, on the reverse strand, counting down.
CAGCAGTCAGGACCTTTAGTTAGATACCAGCAGTCAGGACTTTTAGTTAGATACCAGCAGTCGGGACCTTTAGGTTAGATACCAGCAGTCGGGACCTTTAGTTAGATACCAGCAGTCGGGACCTTTAGGTTAGAAACCAGCAGTCGGGACCTTTAGTTAGATACCAGCAGTCAGGACCTTTAGTTAGATACCAGCAGTCAGGACCTTTAGTTAGATACCAGCAGTCAGGACTTTAGTTAGATACCAGCAGTCAGGACCTTTAGGGTGGATACCAGCAGTCGGACCTTTAGGTGGAGGTTGTGTTGTGTGTGTTCTCCTCTTGTTCAACACACACACACATTTTCTCGGAGGCCTCGTGCGGGCGTCGGCAACTTTCCCCCCCGCCGACTAAATGGCTTTTGTTCTCGTGTTTTCTGCCGTTGTTTTTTTATTTTCTTAATAAATAATTTGTTGGCTCTTTGCTTTTGTACGTTGAATATTTAGGAAGCACACAGCTGTGCGCTCTGTGTTCGCGGGTTCCAGCGAAGTTGCCTCCGCTGTTGTTTGTTGTTGTTGTTGTGTGTGTGTGTGTGTGAGAGCGGGATGGAGGGATGGAGGGAGAAGTGTAACGCTAATGAAGGAGGAGGGATTTTTACCTCGGCGTCGTGGAAGAGAGTGCGCGTGTGGTGAGATTCTCCACAGAGATCAGCCCACTTGTTTTTCCTGACTTTAGGTTCGACTCGCAGTGATCAAAGGCAACGGGGAGCTTTGTACCGAGGCGCTGGAGCCGCTTTGATCTCCCCCGTTCTGTAAATCCTTCACATGCACGCTTGGTATATAAAAATAATACAAAAAAGAGAAGCAAAAATAGGATCCGAGGGGCTTTATTTGATGGTCCTGAGATAATTGGTGGTCAGAGTTCACAAATGCTTCATGTGATTCAAATGTGGCGTTATTTAAGTTGTGCTATATAATCACAACGGTAAGTTTACCGTCATTTTTAGTACGTGAAATAGACTCATCGTAGAAGACTGCTGAGCCGCGGCGAAGCGCTTCAATGCTCTGTCCATTCAAAATGACAGAATTAATCACTATTAATTAAAAAAAGAAATTGAAAGAACTTCTCAAAGCGCTAACTTAAAGAGCCGTATCGTATTCTCGGTGTTTGATTTTGTGTAGAAAGAGGCTGTGCTGTGAATAACGTGTGTTTTGGTGTCAGAGACGGCAGTGAGGGCGAGTCAAGGAAAGGAAAAATTCAACTGTTTATTAGTTGAGCTACAAACTTTAAAATAATTCAGAATGAACGTAGTTTTTTGGGGGATTTTTGGTTTTTACATTGAAGAAAAGCTAAAAGCCACTTTTCCTTTCAGAGCGCGTGTGTCGTCTGATGACGCTGTTATTTCACGGCGCCTCGATTTAAAACTAATAATAAAACATCACGTAAGTCACAAACACACCTTATTTCCTCTTACATTAAAAAAAAACATCAGAAACTTGCTCCAATAAACTCGATGGAACATTAAAGGCCCAGTGCAGAAGGAAACGCTGCGGTTGGGGATTATTTTGCGATGTATTATTCAAATGTACACATAAAAATGCAAAATAAATGTGACTTAGTTGCAGGATCTTCTGTGATTAATCCCAATTAAATATTCTAATTGTTCCCAGCGCTGGTTCTTATGAAGCATTTTTATTGGAGTGTTTTTTAACTGTTTTCTCTGTTTGAGCTGCACTTTTAAAGATTATTTTTATATATATAAACGACAGCGATCAGGAGATTTCTTTGTTTTTTGTTTTGTACGCAGTCGCGTGACAATTTGAAATTGATACATTTGTTGATCGTTTATTGTCGTGTGATAGTTGGATTTTCTTTTTCGTTGGCAAAAACAATTGGATTTGCATGTTTATGGTTGCCAGAGTAAAAAAAAAATCGAACTTTTTCATTTTCGGACTTGTGTTTTGTTTTGTTTTTTGCACTTTTATGTACAGCGTTCTAAACATGAGGTGAAAATGAATAAATACTTGTAGAATCACATAAGTGAGGTTGTCCTGGGGAAACAAAAGGACACCTAGAAAGGCAAACAATCTTTTTAGTGTTTAATATGTTTTATTAACTTTTGGACAGAGATATAGAAACAACAACTACAATTTTTCAGAGTTATATATGAAAAGACAAAAACAAAAAACTCCGCCCTAACACAAACAACAAACTCCTTGCCCCTACTGTCACTTATACCGAAAACAACCTGTAGAACACAAATATAATAGACGTTCAGTGAGTCGTACAGCCAGAATACTGAGTAAAGAATCACTTCAGCACCTTTGTAGATGGATTGTTAAAAAAACCGTCAGAAAAGCCCCCCCACACCTGATAGAACTTCTTTTCAGAACCCCTCAACACAAATCTAATTTTCTCCGATTTTAACTGATACATACGTCTCTCGCACACAATCTTTTAATATGAAACCCAAAGGTAAAAGGAACTTTTACCGCGAGACTGTGGAGGGTTAAAGTTCTGTCTCTCCACAACGACTCCACTTGTTGGAAAACCTTGTTTAAACGGCACAGCGGCTCATTTACAGTGTTATTTTTAGCAGCCGTAATGACCGCCGTTGTAAATTCCCGTTACTCGAAGGAAACGAGATAAGACGTTAGGCTTTGGGAACGATTCTGCTTCTTTCTCAGGACGGGAGGTCTGGAGCTGCAAAACTGACCACTTAGTGTAATCGCTGCCCTTTTTCAACGTCCAGACATGCAGGAAGTGCCTGAGTCGAGACGGGCCGTGGCGGCGCTCATCCTCCGCCTCTACCCCCCCCCCCCCCCCCTCCCCTCCTCCGCCTCTACCCCACCCCCCCACCGTTTCTCGCTTTCCGTCCTTCGGCTGAGACTCGTCTACGTCCGACGTTCCGGAGCGATTCCTTCCCAACTGAGTCACGGTCAAATCCTCCCAAACTGCTTCCGTCTGATTCCTCCCCCTTCGTACTGCTTCTTTCTGTGACACAGAAAACTGAGCACATGTGAATCAACTGCCCCCCTCCACCCTCCACACACCCCCCCCCCCCCCCCCCCTCCATCGAGCTCAGACAGGGGCCAGCCACCGTGTTACAAACTCGCCGCCTATGTCTGGCATCCTGACAAATATCTGAGGCACTCACTTACCCCAAAGTATGCCCTCACAACACATGTGGCAAACAGGAAGGGGGCGTGTGGGGGAGGGGGGGGGGCGGCCGGGGGGGGAGATCGGGGGAGTGCTGCCCCCAACGTATCTACAGCCAAGACTACGTTATCTTATCCGACAGAATCAGGAAACTCAATTAATGCCCCTACATATCAACCGTTCCAAACTTCTCTTGAAGAACCTCGCCCCCCCCTCTCTGCCCACCCATGCCCCCCCCCTCCCTACAGCTCCTGGGGTAGTTTTAGTGAATGCAGAGCCAAACCGCCACGTCCCCGTGCCGCCTGGACGTTTTTCCACCGTTTGACTAAAAGCGCCAGTGGTCGATAGCGTCCCGCTCGATGCCATTTGGATGACGAGTCTCTAGCCAAAGATACCCTGGCGGGCGGGCGGTGAAGCATTCCTACAGCACCGTCAACCCCCCCCCAACATATTTACCGCTAAGTGGCCCAGAAGGGATCGTCCTTGCGCCATATGGCCCACATGGTCTGGCGTGTCCACTCAGCTGAATGGAGGCCGTCAGAGCCACCAGACTTGGGATATATCCCCCCCCCCGCGCATACCGAAGTGTTGCTTTTCTATTAGTAGTTTCACACAAAGCAGCCGATCATCCTCTGGTGTACCAGACGTCACCTGTCGGTCACTTGCTAACGTCACGTCTTTGTTTAGCTCCTGTAGGAGGCAGCAGAAGTCCTCCTCTTTTTTTTTTAAATGAAGACAAGCGCTAGGTGTTGAATTCAGGGGTTGAAGAACCTCTTTGCGTTTGTGGGCCTTGTCTCAAACGAGTCGGCCATTTTTGTTTGAACGTGAATCCCGGCCCGTCATCCTGCTTGTGACGGACTTCGTGTGGAAAGTCAAACAGTCTTGTGGTCCCAGCATCACTTGTGTTCAATTCCCTGCAGCCTGATCTTCCGGTTAAACACCTCCAACCCCCCCCCCCCCCCCCCCCGGAAAAAGGGACTTTTCATCACCTGCACCGTCAGACCGTCATTCCATGTTTTGATTGTGATGAATTATGAGTGTTTCTTCCTCACGCGGAGCATCGCCAGCTGTCCTCTATTCTACGCCGCTACCCGGCGTTACGCTCCCACCTCCTGCGATGCCCGCCAGGTGGCTCGGTTTGATTTTGGGGGGGGTGTGGGCGGCATCGGCCCGCTCACGTTCACGCCGCGGCCCTGGTATTTCCCACGGAAACCATCAAGGATTCCTGGGGAAGCAGGTGATGGAAGTGTGGCTCCACTGGGAGGGGGGGGCGACGGGGGGGGGGGGGTGGCCTCAGATGGTTTTCTCCTACCCAGCTGTTGTTTTAAGCAGCATTCCCCTCTACCCCCCCCACCCACCCACCCACCGCCCGGCCAGCCTGTGCAAACTATTTAAGTCCAGACTATGCCTTTCTGCACATTTGCTGTCTGACGAGGCTGCTTGTTGGCAAATTCCTCCTCGCCTGCACACTTTGATGTCTAATGTTTAGCTTTGGTTTTTTCTTTTCTTGTCGACGTGCTGCTCACAGAACTTTGTTGGAATGAGCGAGAGACGGGGTTCGATCTGCTTCCCACTGTTTTAATCGGCTTAATTCTGATCGCAATCGGTGGTT
>NC_137663.1:26451841-26496841 GCF_963422515.1 Blennius ocellaris | reverse complement strand
ATGGAGGCTGTGGCGGCTATGGACGCTATGGAGGCTATGGACGCTATGGAGGCTATGGCGGCTATGGAGGCTATGGCGGCTATGGCGGCTATGGAGGCTGTGGCGGCTATGGACGCTATGGAGGCTGTGGAGGCTGTGGCGGCTATGGACGCTATGGAGGCTATGGCGGCTATGGACGCTATGGAGGCTATGGCGGCTATGGAGGCTATGGAGGCTGTGGCGGCTATGGACGCTATGGAGGCTGTGGACGCTATGGCGGCTATGGAGGCTGTGGCGGCGGCGGATATGAGACGCCGCCGTTTTAGAGTTGAGCAGGTTTAGCATGCTTTCCTGGACAGCTGTTTTTGTTCCACCACGGAAGCTTTTTGTCTCTACGTCAAGCTCACTGAGTCACCTAATCTGCACTAATACTGTCCGAATTAGGGAGGAGAGGCGGGCGGGGGAGGGGGGAGGGAGGGGGGGGGGGAGGGGAACGGGGGGGGTCGACGACTGACTGCTGCATTGCATTGGACCGTGTTAGTCACCTGGAGTAATTTATCGTCGGCACAGGATGATGTTTCCTCCCCCCCCCCTCCCCCCCCTCCCCCCCCCTCCCCCCCTGCCGCCTGGTATTTTGGACCCAGGGCGTTCCCTCCCGTTAGGTTGGGTGTAGCGTTGCGCGGTGTCACGGAGTGCATCTGAAACTCAAAGCCTCGCGCCAACCGGCGTTTTGTCGGGATCGGCAGAAAGAGTACGCACGTGAATTAAGAGGCTAAACCCCGCCGCCGCCGCCGCCGCCGCTCACGGAGAAGCTCAAGTCTTCAGTCACGACGTCACGACTTGTTGTGGTCGAAGAGGGAAGCGGCGCTCGCTAGCTTACCGCCGAAGTTGAAACGTACGTTGTTTTTTTTTTGTTTTTTTTTTGTCAACGCTGCCGGATTCCAACGCTCCTCCATCTCTGGTCTCGGCAAAGCGAAGAGCTAAACACCTTCCTCGTCCTCCTTCCTCCTCGCGTCTTTGTTGACGTTCCCGCTTCGAAATAAACCTCTTTTTTTTGTTTTTTTGTTTTTTTCAGGTTGTGAGGAAGTGGTGTGTTTGTAGAGTAACTCCAGCCCACCTGGGACGGGGGCTTTGTTGTGTTGGCTGCTTATTTGGCACGCCGCCAAATAAGATTAATCTCCACATGCATGCGGAGCTCAATCAAATATTCAGCATTTTATTTATTTAAAAATTCATGCCTCGGCTGTTTTAACCGCAGCTTCCCCTTAAAAAATTTAATCCCCCCCCAAAAAAAAAGAAGGTCTAAGCCAAGAGGTAGAGTCCCTCAGCCGACGACGGCTCAGAGCCACTGGAAGGTCAAGCCGGAGGAAACGAAGCTTCTTCTGGCCGAAGCTCAAGAGGAGCCGACGGACCACAACAAGGCCGAGTTTTCCAAAGTGGATGAGTCAAAGGCCGACACTCCTCCCAGGGAGGATTTGCGGTCGGACTTATCGGGCTTATCGCACCTGATGCCGACGGAGGCGCCAGGGTTCTCCGTGTCCTGCTGGGTTCCTGCGATAGATGTTCCTTTTTTACTGGGACGCCATTAGAATTTAAATTTCAAACGTTGTGGCTGGCCAGCGTTTCACACGATGTGGGAGACCGACCTCTTCTAACAACTAGAGCGAATTTGAAATGCTGGCGAATAAAGACGTTAGCATTTTGTCCCGATACGCAAACGACTTGAAGACTTTGACGCTTGTAGAAAACACCGTCCAGGTCTGGACGTCAAGGCTTGTCTGAACATCTGGGGCTCATGAAAGCGTTGCCCGGGCAAACGAATGAAGGTGTGGTAGTATGGTAGTAGGGTGTAGCAGCTCCAATCTTAATACTATCAAATTTAATTCAGACCAAGAACAAACTTAAAATCGAGATTATTATTCATTCTGAATGAAGAGTATAAAGAGACACACCTTCCCTGGAAGTTTCAGTAAGATATCTTGATTATTAAAGAAACTACGTTGTTTTTATGTAAGAAGTTACGTTGGTTGAATCCATACATTAACCCAGGTTCTACATTTACGTTAAACTTCAGGCAAGTCAAAAGTTGTCAGCAAGTTGACCTGCCAACTGGTATTTCAGCTGCCATCTCAGGAGACGGGGGACATTTAACGGTTTAGCCGACAATCTACTCAGTACCGCACTGACTTATTTTACTTTCTGGAGTTTAGGTGACTCCTGGTCCCTGATCGGTCCCTGATCGGTCCCTGATCGGTCTCTGATCGGATCCTGATTGGTCCCTGATCGGTCCCCGATCGGTTCCTGATAAGCCCCTGATCGGTCCCTGATCGGTCCCCATTTGGTCCCCGTTCGGTCTCTGATGGGTCCCTGATGGGTCCCTGATCGGTTCCCGATCGGTCCCTGATCGGTGCCCCCTCTGCTGCGAGCTGCAGAGGCTCCGCCCCCTCCAGCGGAATCACCAACGTCATGCAGTGTCTCGTTAACAATAGAACCTCCTGCAGCTGCCAGAGCCGCCATGTGAAGCGCGATCTGGTGCTCCGGGTGGACAGAGCCACCGGCGGTCACCGTCAGACGAGGGTGTGACCTTCCTCCGACGTCCCTGCTATGTAGTCTCTGTCAGCGCCGGCTAAAAACAAGCTGTGGTCTTGTTATGATCTCCAGAGGGACCGCCGGCTAATCAGCTCACCTCCCCCGCTTTAGCAGGTGACCCCCTACCCTCTGCTGGACGCCAAGACAGTTGGCAGAGGTCGGCTTATCCCGGATTGAGCAGTTTTGTTTGAAAGAGACCCCCCCCCCCCCCAAGCCCCTTCCTCCGCTGATTACTGTCAGACTGTACCGGCTGTGTGCAAATACAGGGGGGGAGGGGGCAGGGGGGGCTTCAATATCGAACAAAACAACTAAATATTGTTGGTCATCCTGAGATTCTGGGAACAAAACGTCTTCATGGTCAATAAACGGATCCGTCCAGAATGTGGATCCACTGATGATCAGAGTTAAGAACAAGGTTTAGACGTCAACTGACGATTATTGAAAGCAGGGAATTCCATGATTAAGGGCCAATTAAAGACAATCGGTTGGGTCATAACTCATAAACCAGGCCGTCTGTTGACCGTCGAAAAATATGATTTGGCCGTAGCGTCGAGATTACGATTGTAAGTCAGATCAGAACAAGACAAGCGGCGGGTTTTCACGGGTTTTTACGGGTTTTCACGGGTTTTCACGCGGTCTGACCTTAAAGGAGTGGATGTTACGTAAAGAACCCGCGACCCCCGGGTACGATTTCTCGCCACCCCTCCGTCGAGGTACCGAGCACCGAGGAAACGGGTCTGCGAGGAGGAGCGACGTCTCAGAATCGTTCACAACCCTTAATCTCAAACGTGTCACTCGTATTTGTTTTACTCCTCCTTCACTCCCAAAGAACTTCACGTGCGAGGCGATCAGCATCTGTGGGAAAGAGTTTGAGGTTCAGCGTCTTGCTCAAGGGTATTTGGTTCGGGTTGAACCCAAAGATAACAGCTGCCCCCCCCCCATTCCAGATATAAAGACACGCAGATACCGTCCAGTAGTTTGATCCAGGGATCTTAAGCCAGCAACCTCTCACCTTCTAATGCTGCCGGACCCATTTGATCGGGCGTCAGATTACACCGTGTTATAATCCTCCCCCACACAATGGCACTCGTGGCACAAATCTTTGCTCCGCGACGTCTAAATCGAGCAAACCCAATATTCCCGCGCGTCGGCGCACGGACCCGACGCCGACGCGCGACAAGGGATACGCCTCGCGAAAATAGATGGCGTGCGACCGCCGCGTCCGTGAAGTGTGGGCCAGTGTTGACGAGCTCCTTCGTTAGCGTCCAAGTGGACGTGACTTTGCACGAGTTTGTTTGTCGACCACAGGCTGTCAGAATGATTCAACTGTGCCCCCCCCCCGACCCAAGGCCCGACCCCTTCGGAGCGTTCTGGGGTGCTTTTGCACCATTAGTCCCACATGGGCGAGAGGGAGAGAGAGAGAGAGAGAGAGAGAGAGAGAGAGAGAGAGGCAGGCGGTTGAACTACTGCCATGGTGAGCTTGCCCTGAAAAGGGCACATGCCTCCCTGCACAATTATCTACTGTGCATAGAAACAACTCCCCCACCCTGAGCCCACATACTCCCCCCCACACACACACACACACACACACACACACACACACACGCACACGTTTAACCAGCTAAAACAAGGAAGACGAACGGTAACGAGGATCTGGGTTTTCTGTTCCTCTGAATTGTTTGTGAGCGAAACACAATTGTCGACACGCCCAAGGTAGAACGTTGAAACAGTCCCGGCGGGGGGGGGGGGGGGCGGTTTGGCCGGTACGGCACGTGTGTGGCGTGAGATCGTCAGGAATAATCGGTCCTACGTCGTTGTTTATGTTTTTTTGTTTGTGGGGTTTTTTTGCAGGCTACTTCGGCGCGTTAGCCGTGGTGCTCAGAACAAGCAATGACTCACCGTGGACGGATGAGTTTGACAGTAAGTGCTCATGAATATACACACACACACACACACACACACACACAAAAACACCCAAACTGTCATCAGGCTTGAATTAATGTCCTCTTCCTCTTCCTCTTCCTCTTCCTCCCCGCAGGGATCGAGCTATCGTGTTTGATCGAGTCCATTTCCACGACCAACCCCAGGATCGAGTGGAAGAAGATCACGAGCGAGGGGCCGAGTTACGTGTACTTTGACAAGAAGATCTCCGGTAGGACCAACACACACACACACACACACACACACACACACGCATCGTGCTGATCACGCGTTCCCCTCGCAGGCGACCTGGAGAACCGGGCGACCATCAGGGAACCGGCGACGTTGCTGATCACCAACGCCACGAGGGCCGACACGGCCAAGTACCGCTGCGAGGTCACCGCCGCCGACGACCAGAGGTCCTTCGACGAGATCGTGATCGACCTCGTCGTCAGAGGTACTTCGGACGCCGCGTCGCAACGCGTGGTCGCCGTGGCGCCAAGTTAGCACGTCTTAGTCTCGTCTCCCCCGGCGTTCTACCGGCGTTCTAACCCTAGATGGGTTAGGGTTAGTAGGGTTAGGGTTTGTAGGGTTAGTAGGGTTAGGGTTAGGGTTAGAGTTAGTAGGGTTAGGGTTTGTAGGGTTAGTAGGGTTAGGGTTAGGGTTAGAGTTAGTAGGGTTAGGGTTAGAGTTAGTAGGGTTAAGTAGGGTTAGGATTAGTAGGGTTAGTAGGGTTAGAATTAGTAGGGTTAGTAGGGTTAGGATTAGTAGGGTTAGTAGGGTTAGGATTAGGGTTAGAGTTAGTAGGGTTAGGGGTAGGGTTAGAGTTAGTAGGGTTAGGGATAGGATTAGGGTTAGTAGGGTTCGGGTTAGTAAGGTTAGGGTTAATAGGGTTAGGGTTAGTAGGGTTAGGGTTAGTAGGGTTAGTGTTAGGGTTAGTAGGGTTAGGGTTAGTTGGGTTAGTGTTAGGGTTAGTAGGGTTAGGGTTAGTTGGGTTAGTGTTAGGGTTAGTAGTGTTAGGGTTAGTGTTAGGATTAGTAGGGTTAGTGTTAGGGTTAGTAGGGTTAGGGTTAGGGTTAGTAGGGTTAGAGTTAGGGTTAGGAGGCTCACCGGCCGCTATCCTTGCCCGTGAAGGCTTGTAAGACGAGAGGTGTGGTCGCCGCCGCCGCCGTACATGTGCGGACGTGTTGCTAGCGGACCTGCCCAGCTGCAGAGGCGTGTGGCGGCTATAAGAGGAAACCTCTGAAACGGCATCTGCCGCGGCGCGCGGGGCTAAAGAAAGCCGGAGATTTCTGGCTCCAGACTCGGATTCACTCTGGGTCCTGTCTCTCGGAGGGGTGAGGGGTTGGGGGGTTCGGGGGGGTTAGGGGGGGTTCGGTTGGTCACCTTCGGTTGGAGCGTCGGGAGTGACGGTGGTGTGTTCCCGTGTCGCGGCAGTGAAACCGGTGGTGCCGAAATGCAGCGTGCCGAAGTCGGTTCCGTTCGGGAAGTCGGCGGAGCTGAGCTGCCTGGAGGACCAGGGCTTCCCCAAGGCCCAGTACCAGTGGTTCAAGAACCGGGAGGAGGTTCCTGACGACCCCAAGACCAGCGCCAAGTTCTACAACTCCTCCTACACCCTCAGCGCCGAGACCGGAACGCTGGTCAGTCTGCACCCTACCACACCCCGGGCCTCACTACCTCTCTACCTCACTACCTCACTACCTCACGACCTCACGACCTCACTACCTCACTACCTCACTACCTCTCTACCTCTCTACCTCTCTACCTCTCTACCTCACTACCTCACTACCTCTCTACCTCACTACCTCTCTACCTCACTACCTCTCTACCTCTCTACCTCTCTACCTCACTACCTCACTACCTCTCTACCTCACGACCTCACTACCTCACTACCTCGCCACCTCTCTACCTCACTACCTCACTACCTCTCTACCTCACTACCTCTCTACCTCACTACCTCTCTACCTCACTACCTCACTACCTCTCTACCTCACTACCTCACTACCTCTCTACTTCTCTACCTCACTACCTCACTACCTCTCTACCTCACTACCTCTCTACCTCACTACCTCACTACCTCTCTACCTCTCTACCTCTCTACCTCTCTACCTCACTACCTCACTACCTCTCTACCTCACTACCTCACTACCTCTCTACCTCTCTACCTCTCTACCTCACCACCTCTCTACCTCTCTACCTCTCTACCTCACGACCTCACTACCTCACTACCTCACTACCTCACTACCTCTCTACCTCACTACCTCACTACCTCACTACCTCTCTACTTCTCTACCTCACTACCTCACTACCTCTCTACCTCACTACCTCTCTACCTCACGACCTCACGACCTCTCTACCTCACTACCTCTCTACCTCACTACCTCTCTACCTCACTACCTCAGTACCTCTCTACTTCTCTACCTCACTACCTCACTACCTCAGTACCTCACTACTTCTCTACCTCACTACCTCACTACCTCACTACCTCACTACCTCTCTCTCTCGCTACCTCTCTACCTCACTACCTCTCTCTCTCACTACCTCTCTACCTCACTCACTCACTACCTCACTCACTCATTCACTCACCTCTTTCACCCCTCATTCACTCCTCACTCACTGACTCATTAACTCACTCACTGACTCACTCACTCACTCATTCACTCACTCACTCACTCACTCATTCACTCACTCACTCACTCACTCCCCAGCAGTCTGTTGCTACTCGTCGTCACGGTGATGAAGCTCCGTCTCTCCAGATGGTTTTTCATGAACGTTGACAATTTTGAAAAGTTTCTAAAAGTTTCTAAAAGCGTCGTCCTCCGTCCTGCAGAAATTCATCGCGGTGAGGAAAGAAGACGCGGGCGAGTACTTCTGCCGAGCGAAGAACGACGCGGGACACGCCGAGTGTCCGCCGCAGCCGATGGAAGTCTGTGAGTGAAGCGTCGGACGCCGGCGGCGCCATCTGCCGGTGGACGGTGGCGCCGGGTGTTGACGTGTCGCCGTGTCTCCACAGACGACCTGGACGTGGTGGGCATCGTCCTCGGCGTCCTGGTCGTGGCGGCGGTTCTGCTCTGCATCAGTGTGGGGATCTGCTGCGCCTACAAGCAGGGATTCTTCTCTTCACACAAGCAGGCCGGCAACAAGTGAGACACGCTTGTCCTGTTGTCTGTCCTCACTGTCTTCTCTGTCCTCGCTGGATGCTCTGTCCTCGCTGTCCTGACTGTCCTCACTGTCTGCTATGTCCTCTCTGTCTTCACTGTATGCTCTGTCCTCACTGTCCTTGCTGTCCTCGCTGTCCTCACTGTCTTCTCTGTCCTCACTGTCTTCTCTGTCCTCGCTGGATGCTCTGTCCTCGCTGTTCTCACTGTCCTCACTGTCTTCTCTGTCCTCACTGTCTGCTATGTCCTCACTGTCTTCTCTGTCCTCACTGTCCTCGCTGTCTGCTCTGTCCTCGCTGTCCTCACTGTCCTCACTGTCTTCACTGTCTGCTCTGTCCTCACTGTCCTCACTGTATGCTCTGTCCTCACTGTCCTCGCTGTCCTCACTGTCTTCTCTGTCCTCGCTGGATGCTCTGTCCTCGCTGTCCTCACTGTCCTCACTGTCTTCACTGTCTGCTCTGTCCTCACTGTATGCTCTGTCCTCGCTGTCTGCTCTGTCCTCACTGTCCTCTCTGTATGATCTGTCCTCACTGTTTGCTCTGTCCTCGCTGTCTTCTCTGTCCTCACTGTCCTCACTGTCCTGCAGCTACAAAGTCCCGGCGAAGGGAGACGGTGTGGATTACGTGAGAACGGAGGACGAGGTGAGTCGACTGGGACCTGCTGGACCTGGAACTCAATAACACCAGTCTGATTGATTGATTGATTGATTGGTTGATTGATTGATTGATTGATTGATTGATTGATTGATTGATTGATGGATTGATTTGTGTGTGTGTGTGTGCAGGGGGATTTCCGACACAAGTCTTCCTTTGTGATCTGAGGCTGTCGCCGCCGCCGCGCTGCGTGACGCCCCGCCCCTCCCCCGCCCCCCCCACATACACATGGCAGGCTCCGCCCCCTCCACGCGAGGCCCCGCCCCCTCCTCTCGGCACCACTGGCATCCGACACTCAAGAAGTTTTGCCAAAGCCGAGCGGCGCCGACACTCCGCTGGTCGTCCGTAGCGCCGAGGCCGGTTTGAACCGCCAGGGGGGGGGGCGTCGCCCTCTCCCCCCCTCCCCCCTCCCCCTCCCCCCACTGTCCACACCTCGCTTCAGACCTTCTGTCGTTTCTACTTTTTCTTTTCTACTGTTGAAATTTGACTATTTTTGATGGAATATATTTTAAAAAAAAACTGCCTATAGATAAAGGTTTACTTTTTTAAATATTTGTAAAATACTAACATGTGTTTTTTGTTTTTTTCTTTCTTTTTCTTTTTTGTTTAATTATTATTATTATTATTATTATTATTATTATTATTATTATTTGGTTGTGGATAAAATTGTGTAACACTTTTAACCACTTTGCTGGAAGCATTTTTACTTCTGTGATCAGAATAGAGGGGAAAAAAAGGTAGCATGTCGAGATGGACGTTCTTCTTCTTCTTCTTCTTCTTCTCCTCCTTCTTCTTCTTCTTCTCCTCCTTCTTCTTCTTCTCCTCCTCCTCCTCCAGGACGTCCCTCCGGTGTGTAGAAAGTCTCACTACCAGGATCTGAGCAGTCAAAGTTGTGGAAAACGATATCAGTGCTGCGTTTAATTGGTTTTAAGTGTCCTTCTCTTCATCGTGTACATATTGAACTTTAGCCTCCGGGGGGGGCGTCGCCTCCGGGGGGGGGCGTCGCCTCCGGGGGGGGGCGTCGCCCTCCAGACCTGCAGGAGACCTGGACCACGTCTGGTCCCGAATCCACTGGAAGATCAAAGTAAATAGTTGGACCAAATTAGTTAAAATCGCTTCAGTTGTTTGAATCTAATTGAGTCCAGTTCTTCTAACTTAAGTTAAAAGTTTTCAGAAGAAGTTAGAAGAACTTGATTCATGTAGAGTTTCAACCAATAGAAGCTGTTTTCATTAAGTTGCTCCAACTGTTTTCAACTATTTTCTTTTTTCAGTGCAGCGAGAAAAATGTAACATGAAAGAGGTTAAATTCAGAAAGTTAAAAAAAAGTGAAGAAGAAAAAAACTTTCTGAATATATTTCGTTTAAATTTGTTTTAAACCTGCTGGTTTCATTAAATACACTGAAAAAAAGTAAATAGTTGGACCAAATTAGTTAAAATCGCTTCGGTTGTTTGAATCTAATTGAGTCCAGTTCTTCTAACTTAAGTTAAAGTTTTCAGAAGAAGTTCGAAGAACTTGATTCATGGAGAGTTTAAACCAACAGAAGCTGTTTTCATAAAGTTGCTCCAACTATTTATTTTTTTTGCAGTGCAGCGAGAAAAATATAACGTGAAAGAGGTTAAATTCAGAAAGTTAAAAAGTTTTTACTTTAGGTTTTAAAACTTTCTGAAAATATTTGTTTAAATTAGTTTAAAACCTGCTGGTTTAATTAAATACACTGAAAAAAAGTAAATAGTTGGACCAAATTAGTTAAAATCGCTTCAGTTGTTTAAATCTAAATGAGTCCAGTTCTTCTAACTTAATCTGATTCAGGAACTTAAGTTCAGTAAACTTAATTTATTTAAATAGTTGTTTTAAGCCAATAGAAGCTATTTTAATTAAGTTGGTCCAACTATTTTCAACTATTTTCTTTTTTCAGTGCAGCGAGAAAAATGTAACATGAAAGAGGTTAAATTCAGAAAGTAAAAATATATTTAGTTTAAATTTGTTTTAAACCTGCTGGTTTAATTAAATACACTGAAAAAAAAAAAATAGTTTGAAATAGTTGGACCGACTTAATTAAAATAGCTTCTGTTGGTGTAAAACAACTATTTAAACAACTTAAGTTCCTGAATCAGACGAAGTTGGAAGAACTCGACTCATTTAGATTCAAACAACTGAAGCGATTCAATTCATTTGGCCGAACTGTTTCCATCCCTTCACATTTTTTTCAGTGTATTTTCAGAAAGTCTCGGCAGAATCTCATTTTAAAAATGTAAGATTATGAGTCAATTTCAGTAACTTTCCGGGAAAATTCAGGTTTTATTGAAACTGAATTAGTTTTATAAACTTTTTAAACAGTTTTGAACATAATTTCAGCTCCACCTTAATCTCAAATTGTAAAAAAAAAAAATCTTTCAAATGACTTTAAAAGGTCCAAGTCGTCGTGACTTAAGTGGATTGTTTGGCTCCGTGCCAGGTCTGGAGGGAAACTGTGGTACTGATTGTAAATAGTTTTTAGTTTTTTTTCTCTCTTTCTCTCTCAAGATGATGTAAAAGTGGTTAAAGTGTGGAGGAAAATCCTTTTTGAGGCGAAATGAAACTCTTCCTGAGTCGGACTGGAGCCAGCAAACATCCGTCAGCAAACATCCGTCACTCACTTCCTGTTGGAGCCAAACGCCTTTTAATTCAGTCAGAGGAAACGTTACTGCCGTTCTTCACTCATTCCTTCAATTCTTTCATTCATTTAATTCATTTTGACGTTTCCACTTAAATAATTTACTACATTGGGGGTTGGGAAAAAAAAAAAGATGAATATTTCAACAGAATCCTCGACATTTTGAAATTATAATTCCCACATTTGGACACATTTCTAACATTCTGGTGAAATTAATTAAACAATTGCAACCTTATACAATTATAAATTTACTTAAAATGTAAAAATAGTGCAGAATACAAAGATTCTAATAATTTCATTTGGACTTTGATCTCAGTTGTATATTATTTTCCATTATTCTCTGCTAATTTCCACATTTTGTCAACATTTCAATCGCAATTCAACCTTATTTTCAACAAGTTTTACCGTAATTTCCAATAAGCCGTGACTTTTTTTCAAAAAATGTAAACCCTGCAACTTAAAAACAAAAAATTAGATTTATGTTTTTATGGGTTAATTAATGTACGTTGGTGATGCGTTCAGGTGCATCATGTAACCCCGAGCTTTCTTTTTTTTTTCTTTTGCTATTCGGTGGGTGCAACCTATTTCTAGGTGCTTAAATAGTCTGGAAACTCCGGTAAATTCCGGTAAATCCTCCCCGTCATTGGCGTTTCACATGACTTGGATCCGTACGGAAGCAGAACATTGCGTCCGGCTCCTCGTCGTTTGGCTCCAGCATCGTGACTCTGACCTCCATGTTTGAATGAGTTGCGACAGAAACACGGACGCCTCGCGTCGGTTCTGGAAAAAAAAAAAGAAAAGAAAAAAAATCTTCCTTGCCAGTCGGTCGTGGTCGAGACGATCCGCCCGTCGTTTGCTGCGCCGCCGCCGTTCCGCCACAAGGGGGCGGCGGCCGCAGGCGGCGTGAACCTCCTCCTCACCTGTACAAAGCTCATTCCTCTTAAGTGCCTTCAGAGTCGTCCCGTTCCTCCGCCACGCCGCCGGGGGCGCCGGGCTTTCCGTTCACTCCACCACGAGCGCGGCGTTTGAGAGGAATGATGACTCAGCAAAATTTTCGCTTCCCGTCTTTACATATCTGCAAACGTGTAAATAGATTGTTTTTTGTTTTTGTTTTATTTTTTTTGGGGAGGGGGGGGGTTTGTTTCATAGATTTGAAGGTGTAGACATGTTGAAGTAGAGATGAAACTGTATTAGTGCCTCTATATAGTGGGAAGTATTTTTGGTAAAGACACTATCAGGCCAAAACAAAAAATAAAGATGGCCGCCCAGAGCAGGAAGTGTGTGTGAGCTCTGCTTTCCAACCGGTCTCTCAGGAATGATCGCAATGTCTGAGCTGACGACATTTAGCCCTGAACTCTGTCTGCAGGCTGCCGCCCAATCAGGAGCCACGATGCTGTGATGCTCTTTAGATACGCAAAAGCCTTTTTGTTTTTTTTAAAAATCCCGACTAACAATGTTTAGCAACGGATTAGAAATACCTAAAGTGGCACGAATGATTTTGGTTAATTGACAAGAGAAGAAGACACTTCCTGTCAGTGTGGCACTTCCTGTTAGTGTGGCACTTCCTGTCAGTGTGACACTTCCTGTCAGTGTGACACTTCCTGTCAGTGTGACACTTCCTGTTAGTGTGGCACTTCCTGTTAGTGTGACACTTCCTGTCAGTGTGGCACTTCCTGTCAGTGTGACACTTCCTGTTAGTGTGGCACTTCCTGTTAGTGTGGCACTTCCTGTTAGTGTGGCACTTCCTGTTAGTGTGACACTTCCTGTTAGTGTGGCACTTCCTGTCAGTGTGACACTTCCTGTCAGTGTGACACTTCCTGTTAGTGTGGCACTTCCTGTTGGAGTGACACTTCCTGTCAGTGTGGCACTTCCTGTCAGTGTGGCACTTCCTGTCAGTGTGGCACTTCCTGTTGGAGTGACACTTCCTGTTAGTGTGGCACTTCCTGTCAGTGTGGCACTTCCTGTTAGTGTGGCACTTCCTGTCAGTGTGACACTTCCTGTCAGTGTGACACTTCCTGTCAGTGTGACACTTCCTGTTAGTGTGGCACTTCCTGTTAGTGTGACACTTCCTGTCAGTGTGGCACTTCCTGTCAGTGTGACACTTCCTGTTAGTGTGGCACTTCCTGTTAGTGTGGCACTTCCTGTTAGTGTGGCACTTCCTGTTAGTGTGACACTTCCTGTTAGTGTGGCACTTCCTGTCAGTGTGACACTTCCTGTCAGTGTGACACTTCCTGTTAGTGTGGCACTTCCTGTTGGAGTGACACTTCCTGTCAGTGTGGCACTTCCTGTCAGTGTGGCACTTCCTGTCAGTGTGGCACTTCCTGTTGGAGTGACACTTCCTGTTAGTGTGGCACTTCCTGTTAGTGTGGCACTTCCTGTTAGTGTGACACTTCCTGTCGGAGTGACACTTCCTGTTAGTGTGACACTTCCTGTTAGTGTGGCACTTCCTGTCAGTGCGACACTTCCTGTCGGCGTTGAGCCGACTTGTCCATTAAAGAGTCGATGTAAAGATTCAGTTCAGCCAAACTAAACCAGCGAGTCGTAAACCTTCGTTTGGTATCGAAAGAGGGATGAAGTATCGGTATTTGTTGGAGTATCGGTGCCGTGGTCCAGACGGCGGCGGCGTATTGAGGTCAGACTGAGCGCTGGTTTCCGGCGAGTTGGCGCCGTCGCGTCCGAGAGTCTGAACCGAGTCTGAACCGAGAGTCTGAACCGAGAAGGTCCATGTGCTGGTTTCTGTTGTTCATTTTAGAACCACTCTATTTGTGATTAATAAAACTCACTTCTGATATTGCTGGAGGTGTGTGTGTGTGTGTGTGTGTGTGTGTGTGTGTGCTTCCTGTTCTCCGCCCACTTCCTGTCCCAACCAGGAGAAATTCTGCCGAGTACGCGGTTCGTAGCCCCCCCCCCCCCTCCCCCGACACCCATCCATCCAAAGCTGTAATCTGTTAGCGAGAGTTGAGCCAGCAAACTACTTTCTTCTTCATCTTCTTCTTCTGTGGTGCCGCCAGCTGGCAGCCTGGACGAAGACATTAGAATCTATATTGTCGTTTGCGGCACACTTTGATTCCATTAGCCGAGGAACCAGTTTAAGGAGGGACGTCCAGCGTTGGCATTAAAAAGCAGATTTAAGCGGGCGGAGGGACTTCGTCTTGAATTATTACGACGTGAAGGACATTTTCAAACGGCGGCTGACTGAGAAGACGCAGAGCCGAGGTCAACAGGCTCCGCCCACTTAGTGATGAAATGACGAGCGACAGGCAGACTGACGTATCATGTGAGTCGTACCTCCTATAAAAAAAAAAACTGTTCCTGAAGAAGGATCCTTCCGTCATCCCGCCAAAACGCAGACCTGAGTAAAATAGAGCTGCACTCGGTAGAGCGCAGACCTTCAGCTGCGCCACTCCGTCGCCGTGGAAACCAAAGGATCACAAGGTTAATTGAATCGCATCATAGTTGGACATTTTGTAATTTCCCCCTGACCTTTGACCCCGACCGCCACCCAGGGTGACGACGGCAGGGGGGAGGGTGGAAAACGGGTTGACGTCAGTCGGATTAAATGTGAACGCGTTTTTTTTTTTTTTACATTTTGGTGACCTTTGACCTTTGTTTCATGGGACCATCACTGGATGAAGACGATTCCCTTCTGAAAATTTCATGCAACTCGGGTGAGTAGTTCTTGTAAAAGACACGTCTCCATGGCAACGGAGGCTGATCTCCTTGAGGGTCTTCTCTGCTTTATATGGGACTTTTTTTTTTTTTTTTTTTTTACATTTTTGGGGGGGGATTTATTCATAAACGTTCAACCGTTAACGTCCCCAGATCTCATGGATTGACCCTGAGATGGTGACAAATCATCCCTGAAGGTTTTGTTTCTGCAAAAAGTGGGTAAAATACGTTCGTACAAAACCAAGAAATATATATATACAGATGAAAACATTCTCGTCAAACTCGCCCTGTTAAAAGTTTTCACTCAGCCGCAGATTTTCCTCGTGTGAAGCTCAGATGTCAAATTTAGACTCTTTGCGTTTTTTGTTTTCCCGGAGCTTCAGCAGTGAGTCACTGTTATGAAAGAAAGAACGTCTCGTCTCGCCGCCAGACATTTAACTGTTGTCGGCTCGGATCACAGAGCCGTTCACAAAAAATTTAATAAATAAAAAATACACCATCCTCGTCATCGCTTTGAGAATCAGCAGATAATTAGAGGAGAGTTAAGAGGACACACTCACACACACACACACACACACACACACAGACACGCTCACAGACGCACACACACGGCGCCCTATCGCCCTCTATTGGCCAGCCACCAGTCCTACATCCTCCATTTCCAAAGCATTCGAGACAGTGTGTGAATGGATATAAAAATAAAGAAAAAATAAAGTGAAACAGTGTCTCTATCTATCTATCTATCTATCCATCCATCCATCTATCTATCATCTATCTATCTATCTTGACACAGACTCTTTAAAAAGGAGCTTAAACACATGAACCTTGTCGAGTGTCTCTCTGGTGGGTAAACACTGCCCCCTTGTGGCTCAAATGCATCATTACATCATTTTGTTTGTGAAGTTTCGTTGCAGGAAATCTGGAATATTAAACATGTATATTTTATTTATGTTAGTTTGTAAAAAAAAAAAAACTCTTGTGTTGATGGTAAAACATGCTGCTTCGGGCAGAAACCAGTATTTTTTATTTATAGAGGCAAACATAACTTGTGACGAAACACTTCCTCCACAACGCCTGCTGACATAAAATAAATAAATAAATAAATACATATTTTTAAAACGGTGAGACTTTTACAGTTCCTATAAATTTGCTTTTCTTTGAGAGAAAAATCCAGATCATAAAATTAAAAAGCAAAAAAAAAAGAAACGAAAAAGATTAAACCGTGTTTGTGTCACGTGACGCGTTTGTAACCGGAAGTGATGTGAGGCGGCAGCGCTGCTCCGCACACACACACACACACACAGCGAGGAGCACCGGGCACCGGAGGACAGCGGGCTGCTCTCTGCCGCCTCGGACCGACTCTCCCGCCGCGATGAGCTTCTTCGGGTTCGGGCAGACGGCGGACATCGACATCGTCCTGAACGACGCGGAGACCCGGAAGAAAGCGGAGCACAAGAGCGAGGACGGGCGGAAGGACCGGTACTTCGTGTTCTTCGACGGGGAGACGGTGTCCGGGAGGGTCAGCGTCACGCTCAAGTACCCGGGCAAGAGGCTCGAGCACGGCGGCATCAAGGTCGAGTTCGTCGGGCAGATAGGTGAGAGGCCGCGGCGGCTCGTGGTGGTTCATCCCCCCCCCCCCACCCCCGGGACCGGTCGTGTCCCCCCTCTCCCTCCCCCTCCCCCTCTCGGGGACAAACATTTAGTTACTCGTTACAGCGGCGAGTTGCTCTTTTCGGCGGCACAACAAGTGTCTCGTGACAGACGTGGGTGCGTCGTGACGTCATCAGACGCCGACGGCTCGACTTAGACCTGCTGCTCGTTAATAATGTCTAATATTGATATTCAAGATGGTTGATAAGTAATGACTTCCCTTTTAAGAGCGTCCGTCGATTTGTCCTGTTAAAATAACTTAAGTTAAATTAAAATATGGCCCCTGTCTGTTTGTTGACTCTGTCTAACGTGTACTTATGTCTTTTAAACTGCTTTCAATCAGACACTTTACACTTTTGACGCCACGAGTCAAAAATACACGTTTAGAACTTCAGCTAAACTGAAAACACTCGTCCTGAACTGGAGGAAAATCAGTGTATAAATGGTCTTAGAACTGTTTTAATTGCACCCATTTTATGATTTTGTTTACCTGTGGGAGGCGCTTTATAAGTAAATGTTACTTATTTTATTTCTCTGAACGGTTTACATAGTGTAACTTAGAGTGTACTTCTGGTTCAGAACCCATCCAGTTCTGTTACAAGCTGTAATGTTATATGAACATGTTAGAAATCTTTATTTCACGAGTTTAAAAATACATTAATCAAACTGTGAATGACGGCAGTTTTCAGTTGTTCCCTTTAATCCAGGTTGATGTTTTTAGTGTGTTTGTGGTGTCGATGGTATAGATGTGATGTCGATGGTATAGACGTGGTGTCGATGGTATAGACGTGGCGTCGATGGTAGATGTGATGGTATAGATGTGATGTCGATGGTATAGATGTGGTGTCGATGGTATAGACGTGGTGTCGATGGTATAGACGTGGCGTCGATGGTAGATGTGATGGTATAGATGTGGTGTCGATGGTATAGATGTGGTGTCGATGGTATAGATGTGATGTCGATGGTATAGATGTGGTGTCGATGGTATAGATGTGGTGTCGATGGTATAGACGTGGTGTCGATGGTATAGACGTGGCGTCGATGGTAGATGTGATGGTATAGATGTGGTGTCGATGGTATAGATGTGATGTTGATGGTATAGATGTGATGTCGATGGTATAGATGTGATGTCGATGGTATAGATGTGATGTTGATGGTATAGATGTGATGTCGATGGTATAGATGTGGTGTCGATGGTAGATGTGATGGTTTAGATGTGGTGTCGATGGTATAGATGTGGTGTCGATGGTATAGATGTGGTGTCGATGGTAGATGTGATGGTATAGATGTGGTGTCGATGGTATAGATGTGATGTTGATGGTATAGATGTGATGTCGATGGTATAGATGTGATGTCGATGGTATAGATGTGATGTTGATGGTATAGATGTGATGTCGATGGTATAGATGTGGTGTCGATGGTAGATGTGATGGTTTAGATGTGGTGTCGATGGTATAGATGTGGTGTCGATGGTAGATGTGATGGTATAGATGTGGTGTCGATGGTATAGATGTGATGTCGATGGTATAGATGTGGTGTCGATGGTATAGATGTGGTGTCGATGGTATACATGTGGTGTCGATGGTATACATGTGGTGTCGATGGTATACATGTGGTGTCGATGGTATAGATGTGGTGTCGATGGTATACATGTGGTGTCGATGGTATAGATGTGGTGTCGATGGTATAGATGTGGTGTCGATGGTATAGATGTGATGTCGATGGTATAGATGTGATGTCGATGGTATAGATGTGGTGTCGATGGTATAGATGTGGTGTCGATGGTATAGATGTGGTGTCGATGGTATACATGTGATGTCGATGGTATACATGTGGTGTCGATGGTATACATGTGATGTCGATGGTATACATGTGGTGTCGATGGTATACATGTGATGTTGATGGTATAGATGTGGTGTCGATGGTATAGATGTGACTTTGATGGTAGATATGACTTTGATGTACAATCTTAAAAGCAGCGTCCGTCTTCTTCCAGCTCGTGTGTCCCATGATGCTCTCTGTTCAGTTATTTCTGCCTGATCAGCAGTTTGGACTTCCTCTCCGCAGCTCAACACTCCTGTTCCTCTTTTTGATGCTCATTAGATTTGAATGTATTTTCATTACATTTTTATTTAAATTTCATTACAGAACCGAATGTTTACACTGAAAATCATTCAAACCAGAACAATTCCAGGTACAAAGTGTCACACCTGTTTGCCTTTTCTTCATTTATTTTTGAGGATAAACTCGTAAAATAAACCAGAAGATAAACGTCTGCATAATTTAACGTCACCAGTTTGAAGTCACGTAAAAATAAAAGCTCAATCCGCTGATTTACAAACGAAGATTTCTCCTTCAAAGTGAGTAAATCATTCCCAGGAAACTGTAAAATACCCGTTTCAACCAGTTCCATTGTTTTAGTGGATATAAAATGTTGGTTTATAACGTCTGTCGATTATTTATTCAATTTTATTACAACTTTATTGTGAATTTCACGGCGAATCACAGTTTTTGATGAGCGACGATCCGTTAAAGAGTAAAGTTGAGGACGAGACGTCCAGACCAGCGTTTTAGGAGCCCGATGGTTTTTTTTTTGTTTTGTTAGGTTTTTTTTAAAGCTTCTGATCCTCGTTAGCATCAGAAGCTACCAATAGAACCGTGAGCATCAGAAGCTACCGATAGAACCGTTAGCATCAGAAGCTACCGATAGAACTCAGCTATATCAACATCCATGAGTCACAGCGCCCCCTAAAGGCCCGGCATAGGTACTACATGCTCGTAGACAAGGTGTTCATGGTGACCACGTTTTGTTTTGGGAACGCCAGAGAGAAAGAAAAAAAAAAAAGACAGTTGTGGGCGGAGCCTCCACCAACTGTGTGTGTGTGTGTGTGTGTGTTCCAGAGCTGTACTACGACAGAGGGAACCACCACGAGTTCGTGTCCCTGGTGAAGGACTTGGCTCGGCCCGGAGAGCTCACGCAGTCGCAGACGTTCGACTTCGAGTTCACGCACGTGGAGAAGCCCTACGAGTCGTACACGGGCCAGAATGTCAAGCTCCGGTAAGGCCGCCGCCGTCACCCTGGGCGATGGCGCTGAGTCGGACCCGAACAAAGACAAAATACACCACGATCCCGACTGACGCCTCCTCCCGACTGACGCCTCCTCCCGACTGACGCCTCCTCCCGACTGACGCCTCCTCCCGACTGACGCCTCCTCCCGACTGACGCCTCCTCCCGACTGACGCCTCCTCCCGACTGACGCCTCCTCCCGGTCGTCTTTTCTCACCCCGATCCCGACTGACGCCTCCTCCCGACTGACGCCTCCTCCTGACTGACGCCTCCTCCCGGTCATCTTTTCTCACCCCGATCCCGACTGACGCCTCCTCCCGACTGACGCCTCCTCCTGACTGACGCCTCCTCCCGGTCATCTTTTCTCACCCCGATCCCGACTGACGCCTCCTCCCGGTCGTCTTTTCTCACCCCGATCCCGACTGACGCCTCCTCCCGACTGACGCCTCCTCCCGGTCGTCTTTTCTCACCCCGATCCCGACTGACGCCTCCTCCCGACTGACGCCTCCTCCCGGTCGTCTTTTCTCACGATGATCCCGACCGACGCCTCCTCCTGACTGACGCCTCCTCCCGGTCGTCTTTTCTCACCCCGATCCCGACTGATGCCTCCTCCCGACTGACGCCTCCTCCCGGCTGACGCCTCCTCCCGGTCGTCTTTTCTCGCGGCGATCCCGACTGACACCTCCTCCCGACTGACGCCTCCTCCTGGTCGTCTTTTCTCGCGGCGATCCCGACTGACGCCTCCTCCTGGTCGTCTTTTCTCACCCCGATCCCGACTGACGCCTCCTCCTGGTCGTCTTTTCTCACCCCGATCCCGACTGACGCCTCCTCCTGGTCGTCTTTTCTCACCCCGATCCCGACTGACGCCTCCTCCCGGTCGTCTTTTCTCGCGGCGATCCCGACTGACGCCTCCTCCCGACTGACGCCTCCTCCCGATCGTCTTTTCTCACCCCGATCCCGGCTGACGCCTCCTCCCGACTGACGCCTCCTCCCGGTCGTCTTTTCTCACCCCGATCCCGGCTGACGCCTCCTCCCGACTGACGCCTCCTCCCGACTGACGCCTCCTCCCGACTGACGCCTCCTCCCGACTGACGCCTCCTCCCGGCTGACGCCTCCTCCCGACTGACGCCTCCTCCCGGTCGTCTTTTCTCACCCCGATCCCGACTGACGCCTCCTCCAGACTGACGCCTCCTCCCGACTGACGCCTCCTCCCGGCTGACGCCTCCTCCCGACTGACGCCTCCTCCCGGTCGTCTTTTCTCACCCCGATCCCGGCTGACGCCTCCTCCCGACTGACGCCTCCTCCTGACTGACGCCTCCTCCCGGTCATCTTTTCTCACCCCGATCCCGACTGACGCCTCCTCCCGACTGACGCCTCCTCCTGACTGACGCCTCCTCCCGGTCATCTTTTCTCACCCCGATCCCGACTGACGCCTCCTCCCGGTCGTCTTTTCTCACCCCGATCCCGACTGACGCCTCCTCCCGACTGACGCCTCCTCCCGGTCGTCTTTTCTCACCCCGATCCCGACTGACGCCTCCTCCCGACTGACGCCTCCTCCCGGTCGTCTTTTCTCACGATGATCCCGACCGACGCCTCCTCCTGACTGACGCCTCCTCCCGGTCGTCTTTTCTCACCCCGATCCCGACTGATGCCTCCTCCCGACTGACGCCTCCTCCCGGCTGACGCCTCCTCCCGGTCGTCTTTTCTCGCGGCGATCCCGACTGACACCTCCTCCCGACTGACGCCTCCTCCTGGTCGTCTTTTCTCGCGGCGATCCCGACTGACGCCTCCTCCTGGTCGTCTTTTCTCACCCCGATCCCGACTGACGCCTCCTCCTGGTCGTCTTTTCTCACCCCGATCCCGACTGACGCCTCCTCCTGGTCGTCTTTTCTCACCCCGATCCCGACTGACGCCTCCTCCCGGTCGTCTTTTCTCGCGGCGATCCCGACTGACGCCTCCTCCCGACTGACGCCTCCTCCCGATCGTCTTTTCTCACCCCGATCCCGGCTGACGCCTCCTCCCGACTGACGCCTCCTCCCGGTCGTCTTTTCTCACCCCGATCCCGGCTGACGCCTCCTCCCGACTGACGCCTCCTCCCGACTGACGCCTCCTCCCGACTGACGCCTCCTCCCGACTGACGCCTCCTCCCGGCTGACGCCTCCTCCCGACTGACGCCTCCTCCCGGTCGTCTTTTCTCACCCCGATCCCGACTGACGCCTCCTCCAGACTGACGCCTCCTCCCGACTGACGCCTCCTCCCGGCTGACGCCTCCTCCCGACTGACGCCTCCTCCCGGTCGTCTTTTCTCACCCCGATCCCGGCTGACGCCTCCTCCCGGTCGTCTTTTCTCGCGGCGATCCCGACTGACGCCTCCTCCCGTTTTGCAGGTACTTCCTGAGGGCGACGGTCGGCCGCAGGCTGAACGACATCAGCAAGGAGCAGGACCTGGTGGTGCACACGCTCAGCACCTACCCTGAGCTCAACTCCTCCATCAAGATGGAGGTGGGCATCGAGGACTGCCTCCACATCGAGTTCGAGTACAACAAGTCCAAGTAGGGTTTGACCGTCGGCTTCCCGGAGAGCGCGTGCGAGCGGCGAGACCCGGGTCCGGCCTGACGCCCTCCGCTGCTCTGCCGCAGGTACCACCTCAAGGACGTGATCGTGGGGAAGATCTACTTCCTGCTGGTGAGGATCAAGATCAAACACATGGAGATCGACATCATCAAGCGGGAGACGACGGGCACCGGCCCCAACGTGTACCACGAGAACGACACCATCGCCAAGTACGAGATCATGGACGGCGCGCCGGTCAAAGGTGAGGCGTGCGGGGGGGAGGGGGGGTGTCCATCCGTCCCTCCGTCTCACGCCGTCCCCCCTGTCCCCCCAGGAGAGTCCATCCCCATCAGGCTGTTCCTGGCCGGCTACGAGATCACGCCCACCATGAGGGACGTCAACAAGAAGTTCTCCGTGCGCTACTACCTCAACCTCGTCCTCATCGACGAGGAGGAGCGCCGCTACTTCAAACAGCAGGTCCTTCACACACACACACACACACACACACACACACACACACACACACACACACACACACACACACACACACACACACACACACACACACACACGTCTATGAGGCGGGGGGGCGCTG
Source organism: Blennius ocellaris (assembly GCF_963422515.1). NCBI lineage: Eukaryota > Metazoa > Chordata > Actinopteri > Blenniiformes > Blenniidae > Blennius > Blennius ocellaris. Next base: position 26,474,355 of record NC_137663.1, on the reverse strand, counting down.
AGTGAGTGAGGTAGTGAGAGAGTGAGGTAGTGAGTGAGAGAGGGAGTGAGTGAGGTAGTGAGTGGGAGAGTGAGGCTGTGAGAGAGTGAGGTAGTGAGTGAGTGGGAGAGTGAGGTAGTGAGTGGGAGAGTGAGGTTGTGAGAGAGTGAGGTAGTGAGTGGGAGAGTGAGGTTGTGAGAGAGTGAGGTAGTGAGTGAGTGAGAGAGTGAGGTAGTGAGTGAGTGAGGTAGTGAGGTAGTGAGTGAGAGTGAGGTAGTGAGTGGGAGAGTGAGGTTGTGAGAGAGTGAGGTAGTGAGTGGGAGAGTGAGGTAGTTAGTGAGAGAGTGAGTGAGGTAGTTAGTGAGAGAGTGAGTGAGTGAGGTAGTGAGAGAGTGAGTGGGAGAGTGAGGTAGTGAGAGAGTGAGGTAGTGAGAGAGTGAGTGAGAGTGAGGTAGTGAGTGAGGGAGTGAGAGAGTGAGTGGGAGAGTGAGGTAGTGAGAGAGTGAGTGAGTGAGGTAGTGAGATAGTGAGTGAGGGAGTGAGTGAGGTAGTGAGAGAGTGAGTGAGTGAGGTAGTGAGAAAGTGAGTGAGAGTGAGCGAGCAGCTAAAACCAAACTGTGTATTTCTAAGAGGAGTGTAACGTTTGGTGTTTCCCGTGCGTCTGCAGGAGATCACTCTGTGGAGGAAAGGCGACATCGTGAGGAAGAGCATGTCCCACCAGGCCGCCATCGCCTCGCAGCGCTTCGAAGGCTCCTCCCACCCCGAGACGCCGCGCGGCGTCGCGGCGAACGGCGAGGAGGACGGCAGCTAGAGAGAGAGAGAGAGAGAGAGAGAGAGAGAGAGAGGCGGCGGCGGCGAGGACTGAGTGTGAGGCGGTTTTACGAAGCTGCATCGGAGCTTTGTAACAAGCCAACGCCCACTTCACACACACACACACACACACACACACACACACACACACACACACACACACACACACACACACACACACACACACTCGGGTCTCATCCTCTTTGTATGAATGTAAAACCTCTGGGGGTTTTTTAACCCCCGACTTTCCTTGCGGCTCCTCGCCGTCACTCGGTAGCGCCACCAGGCTGCAAGAATGAAAACATGAAAGCAAAGAAACATTTATTAAAAAAAACAAAACAACTATTTTCATACATTCCAAAGCTTTCATTCAGAAACGATGGGAGAGTATTTATTTTTTAACCAGACGTCCATGTTTAGAACCGGCTTTTATCATGTGGAGTGAGAGAGTGAGAGGGAGTGAGTCAGTGAGTCAGTGAGAGTGAGTGAGAGAGAGTGAATGAATGAGGTAGTGAGAGAGAGTGAAAGAGTCAGGTAGTGAGAGTGAGTGAATGAGTGAGGTAGTGAGAGTGAGTGAGGTAGTGAGTGAGTGAATGAGTGAGGTAGTGAGAGAGAGTGAGTGAATGAGTGAGGTAGTGAGTGAGGTAGTGAGAGATTGAGTGAATGAGTGAGGTAGTGAGTGAGTGAAAGAGTGAGGTAGTGAGTGAGTGAGAGAGAGCATGAGGTAGTGAGTGAGGTAGAGAGAGAGAGTGAGGTAGTGAGTGAGAGAGAGAGTGAGGTAGTGAGTGAGAGAGTGAGGTAGTGAGTGAGAGAGAGAGTGAGGTAGTGGGTGGGGTAGTGAGTGAGGTAGTGAATGAGAGAGTGCGGTAGAGAGAGTGAGGTAGTGAGTGAGAGAGTGAGGTAGAGAGAGAGTGAGGTAGTGAGTGAGAGAGAGAGTGAGGTAGTGGGTGGGGTAGTGAGTGAGGTAGTGAATGAGAGAGAGTGAGGTAGTGGGTGGGGTAGTGAGTGAGAGAGAGTGAGTGAGGTAGTGAATGAGAGAGAGTGAGGTAGTGAGAGAGAGACTGAGGTCGTGAGAGAGTGAGGTAGTGAATGAGAGAGAGAGTGAGGTAGAGAGAGTGAGGTAGTGAATGAGAGAGAGAGTGAGGTAGAGAGAGTGAGGTAGCGAGTGAGAGAGAGAGAGAGACTGAGGTCGTGAGAGAGTGAGGTAGTGAGAGTGAGGCCCACACAGCCCCTCACCAGCCACAACATTAGAACCACCCTGCCGTTGTCTGTCGGAGCTCCAGAAGTTCTGCTTCTTTCTTCATCTCAGATTGTTTATTCTGCTTGTTTGTTTGTTTGTTTGTTTGTTTGTAACATCTGGCTGCTGGAGTCTATATGGATCAGTTTTCTGCCTCCTGATTGGCCGATGACGGATTCATGTGAGCCCAATAATGTCAGTGACTAAATAATCCCACTGGAACCAGTTTGTTTGGTTTTTTTTCTCAGCATAATTTCTCTGCGCTTCAGAGACTCGTCCGACCTTTGTTTTGAAAAGCCGACAGGAAGCTGTGGCCACGTTTGACTTTTGAGGACGTGGTGACATCACTTCCTCTTCCTGCTCGCACTTTTTCAAACTTTTAACGCCCCAATTTCTTTTGCTTCTAAAGGTTGACGCTGTCCAGCACAAGAGATTTATGATTGTGAACTTTAAACAAAATGAAGTTTTTCTCATTGAAAAGGCTTTTTTCGCTGCCGTTTCCGCTGCTTCTGTGAGAAATGCAGTAAAATTCAAAACTTTTACTTGTTTCCTTGACGTCGTCACAAGACGACACGTCGACATTGAGACAGTTCAATAAAGATTTGCACCATAAACTTCCATTACGAGCACATTTCTGCCCTTTTGTTTGAATTAAAGTGGATTTTAATACAATTCCAGTGAATTGATCAACTCTGATTTGAGTTGATCAATGACGTTTCCCGCAGAAGAAAATACAAATGAGTTAGAATCACGTTTTCCCTCTTTCATTTAAAGTGTCGATCAAAAAGCAAAGATTAGATTTTTTTTTATATATAATTTAACGTTCAACGTGCTGCTTCTGTGTGTGATGGAGAGACTTTCATTTCCTGTGATTTCAAAGTAAAATGTGGGCACTGAATGAAACGTGTAAATATCCGAGTCATTAAAACACAATCCCTCCAACATGCTCACATTTTACTGTTTTACATTTTCACTACATCATTCACCATATTTTGTTCCTGGGTTTATTTTTAATTGCATTTTTTTTTTAATCTAATGAATAAAATGACACTTTTTTTGCTATTGTATTTTTTAAGTTATTTTAAAAGAAAATGTCAGGGTAAAGAATTGACCATTTTATAGCAACAAATTTATATAGATGTTCTTTTTTTTCCTCCCACAAAAATTCTATTTTTTTCCCCCTAAAAGTGCCAATTTTAACAAGACATTTAAAAAATTAAAATAAATCTAATAAGGATTTTTTCCCAGTAAAACATGTTTGTTTGTGAGATTAAAGTACTAATAGTAGTACTTTAATAAGAGTAATAGTTTTGAGTAAAAATGTCTGGATATAAAAACAATATTTTTTTTCTGAAAAATAAATATTGTGTTGGAGATTTTAAAAATAAATCATTCAACCTTTTCCCCCATAATTGTAAATGGAGAAAAAAAAAATAAAAAGGCGTCAATGTTTTATGTTTCGTCCTCAGATTTAGAAGGAATGACGTTTCTGTTTGATGGTTTATGAATGTGCAATAAAAGCATTTTATACTGTTTGTTTTGGATTGAAGGAGGAAATGAAGAGGCGCTGGGCCGGTTCCTGCTGTTTCATGTCACGTGACACATCCTGTGAGGCGCTCGTGTCGTCATTAGGGGGCAGCTTTGGACCACATTCACCACTTCACACACTGACGGTGGAATTCACCTTGTGTGACACTGAGAAGACTTTAAAAAAAAGGAATTTAATTTAAAAAATGCAGGTTTCATGAGGCGGGGACATGAAAACACACAAATCAGATATTATGTTTGCAAAAAAAAACAACCCCTCAGTCACCTTATCTGGATATTATATTTTTATTCAGGATTAAAACAATTTGTCATCATCTGGAAATTGTTTTGAGTTTACGTGTCTAAAGTGTCACTTCACATAAGTTGGACTCGTTTTATTGTGAAAGGCGTTGCGTCGTGTGACCTCCACAGTTTGCATTAATTAATTCTGTCCGAGGGCGGTTTTGAATGTCATTTTTGCCAATCTAGTGTTTATAGATCAGCCTCTGTCAGTTTTCATATTTATACTTTAAAAAAAACAAAAAACAATCACATGGCGGCCGGATTACATCCTCTGGCGGGCCGCTTCTGGCCCCCGGGCCGCATGTTTGACACCCCCGCTGTAGAATAATGAACATGAAGTCAGACTTCTGCCAGGAAAATTAAATAATCTGCAAATAATAATAATAAAAGTTGAGTTTTGGTGTCACAGCTCCAGTCATTTATCGTGCCCGGCGGACGCCTTCAGTGACCCGCCGCCGTGTCGGACAAAACCCGTATGACCTAAATAGTTCTGCTGAGCGCACCGTCCAGCGATATTCCACGTTTTAATCCACATATATACGGATTACCACACCAACACGCTCGAGTTTATTAAAATATCGTGTCAGATCTCGGGTTTCTTCCTGCCGTTCGGTCTCGCTTTGAGGTCGTCTGCGCGTCAGATTTCCGAGCGGTCCCTGAACGCAGCGCGGGTCTGGAGCTGCTGCCTGCCGTCTGCCGCCTGCGCCGCTCCGGTCGGGATCCACTCGGAGCTCCGCTGTCCGCCGTCCGCTGCGCTCCGCCCGGTGGCCCAGCCTCCGCACGAGTCCCCTCCTGGGAGCACCGTCCCGGGACTTCTGGAAGAGTAACCCGACTTTTTGTTCCGGAGCAGTGGAGATACCGGCGGGAGAGCGTCTCTGGCCCCCCGGAGGAGCGGCAGAGTGAGTGAAAGCGCTGCCCGCCCGGGCTCCGTGTCGTCCCGGTGGGGGGGGCGAGAGGGAGGGAGGGAGGGAGGGGGGGTTGTTGTGTGTGTGTGTGTGTGTGTGTGTGCGCGTGGGGTGAACCCCCGACTCGGCCGGTGGCGCGCTTTCCCTCCGACCGGAGCTCCAGACCCCCGGATCACGGTCCTCCTGCGGGGGGGGGGCTGTGATGGGACGGTGGGTCGAACCGCCACACGGAGACCTGAAGCTCTTCCGGCCAGCCTGGTCCGGCCCCCGGCCGCCGACCCCCAGTAGCCCCCGGCCGCCCCCCCCCCCCCCCCCAGGTACTCTTAGCACACCCATGCTAGGTGGCCGCGCGGCTTTCGCGTTACTTTGCCAGTAAACGGTACAGAAAGCACGTGTGTGTGTGTGTGTGTGTGTGTGTGTGTGTGTGTGTGTGTGTGTGTGTGTGTGTGTGTGTGTGTGTGTGTGTGTGTGTGTGTGTGTGTGTGTGTGTGTGTGTGTGTGTGTGTGTGTGTGTGTGTGTGTGTGCGCGCGCGCGCGCGCGCTGGTAGCGGCAGACCCACGCGCAGAACTCCATTCAGAAAAAGGAAATATTTTTCCTTCCCTGCCACGAGACCCCGCTCCTCTCTCCCTCTGCGCCTTTCATCGTGACGTCACATAGCTGCTTGGACCTTTACGACCGATCGGCTGCGAAAGTTTTATATTTGAGGTGTTTATTGAACTATTTTCTTGACTGTTTAGATTATAAAGTTAATGGTGCCAGTGGGTAAAACTTGTGAGGGACGAGCCAGGCGGCGGATTCCTCTGTGGAATGTGGTTTCTATTTGGGACAAAACAAACAAACAACAACAAACAACAACAAAAACGCTAGGAAAACAGGCCAAATTTAGCTTTTTAATAAAAAATTTTTTTTTATTGTCCCTTAAAAATATTGTTTATTCAAATCCATTTGAATAATTTATTCTCAGTCTGAAGTGCAAGATACAGTGTTTTATATTTATATATATATATATATATATATATATATATGAATGAGGTGGACTATTTACACAGTGATTGACATTTCTTACAACCAATCACAATGTCAGATCAGATTACAGAGGAACTGAAAGCACCTGCTGATGCTACAAGCCACCAAATGTTGTATCCAGACAGCTGCAGTGTTGAAGACCGTCTATATCTATAGGGAACGTCAGCAGCCTCGTCTCTTATGTTTTAATTTAGGGTTCATGATGCTTCCCTCCCAGTATTCCATTAGCTTCTCACGCACTTTAATCCTTGTTTAGCTAGGCTAACCAACTGCTGACAAGCAGGGCCGTGCACAACAAAGTGCTTTTTATTATCAGTAATTCCAAGGAATTTTCGACAGTAATTCCTGGGAATTTCAACAGTAATTCCTGATAATTTCAACAGTAATTCCTGGGAATTTTAACAGTAATTTCTGTTAATTTTTACAGTAATTTCTTGGTATATTATCAGTAATTTCTTGGAATTTTAACAGTAATTTCTGAGAATTTTAACAGTAATTCCTGGGAATTTTAACAGTAATTCATTGGAATTGTAACAGTAATACCTTGGAATTTTGAATGTAATTTCTTGGAATTTTGATTGTAATTTCTGGGAATTTTTGTGTGTAATTTTTTGGTGTTTTATCAGTAATTTCTTGGAATTTTAACAGTAATTTCTGAGAATTTTAACAGTAATTCCTGGGAATTTTAACAGTAATTCATTGGAATTTTAACAGTAATTCCTTGGAATTTTGAATGTAATTTCTGGGAATTTGTATTGTAATTTCTGGGAATTTTGAATGTAATATCTTGGTATTTTAACAGTAATTCATTGGAATTTTAACAGTAATTTCTGTTAATTTTGACAGTAATTTCTTGGTATTTTAACAGTAATTCTTGGGAATTTCAACAGGAATTCCTTGGAATTTTAACAGTAATTACTATTAATTGTGACAGTAATTTCTCGGTATTTTAACAGTAATTTCTTGGTATTTTGACAGTAATTTCTTGGTATTTTAACCGTAATTCCTGGGGATTCCAACAGTAACTTCCAGGATTGTACCCTTGACTATTTCAGAGTATTGCTATGTGATCTGTATCGGCGCTACTGGCCCGGGAGTTACTCGGCACCACTAAAGTTCACCAGAACTCCTGAACTCCCTGGAGTTGTTTCCTCCAGCAGGACGACGCGGCGGAACCAGTCTCTGGGTCGACGACGTCTCGTAGGGAAGCAGCTGTTGTTCGGCGCTGCTCAGAAACAGTGGAGGGATGAAATACGTCGCTTTCTCTCTGCCGCTGCTTTTTTCTCATTTTCTACACCAGTGTTTTTCAACCATGTTGAGCCGAGGCACACTTTTTTCTTTGGAAGAATCTGGAGGCACACCACCACCCGGAAATGTTAAAATGTTAAACTCTGTAGCCTCTATTAACAATATAAAGTCTTTCTCATCAAAGTTTTATCAACAGGAATCCAGTAAATCCAGAAAGCAAGGACTTTTTTTAATCGTGACTCCCTCAGTGTGAAACCTGGACCTGATGGATGAAGAGCTGAGATCCTGGTTCACATTCTTCCTTTTCAAAAACTTCTCCATCACTGTCACTGACACAGTACTTTGATACAAGATGGCAGCAGGAGGTGGAGATGAACCACACTGACGTCTGTCACTTTACATTTCACCGGCAAAGTTCTGTGCTGCCCTCTAGTGGTGAAGAGTATTTATACATGATGACTCTGCAACACACTGTCGCTGTGAGAGCAAATGTTTTTTTAGAGAAAAAAATGTGAAATTGGATAATTTCCCAAAACACTGTTCTACACCAACGGTGCGACAAACCGCGGTGACGTCCGTCTGAGTTTGACACTTTATATCGTGAAAAACACAAATGGGCTATTATTATTATTGCGGCGTTGATTAAATATAAAAACAATGTAACTTTTAATCTAATGAATTGACATTAAAGCGCCACCGACTGGTGGATGTTCACGTTCTCGGTTCGTAGGTGGAGTACGAGTTCCGTCACCTCGTGTTGCTTGAGAACAAATATTATCGGAGTCGTCGTGTCGGTTAACGTCTCGTTATCTTGGCGGTGGCGGTGGACGGACCTGTTCTCATACGGCCGCGAGAAACATGACGCTTCCTGTGAAATCTGATATCCTGAGGCAGAACACGCCTAATTCATTCCACCGTCCCGTGTGTGTGTGTGTGTGTGTGTGTGTGTGTGTGTGTGTGTTTTTCCCCACAGCTGAATTGTGGGTAATTTCAGGTCACCTGCTTGTGTTTCCTCCGTCCACAGAGGAACTCTGAAGCTTTTCTTCACGTCTTTTCTTCCCAGAGTGACGCAGTAGTTGTGAGGCGAGTCCTGCAGTAAAACCATTCAGGCCGTGTGTGTGTGTGTGTGTGTGTGTGTGTGTGTGTGTGTGTGTGTGTGTGTGTGTGTGTGTGTGTGTGTGTGTGTGTGTGTGTGTGTGTGTGTGTGTGTGTGTGTGTGTGTGTGTGTGTGTGTGTGTGTGTGTGTGTGTGTGTGTGTGTGTGTGTGTGTCACGCCGTGCACAACGACCTCCGTCACCGTCTGCATGTAGCGTGGACGCAACATCCGACCTCCGTCACCGTCTGCAGGCGGCGTGGACGGAGCGTCGGACCTCCGTCACCGTCTGCAGGTGGATGGAGCATCCGACCTCCATCACCGTCTGCGGGCGGCGTGGGCGGAGCATTAGACCTCTGTCACCGTCTGCAGGCGGCGTGGACGGAGCGTCGGACCTCCGTCACCGTCTGCAGGCGGCGTGGACGGAGCGTGGGACCTCCGTCACCGTCCGCATGTAGCATGGACGGAGCGTCAGACCTCCGTCACCGTCCGCATGTAGCCTGGACGACGGAGCGTCGGACCTCCGTCACCGTCTGCAGGTGGATGGAGTATCCGACCTCCGTCACCGTCTGCGGGCGGCGTGGGCGGAGCATTAGACCTCCGTCACCGTCTGCAGGCGGCGTGGACGGAGCGTCGGACCTCCGTCACCGTCTGCAGGCGGCGTGGATGGAGCGTCGGACCTCCGTCACCGTCTGCATGTAGCGTGGACGGAGTGTCGGACCTCCGTCACCGTCTGCAGGCGGCGTGGACGGAGCGTGGGACCTCCGTCACCGTCTGCATGTAGCGTGGACGGAGTGTCGGACCTCCGTCACCGTCTGCAGGCGGCGTGGACGGAGCGTGGGACCTCCGTCACCGTCCGCATGTAGCTCGGACGACGGAGCATCAGACCGACAGTCCGACGCTCCGTCCAGCCGCCTGCAGACGGTGACGGAGCGTCGGACCTCCGTCACCGTCTGCAGGTGGATGGAGCATTAGACCTCCGTCACCGTCTGCAGGTGGTGTGGACGGAGCGTCTGCTGCTGCAGGCGACGATCGCAAAGTCAGCAAAAATAGTCTCCAACCATTTCGCTATAAGGAGGAAGTTTATTCCCTTTTGGAAGAATTCTTTAAACTGCCTCATTTGAAAAGTGCCGACTCGTGAGTTTTTCTTTTTTTTTCTATCAGTCCAGTAAATTTCTTTCCATTTATCAGATGATGCAGACTCCAGTTGATCCGGAGTGTGTGTGTGTGTGTGTGTGTGTGTGTGTGTGGGGGGGGGGGGGGCGTCTTGACCGCTGCCAGCGCCGCTGCTGCTGAGTCACGGTCTGGAGGTTGGGGGTGTGACTCCGTCAGCATGACGCTGTTTTATACAAGCAGAAGGTGAAGCAGCTTTTCTCTCCTGTTCGGATCACGAACGTCTGAAATGATTCGTCCAGGACGTTTTTACTTTTTACTTGTAGCCAGGAGACCTTAAGCAGTGGTGACGTAGTGAAGCTGACGGAGAAGTCCTCCGTCATGACGGAGGGACTCTATTCCTTCAGTGTGTTGATCTGAGCTTTGATCTCCTGTTTCTCCGTCTCCTGAGCTTTGATCTCCTGTTCATGGTGACATTTAGAAGTTGTTGTTCCACCGTCTTGTGGAACTCCAAGGTTTGTTTGTTTATTTATTTGAACTCTATTTGTTTCTTTATTGCAGAAAAAAAGTAGAATTCCTCCACTCTGGGACTCGTGTTCTAAAAAAACCTGTTTTCACGCTTCTAAAACCGCCTCATGAGGACGACAGTCTAGCAATTTTAACAGTAATTTCTTGGGATTTTAACAGTAATTCCTTGGGATTTTAGCAGTAATTCCTTGAAATTTTGGATGTAGTTTCTTGGAATTTTAACAGTAATTTCTGGGAGTTTTGATTGTAATTTCTTGGGATTTTATCAGTAGTTTCTTGGGATTTTAACAGTAATTTCTGGGAAGTTTGATTGTAATTTCTTGGGATTTTATCAGTAATTTCTGAGACTTTTTGACAGTAATTCCTTGGAATTTTATCAATCGCCTCTGGGAGTTTTATCAATAATTTCTGAGAATTTCAACAGTAATTCCTGGGAATTTTAACAGTAATTCATTGGAATTTTAACAGTAATTCCTTGAATTTTTGAATGTAATTTCTTGGTATTTTAACAGTAATTCCTTGGAATTTTATCAATAATCTCTGGGAGTTTTATCAATAATTTCTGAGAATTTCAACAGTAATTCCTGGGAATTTTAACAGTAATTCAGACAGGACAGACGTCTAGGAAGTTTTTTAATTTTTTAAAGAAAAATGTGAGATTCGATTAGTTTTTTTTCCCTCAATGCAGTGAAAAATGTCTGCAGACTTCAGATATGTTGTCAAAAGCGGAACGTCACTGCTGTGATTGTCCTGAAGAGTTAAAATGCACATAAACGGTCCCAGAACAAAAAGTCAACGAGGCTCAGTCGTTTAAGAAAAAGTGCAACGGCAACTCCAGAAACCCACAAGGAGCGTGAAAAAAAACTTGAATTTACAAAAATAAAAGTAGTTTTTAGCTACAGACTCGTAGATTGTTTCATGTAAGCTTGAGTTTCATTGGTTCCTGTGAAGCTTCAGTGATTCTCTGGTCAAACTCGACCGATAAAACGTACAACTGGTGAAGAACCAAGAACTGCTGAGAAGCAGCGGAGTGTGAATCTGATCAGGAACAGAACTGGCAGGACTCCCGTCCTTCAAGTCTTCTGTTCGGAGATGAAAGGATGAATTGGGCTGAAATCAAAGGGACTGAAGGCGGCGAGCAGCGGCGACTCGTCCTCGTCCCGCCGTTACGCAACCGCCGCCTCCTTTTGTCGCCTTGTTCTGCACCTCCGGCGCTCTCAAAGGTCTCCTTGTTCCCCCCGGCCTTCGCCAGCCGCGCAGGCCAGACGTGACCTCCGACCTCCCGCGCTGTGGGCGGGGCCATGCGGCCGTTTGTTATCCCCCCCCCATTAATGCCCCCCCCCCACCCAACCTCTGCAGATCTGCAGGCCTCTTGACGAGGCCGTGACGTTCCCAGAGGAGATTCCTTTCCCCCGTAAACAATCCCGGCGTTGACGAAAGGCGCTGGTCGGCGGGTTGCCGGGGGGGGGTTTCCCACAATGGCCCCGCCCAGCAGCAACAGATCTGGTCCACACACAAAGAAGCAGAGTCTTCATTCAGGACTCAAGTTGCATTAAAAGTAGTTTGTAGACCGTCGGGGTCCGTCTACACCAGGAACCCAGTTCTCCTGAACCCGAGGTTTCTAGTCTGTTTCTTTTGAACTGGTAGATTCATCGGAAAATGAGACTCATGTTGATGAAGTCCCTTTTTCCCGTGAGGGTTAGGGTGGAGGTGGGGAAGGGGGTGGGAGTGAGGGTGAGGTGTCCAGGTTCACTCTTAAAGGCCTCGTCGGCAATAATTAACAGGCCTGTTAAAAGAGCCTGTGGGTTCATGCCCAGCCGCTGACCTTTGTCAAACCAACCCCACCCACCCCTTACACACACCCCCCCCCCCCCCCCCCCCCCCCACCCCCACCCTCACCCCCCCCCAGCCCTGAACTGCTTTTGCTGTAAAGTGTCTGAAGAGGTTCCTCTGGTGGAGGAAGATAAGACTGGTTAAACTTTAAACTCTTGACTTGTTCGGTCAAGAGTTGGCTTGTAGAGAATCTGTTGGCTTGTAGAGAAGGAGTCCAGTGTGCCCCCGAACCCTGGGGGGTGTTGAGGGGGAGGGGGGGGGAGTTATATACCGAGGAACTCGCAGGTCGCTTCATTGAACACCCACTTTCCACGTCCCCTGCTCGGTTCCTGGAATTAGGTTGACGGGTGTCACGCTGTCCGGGGGCATTAGGGTCGCCTCGCCCGTCGACAGGATCGTCTCCACCTCCTCCCGTTAGATTTCACAGAAAGTGGAATATTTCAAGTTGTGTGTTGACCTTTACTTTGACATCGCAGCACGTTGGAGGCGGGCCGAATGAAAACCCGAGACTTAAAGTCCCAGTGAAATGAAAATTCCTCTCGGGTCTCTTCCAGGCTCAATCTTTCGTCAAGGCTCATAAAACACCGACTATAACTTCAAAACACTGTAAAAACTTGGATATTTAAGAGGGAAACAAGCCGATATAGACACAACAGATCGAGATCTGCACAACTCGTGATGTCACGCTCACGAAGAAGGATTCCCCCGACTTCCTCGGCTGGAGATTCAAAATTCAAATAACTTTGTTATGCGACAACAGTGGTGGGGCAGAGTCGGAGAAACCTTACAAGTAGAACCCCAACTATCGTTTTTTGCAAAGTAGTGTTTTCTGTTTCACTGGGACTTTAACTGGTGCAAAACAACATTCAATGGGACGAGAAAGTCCCAGAAACACATCAGTGTCTTTATGTTTCTGCATTTTCTCAACTAACGTATGAAAAGCGGAGAGAAATCACCAAAAAGTCACATTTCTGTTTCCGTCTCAGACACCGGAACTCTTTCTGCTGCACATTTGATCGTTCGGTGATAAATGGAGGTTTTCCTGCTTTCTGTCGTCACGCAGTGACACCCAGTGGCCACACGTGGTATGTACGGCTTTATTTTTAATAATATTAATACGACCATCCAAACACGTCACAGTTCATAAAATTTGGTAAAAAGAGACATTTTTTACCAAATAAAAGTGACATTTTATTCCCCTTTTTAGATATTTTTAACAATTTAAGCTGATTAAGACATTTTAAACTCTTTTAGCCTTTTTCCAAATGTTTCTAGCCACTTTTCTTTGCTCTTGTTCCAGTTTCAGCGGCTTGTTTGCTCATCTTTTAGACAGTTTTCTTTACATTTCTAACGGTTCAAGCTAGTTCTGCTTTTTCCTTTTTCTCAGATCAGATAAAGAAGGAAACTTTCTATTTTGGTCTAATTAAAATGACGTTTCTACAAGGAAGTGAAAGGCAGTTTTAGGTCATGTTACGACGTGGTTCACGTTTCGTCTGACAAACTGTTGAACCATCCTTTTATTTAACCGTCACGCTTGAAGAGGAGAAATAAAAAGGTGAGTTAACATGTTATTTAGTGGAACCTTCCGGAGAGGCACCGCTGTGGAGCTTTACCTGTAAAATTCAGTATTTTTAGATTTGCTTGTAAACTCCTGTTTTCCCGGAATCTCCTCATTCATTAGGTAATAATGTCACATCTGGTCAGATCAGGTCAGTCGACCACAGCAGCTGCAGCAGATGTTTGACCTGCAGCTGGAGGGGAAAGACTCTTTGATCTGACGGTTTAGAGTTTAAAAAGATACACGTCGTCTTCTCAGTGGGTTTCCTTCTGTCTCTGAAACAAACAATCCATCAGCCTCACCCTCCTCTCCTTCCTCACCCTTCTCACCCTCCTCTCCCTCCTCACCCTCCTGCACGTTCACTTTGAACTCGAGGAGATGAAAGAGAAGAGGCCGTTTCAAACGTTTGCTTTCTCTGCGTGCTTTCCCTGTGTGGACTTCAGTGCTCGCCTGGCTTTGAACCAGCAACCTCTCCCACCTGGAACAATGTTCTGTCTCAACGGTACCTCCATACCTCCATACCTCTGTACCTCCGTACCTCCACCTTTCACCACGGTGAACAGACCCAGATTTCAGGGTATTTTACTGAAACTTGACCTGGTGTGACTCCAGATGTGCCGCCGGTCCAACCGAGGCTCAGGATTATTTAGAAACGGACAATATTTGTAGTTTGAGGCTTCAGGACCGGCTCGTCTCCTGAGCCTCACCTCTCATTGGTTGTTTCAGTTTGACGCACGTCGTCTTTTGTGCTCCAGACCTTGAGACGCTTTTTAACAATGTCCTTCCAGGACGGTGTGCTGGAAATACTCTGATGTCCTCCTCATGTCCTCCTCATGTCTTCCTCATGTTGTCCTCATCATGTCCTCCTCATCTCCTCTTCATGTCGTCCTTATGTCCTCCTCATGTTGTCCTCATCATGTCCTCCTCATCTCCTCTTCATGTCGTCCTTATGTCCTCCTCATGTTGTCCTCATCATGTCCTCCTCATCTCCTCTTCATGTCGTCCTTATGTCCTCCTCATGTCCTCCTCATCTCCTTCTCATACTTCATCATGTCCTCGTGTCTTCCTCATGTGCTCCTCATGTCTTCCTCATGTTGTCCTCATGTCCTCCTCATGTGCTCCTCATCTCCTCATCATGTCTTCCTCATGTCGTCCTCATCATGTCCTCCTCATCTCCTCCTCATGTCCTCCTCATCTCCTCATCATGTCCTCCTCATCTCCTCATCATGTCCTCCACATGTCTTCCTCATGTCCTCCTCATGTCCTCCTCATGTCCTCCTCATGTCCTCCTCATCTCCTCCTCATGTCTTCCTCATGTCTTCTTCATGTCTTCCTCATGTCCTCCTCATGTCTTCCTCATGTCTTCCTCATGTCTTCCTCATGTCCTCATCATGTCCTCCTCATGTCCTCATCATCTCCTCCTCATGTCCTCATCATATCCTCATCATGTCCTCCTCATGTCCTCACCTTTCCCACCTTCCCCCCGACTTTGCTCTTCCCAGGTTCTACCACAGTGTCGTTGAGCAAAGTGTTTTTTCTCCTCCGGCTGCTGTTTTCTTCAGAATCACGTTCTAAAGCTGTTTTGCCTGTAAATATCCGGCCGGTGCCGGTTTGTGAGTTTTCACATTCCACACATGCTCCGTCTGATGATGTATTTTCCCCGAAGCTGGGAAGTGAAACGTTCTTCTCCTCCTCGACGTAACAAATCATGTTTATTCGCTCTGAGGTCTGCGTTTCACTCGGCATTCTACAAGTTCTCCTACAAGTTCCGCCGGGACGATAAGGACAAGATGTGCTGTTGTGACACGAGGCTTCCAGGGACATGAGGACATTAAATCGTTTCAGATTCGCTGTGAAGAAACGGTGGAATTGTAGAAATATTACAGTTTCAATACAATTGCAGATTTTTTTTTTTCTCCTCAATGCAGATATATTGTCAACAAGTGCAACTTCATTTCTGATTGTCCTCAGATTTATAATGCATATAAACATATTTTTAAAAAAAATCTGTTTATTGAAGTTTTTCAACTGTTAATTCAAAATTACAAAGTGCAGAGTGCAACACGTCAATTATTTCCTCAGGCTTCAAGCTGTAAATATTCAATATAAGTATATTCGCACTAGATTACATTTTTTATCATGATGGAAATAAAATAAAGGAATGCAATTAAAAAATAACAAAGGAAAATAAACAAAAGGAAAATATATATATGACTTTTTTTTTTTTTAAAGGAGGGTAATGAACTCCAGAAAGCCGCTCCATGTTGGATAAAAATCAATTTTTCCTTTTAAGTCAAACTTAATCTTTTCTAAGTGAACATGCTTCATAACATGTAAACAGATTTAAGCTTTAAACAGGTTTCAGCTTTAAACAGGTTTCAGCCGAAGAGCAACAAGCAACGTTAGAACGGAAAATACCGAAAATAAAAATCGGGTTAAACTACAAATCGATTTATTTGTTGTTGTTGTTTTTTCCAGGAGAATATATGTAAAGGATATATTTTTATACGATACATGATAAGTGATTCAGTATTTGTGTGGACGGTGAGAGTTCCTCTGGGGGTTTGGCCTCCGAGCAGCGACTTCACACGACTGAGACTCGTCTCAACGTTGACGTCGTTCAGGAAGTTCGTCAGGGAGCTTCGATAACCGAACACCGACGGAATACAGCCGGCTCACGTTTCACCTCCCCCCCCCCCCCCCCCCCCCCCCCCCCCAGACCGACTGTGTGTCCGTCCTGCCAAGGTCACTCGGCTCACGTCCAGGTCGCATCGGATGACGAACATAAGGAGGCCGAGGATCATGAAGGCTGCGTTTTCCATCCATTTATTCTGCCTCCGGGTTGTTTGTTTGTTTGTTGGACGCTGACGTCGCCCTACAACCTCGTGGGCCTGGAACCCGTCCTTCAGCCCGATAGTGGCGAGGACGGACTTCCTGTAAGGCGTGTAGGACGTGGAGGGATCCCGCTGCAGTGTGTGAACCTTCACCTGTGCAGGGCCGCAGCGGCACTCGCGGAATGCGGAGCGGAGTTGGGTGGAGTGGAGTGGAGTGGAGTGGAGGGTAGCGCCTCGTCATGACCCGATTCCTGCAAAGCTCCGAACGGCCTCATGAATATGCAGCGCGGACTGAATCCAGGTCAGCGCCTGTCTGCGGAGTCGATGTCGTACTGGGCCGTGGAGCAGAGGAGGAGGAGCTGCACGGCGCCGGCGCAGAGCGTCTGTCCCCGAGACGCCGCCTCGCCATGCGTCCATACCGTCACCAGCCACGGTGTTATACTTAGTGCTAGTGGCTGCTCGCTGTTAGCACGAGCTGTGGTCTTCGTCGGCTCCAGGCTTCGCAGATGCTCTTCGTCACTCTGCAGGTTGGAACCATTGACTCTGTCCCCACGCGTAGTAACTCCTGCAGCCACTAGGGGTCTCCAGATACCCCCCCCCCCTGCAGAACGCTAATTCACCCCATCGGTCGTTTTCCCCGGAGAAGAGGCCTTTCTGGAGCGAGCAGCTGTTTTCAGAGAATCCCTCGGGCGCTTCAGCTCCCAACAGATGGAGCCGCACAGCAGCCAGATCCAATACCTGCTTCCTCCACCAACCTCACCCCCCCCCCCCCCCCACCCCCACCCCCCCACCCCCACGACTTCATCCAGCCTCGCCTCAGTTGAAAGCGCCGCTGGCGTTGAACGTTGCGTTGACCGATTGTGTTGATTGGTCGGGTCGTCACCCTTCACGTCTTTCCCTCGCGTACATAAATGAGGCGTCGGGGGCGCTAATGGGCTGCAGCTGCACCTGGTAGCGTCTGACGGTTTGATCCGGCGTGACGTGACGTAGCTCCTCATTAATCAGAGGGGAGGAAGGTGACGAAGACGAGGCTGCGGGGTCCAATCGGCCGACTTCGGCTTTTTCGTTGCAAACGCTGCTGGGAGATAATTGACCGGAGGGATGCGGAGGTTTGGACGGAGGATTACTTTTGGCTGAACCACCACCCCTACCCCACCCCCCTCCCACACACACACACTAATTCCAGCGCAGCTTTCCAGGAGATTTATGTCTGAAGGTCCCTGATAAATCACTTGTTCATTAGTGTTTGTCATGGTGAGTCAGCATGGAGCTGTGACAGGGTGGCGCTCTGCCCTGAACCCTGCCGGGGGGGTCGGCCTCATCGGGCGCCATCATTCCTCAGCATGAAGTCGTCACTCCCCCCCTCCTCCCCCCCGTTGTCTTGTTTCCTCTGCCAAGTCAACGCCGCAGTTCCATTCCTGGTTGGTAGTAAAACCGTGGCTGTAGGACGATGAGTCTCCCTCCATAATTAAAACGGTATTTTTTTTTTTACTATTCTAAACAATCTAAACAAGATCGTATGAAAACCAGGCTGACGTCGATCAATACGTGTTCCTGTCTTGGTGCGACATCAGTCACCGGTTAATCTCCGTACGGATCCGTCTTCTGCCTCGTCCAGAGTCTTGACATCTGGAAAATCCCCCAAACGAGCAGATTACGTGAGGTTACGTCAGGTTACGTCAGGTTACGTGAGGTTATGTCAGGTTACGTCAGGTTATGTTAAATTATGTGAGATTACGTCAGGTTACGTCGGGTTACGTGAGGTTACGTCGGGTTACGTCAGGTTACGTCGGGTTACGTGAGGTTACGTCGGGTTACGTGAGGTTACGTCGGGTTACGTCAGGTTACGTCGGGTTACGTGAGGTTACGTCGGGTTACGTGAGGTTACGTCAGGACAATTCTGGCGTCCGGATGACGACATTGCTGGACTGTTGTGTCCTCGTCTCTCCGTCCACCGCTCTGTTCTCCGTTCTGTGGTTTTCCGTGGCCGTTTACAGTCAACAGGTGTCTCTGCCGGTAAACAACTCTTGGCGTCGTCTCTCAGTGAAAGAGCTCCATCATCGGCGTAACGACTCAGACTCCCGTCATCCGCCTTCCCTCGGCGGAGCGTTTGCCGACGGTTAATGGACATCGCCGCCGTCGCCCATTAACGACGCTGATGGTTTCAATCCTTGCAGGAGCACCGACGAGTATTTTCCGCCGCTTCATTTTTCACCTGCCTAATTTAGATCCACATCGCACATTCGGCCGCGTTATCTTCCCGCGGTAATTCACTGAGCGCCGCCGCCGCTGCCGCCCCGGCGGTGTGCCGCTGTTGTGAGTGGGCGCCTTATCAGATTGTAGCCTTGCTAATTAGCAGAACAAGTTTTATTACCCGGGTTTCACTCCGGAGCTTCTAAATCAGCTCCAAGGTCGTTTCACTGCGAGCGCCGCGATGTTTGTTGTTGTTTTTTTGTTTTTTCTTCCGATCGGAGAAACAACCAGCGGTCCCTCCGGCGGAGCCGCGGCCTGTTCGCTCTGGTTTTAATGACCCCACGCCGGCCATGAATCACACAGTGTGTGCAAATGAATCATGGAACTATTTCTCAGATGAGACTCGTGACGTCGTCCAGTGAGCAGCGACGGAGTTTCCTCTTATAGCTGGAATAAATCTGACTTCTAAGTCTGCAAGCCGGATTCTCCCAGTCAGCGTTCCAGGGTAGCATTTTAATTATCGCTTTGTTTCTTGAGGGAAAGTCGACTCGTGAAAGGTTTTTAGACAAAAAAAACAAAAACGGGATCAAACCATCGATTCATTCTCACCCACAGACACATTGTGGGTTTTTAAATACGACCAAAATGATCATTCAGTTCAATATCAGTTTCAATTGTCAGTCTACAGTCATAATGTATTTTCAATTGTTTGGTGAATCGTGGCTTCTGTACTTCATTACGGCCTTTTCATGAAAACCGTACCGTGAATATTGTCATTGAACATATTTGCCACACAGAATTTACTACAATTAATGTGGTTAAAGTCTTAGAAATACTTTAAGTTGTGAAGACTGATGAGATGCAGGTCTTCAAGGTCCGTTACTTTTTTATCACCAGAAATTAAATCGCTTGACATTTTCAGAGTTTCCGCCTCAGTTTGGTCCAGAGATGTTCTGGTGGCGTCACTTCAAACCCGGTTCCAGAGCCGCCTTGATCTTGCTCGGTGAGACGGAGGCGAAGCGGGTTTTTTTGTTTCGCTCTGGCAGCGCCGCGCGTTCAGCCGCCGGCCAGATTAGCCTCCCGATGCTAACCTAAATGCAGTCTGCTTCCTCAAATCCTCCGCTCCGTCCCCCGAGAGCCCGGCCACATGCCGGCATATTAAACTGGGCTTCCGACGCCGATCGTGCAGGCTTTGCACGGCAAAGATATTGTTTTTGAAAGCAGCTTCTCGCTAAGCCGCCCCGGCTGCTAATAGACACATCCTCCATGAAGCACCTGCTTCCATTCCGCTCCACCTGAAGCAGTGACGGATCCGACCAGAGTTCCAGGTTTGGATTCAGTTAAAGTTCTAATTTGAATTCATTTAACATTTTTTTTAATTTTCTGAAAAATTCACTTTCTAAAGGTTTTCCGGCCGTACCAGTCGTCTCCATACCTGACATACACTAAAAAGTGTGTTGCTCCAAGCAGCCAATCAGAAATCAAACCCTATATAGTGTCATCGGAGGGGTTCAACCAATCACAGTCAAGGTAGGGTCCTCCCCCTTTTGACTCGGGCAGTTCTGCTCTGGCACATGGCGCCACGAGAGGAAGTACTTCCTCCTCTTCCCATAGTGAGGTTACGTGAGGTTACGTCAGGCTACATGAGGTTACGTCAGGCTACGTGAGGTTACGTCAGGCTACGTCGGGTTACGTCGGGTTACGTGAGGTTACGTCAGGCTACGTGAGGTTACGTCAGGCTACGTCAGGTTACGTCGGGTTACGTGAGGTTACGTCAGGCTACGTGAGGTTACGTCAGGCTACGTCGGGTTACGTGAGGCTACGTCAGGCTACGTGAGGTTACGTGAGGTTACGTCAGGCTACGTCAGGTTACGTCGGGTTACGTGAGGTTACGTCAGGCTACGTGCGGTTATGTCGGGTTACGTGAGGTTACATCGGGTTACGTGAGGTTACGTCAGGCTACGTGAGGTTACGTCAGGCTACGTCAGGTTACGTCGGGTTACGTGAGGTTACGTCAGGCTACGTCAGGCTACGTGAGGTTACGTCAGGCTACGTCAGGTTACGTCAGGTTACGTCGGGTTACGTGAGGTTACGTCAGGCTACGTGAGGTTATGTCGGGTTACGTGAGGTTACATCGGGATACGGCGGGATACGTCGGGTTACGTCGGGTTACGTGAGGTTACGTCGGGTTACGTGAGGTTACGTCGGGTTACGTGAGGTTACGTCGGGTTACGTGAGGTTACGTCGGGATACGTCGGGTTACGTGAGGTTACGTCGGGTTACGTGAGGTTACGTCGGGATACGTCGGGTTACGTGAGGTTACGTCGGGTTACGTGAGGTTACAGGTAGTTACAGGTAGTCGGGTCAGGTCGTTAAAGGACCTTCTACTACCTGACCAGTTACAATCCCTCAGCTCGGTGAAGCGATCGCCTCTTATTTCTGTCTTTTCTGCTTTCGCTCGTCTTCTTAATGAACTGCTGAGATCCACAGTTTTAGCTCCTCTCGGGGGGGAGGAGGGGGGGGGGGGGGGGGTTGGGCTTCCTCGTGACTGCAGTGTCACCAACAGTAAAATTGCTCAATCACTCCCTCTATTCACAACACACACACACAGAAACGTCAGCTCCCAGCACTCGGCCTTGCTAACGTCCTGTGTGTCTGTTGTGAAAGTGACGCTGCAGGAGGAAGCGGGGGCTTCTTGCTCAAGGACACTTGGACAGAGCAGGCGATGGAACCTTCACCCCGGAGTCGTGCCGGGCGACCTCTCGGGGTAGTTTTCTCTCTCTCTCTCCTTTCTCTGCCGTCCTGTAGAGGAAGGACCAGAAACATCTGTTTACTGAGGGGCCAGACATGGAGGTTTACCCTTTACAGTAAATGTCTGGAGGAAGACCCCCCCCCCCCCCCCCCTCGCCCGTGCAGTGATGCTCCTGCAGAATGGACCTTTGACTCAATCAGAGAGACTCCAGCCTCATTAAAGAAGAAATCTCGGTGGAAATGTCAGCAGGCTGTAACGTCGACCGTCCGCTGGACTCGAGGCTCGAGATTTTAGTTTCTCCGGGAAGAATCCAGAGTGAAAATGTGTCACGAGGCGACGTGGAGTTCAGAGGAGCCGTTCACGTTAACGTGCAATAGACTGACTGACTGGAATCATTCATGAGAGGAGATGGGGGGGGGGGGGGGGGTTGGCGTGTTGATGTGAACAATGGAATTCTGTCGATGCAGCAAATCTTCCCACAAGCTAAACTCTGAGCAGATCGACAACGTCCACCTGAAGTAAAAGTAAAAGTTTCACCGAGGCTCATGGAAGGATTGTTTAAAAGTTCCACTGAATTGATCCTGGAGAGGAAGTCCAGTGATTCAACCACGTGTGCAGTCGGTCTGGTGGTGGTGACGCAATATGTTAATATATAGTTTAGTGGGGGAGCAGAGCAGTTGATTCTGTTGAAGCAGAAATATTGTGGAAATACTGTGAATAGAAGCAGAAATACTGTGAATAGAAGCAGAAATACTGTGAATAGAAGCAGAAATACTGTGAATAGAAGCAGAAATACTGTGAATAGAAGCAGAAATACTGTGAGTAGAAGCAGAAATACTGTGAATAGAAGCAGAAATACTGTGAATAGAAGCAGAAATTCTGTGAATAGAAGCAGAAATTCTGTGAATAGAAGCAGAAATACTGTGAGTAGAAGCAGAAATACTGTGAACAGAAGCAGAAATACTATGAATAGAAGCAGAAATACTGTGAGTAGAAGCAGAAATACTGTGAATAGAAGCAGAAATTCTGTGAATAGAAGCAGAAATACTGTGAATAGAAGCAGAAATACTGTGAATAGAAGCAGAAATACTGTGAATAGAAGCAGAAATACTGTGAATAGAAGCAGAAATACTGTGAGTAGAAGCAGAAATACTGTGGAAATACTGTGAATAGAAGCAGAAAGCAGAAATACAGTGAATAGAGCAGAAATACTGTGAACAGAAGCAGAAATACTGTGAATAGAAGGAGAAATACTGTGAACAGAAGCAGAAATACTGTGAATAGAAGGAGAAATACTGTGGAAATACTGTGAATAGAAGCAGAAATACTGTGAATAGAAGAAATACTGTGAACAGAAGCAGAAATACTGTGAATAGAAGCAGAAATACTGTGAATAGAAGAAATACTGTGAATAGAAGCAGAAATGCTGTGAACAGAAGCAGAAATACTGTGGAAATACTGTTAATAGAAGCAGAAATACTGTGAATAGAAGAAATACTGTGAACAGAAGCAGAAATACTGTGAGTAGAAGAAATACTGTGAACAGAAGCAGAAATACTGTGAGTAGAAGCAGA
>NC_137663.1:26426841-26444341 GCF_963422515.1 Blennius ocellaris | reverse complement strand
GTAGCACAAAGCTAACAATAAAGATGTCGCCACCAGCTAATGCTAAACATGTAGCCACCATGGGGGGGGGGGGGGCTTCCTGCGGTGGGGGGGATTACCTGCTTGTCAGATGAAGGTGCAGCTGCGGGGATCCTCTTCCTCCCCCGCAGGATTACCGAGCGCCGTCACAGCCTGCCGCCGCCGCCACACATGCAGCCGTACGGACTTCCTGCTCTCGCCGCCTTCTGTAGCCCGTCGCCTATTTCTGGTCCGCAGACGCCGCGCGTGGGCGGGTGGCATTAATAGGGATAATACCCGGCGGGGCGTGGGGCCGCAGTGGTGATCCAGTGGGCGGGAGAGCGGCGCGGCGCTCCCGCGAAGCCTAATTGCAGGGCGCGCTGGGTTTTTAACACGGCGGCGTGTGCGGGTGGAGAGTGGCGGCTGATGGCGACGGGACGGCATCGCGGACTGAGAGGAGGCTGAAGCCCCGCCTCCTCCGGCGGCCCCACCTCCTCCGGCAGCCCCGCCTCCTCCGGCGGTCCCGCCCCCTCCAGTGGCCCCGCCTCCTCCGGCCTTCAGTGCCGAGACGAGGGTTTGCTGAGTCATCACAAGCGAACGACGGGGGAGGAATTAGCGGCGGCCTCGTGATTCATTCACCTGCAGCACGATTTGCCACGACGCCCTCTCTGGTTTCAGCCCGCCAGGCGGCGGCGGCCATTAATCGTGGCGTTTCAAACGGAACGTTAAAACCAACATCATCAGGAAGTTGTTGAACCTTTGACCCGTGAAAGTAGCAGCGAGACACTGGTGGTGAAACGGTGAAGACGGAGACCTGACGTGGTCCAGGAACCTCGTATTCTACGATTCCAGCTCCTCCTTCATCCTCCTCCATTAGAATATTGGATCCTAGGAGCTACATTCAGAATCTGCTGTGTCTGTGTGAGCTGGACTGGCTCCGCCCACACGCACACGCCCATCTATGGGGAAGATGGAGGAAGTACTTCCTCTCGTGGCGCCATGTGCCAGAGCAGAGCTGCCTGATTGTGGGAGGAGTCAAAAGGGGGAGGAGCATACCTTGACTGTGATTGGCTGAAACCGCCGATGACACTATATAGGCTTAATTAGCTAAAAACGGAAAGAAAATGATATACAGTATATATGTTTTATCAGTTTTACCAATTTTCACCATTTTTCACAATTTTATTAGTGTAGGAATGTTTCTTCATGTAGAAAAGTAGTATTCTTCCATTATTCTTTAAAAAAAGTGACGCATGAAGACGAATGCTTTGATCATTTCTGAACAGGTGTGAGAAACGCTGATAACGTTGTAATAACTAGTTACTGCTTGTTTTTGCAAATAATGTAAACGTAAATATATTATTTCCTTTTAGCAATCTTCATCCTTTCATCTGCTATGTTTAGGAAATACATGCAGATGATGGTGTTTTCACATGTTGGTAAAGGAAGCAGACTTTTTATTTTAAGGTGGACTTTGCAGATGAATATCGACAATATAAAAACACGCAAACGGCTCAAATTGTGACTGTCGTTTGTGACGAGCTGGTGAGTTTGATGAAACGAGAAGATGAAAGGACAAAAGGAAAGAGGACATTTTTATTTTAAAATGTATGTTTCTCCTGCAGGTTGTTTTCCACATGCTGGCAATAAAAGAAACAAACAAATTCACCACTTCTAGTTTGGCGGTTTTTGCTGCCATGAGGCTCCATTCATGTCCCGGGTGGGGGGATGGGGGGGGGGGGGGGGGGGGGTGACGTAGCTCCTGGTTTGTGGCTGCGGAGGGAAAAAAAAAAAAAACGCACTTCTGATCACATCAGCAGAATAATGTGCAGAATCTTCCCGGGACTCCGGCGCCCGCCGAGGAAACACAAATCACCAGGCGCCGCCAAATTAAAAGTTTCTCTAGTGTTTGGGGGGGGGTGGAGGTGGGGGGGGGGGCTGCGTCGGTGCGGCGTGGACGGAGACCGGGGCTGAATCCAGAGCCGGAGGAGAGAAAAGACTTGATTTGATTCCCCGACTGCACACACACAATTAATGATCTCTCTCTCGCTCTCTCTCTCTCTCTCTCTCTCCCCCCCCCTCCATGTCTTCCCTTCATCTTCCTCCGCATGCCGCTCTCACAGACCCTCCCACTCTCCTTCTCCTTCTTTTTTCAGTTTCCTCCTCTATCACCTCTACATGTGATTCCCTCTATCTGGTTGGTGTCTCTCTCCCTCCTGAGCTTCACATCCTCCCTCCCTCCCTCCCTCTCTCTCTCTCTCTCTCCCTCCCTCTCTCTCTCTCTCTCTGGCAGGCTGCTCATTGCAGTGAGTCAGTATCATGGAGGCAGGCAGCGGGGCTGCCGCAGCAGTGGGGAGTAGCGCAGCACTGGGACTGCTGGGAGCCGCCGCCACGTCCAGCCATGACATCCTGGACAGGTAAGGAGGTGGGGGGGGGGGGGGGGGGGTAAGGGGGTAGGGGAGGGAGAAGGGGGGGGGGGGGGCATACGTCTGACCGAGCTCACTGCCCTCAACGCTGTCCATCAGGCTGAGGAGTGTGTGTGTGAGGAGAGGAGGAGGAGGTGAGGAAGAGGAGGAGGAGGAGAGGAGAGGAGGAGGAGGAGGAGAGGAGGAGGTGAGGTTGAGGAGGAGAGGAGGACCACACCTTTGGTGTCTGTAGGTTTGCAGAGCGTGGAGGTTTGTTTATAGACGGAGAAGAAGCATGGAGAGTTTGGACGGAGGCTCTGCTGCTGCTCCGCTTTGCAGTGTGTGTGTGTGTGTGTGTGTGTGTGTGTGTGTGTGTGGTGTGTGTGTGTGTGTGTGTGTGTGTGTGTGTGTGTGTGTGTGTGTGTGTGTGTGTGTGTGTGTGTGTGTGGTGGTGTGTGTGTGTGTGTGTGTGTGTGTGTGTGTGTGTGCTTTGCCATCTCTATGCTTCAAGGAGAAATGACACCAGGGTATGCGCATGCAGTGTGGTGGTGGTGGGGGGGGGGGGATTGTGTGTGTGTGTGTGTGTGTGTGGCGGGGGGAATCGCTGTACATAGGCTGAGAGTTTGCACAGTCACCATCACACACACGCACACACACCCTCCCTCCTCCATAGCAACTGGGTACCAGCCTCCATCACTAACGGCGTCACTACTGGAAACCCCTCATTCACATTTCCATCGCCTCGACTGCCGGCTTCACCGACTGCGGGGGTCGGGTGGAGGTGTGGGGGGGGGGGGGTGCTATTACAGCCAGTTACGTCATCTGCACAGCTGTGCGCACACCCCACCCCCCCCCCCTTTCCTCACACCCCCCACATACCCTTACACCACCATCACCCTCCGTCACTCCTCTGAGCCGTTCACACTAACCAGATAACCCCCCCCCTCTTCCCCCCCTCCTCCTACCCCCTCCTCCTTTGACACACATCTCCTTTCACACACACCTCCTTTCACACACCTCCTTTCACACACACCTCCTTTCACACACCACCTCCTTTCACACACACCTCCTATGACACACCTCCTTTCACACACACTTCCTTTGACACACACCTGCTTTCACACACACCTCCTTTGATACACCTCCTATGACACACACACCTCCTATGACACACACACCTCCTTTGACACACACCTTTCACACACATCTCCTTTGACACACACCTCCTTTGACACACATCTCCTTTGACACACATCTCCTTTCACACACACCTCCTTTGACACACACCCTTTCACACACATCTCCTTTGACACACACCTCCTTTCACACACATCTCCTTTCACACACATCTCCTTTCACACACATCTCCTTTCACACACATCTCCTTTCACACACATCTCCTTTGACACACACTTCCTTTGACACACACCTCCTTTGACACACACTTCCTTTGACACACACTTCCTTTGACACACACCTCCTTTGACACACATCTCCTTTCACACACATACTTCCTTTGACACACACCTCCTTTGACACACACTTCCTTTGACACACACTTCCTTTGACACACATCTCCTTTCACACACATCTCCTTTGACACACACCTCCTTTCACACACATCTCCTTTCACACACATACTTCCTTTGACACACACCTCCTTTCACACACACTTCCTTTGACACACACCTCCTTTCACACACACTTCCTTTGGCACACACTTCCTTTGACACACTGTACAATCAGATGGAAACTGAGCCGTGACTCATCTCCCTACTATTCCTGTTCATCACCACACAATCTCACTTTGGGGGGGGGGGGGGTTCCGGGGGGGTTTCCAGCAGTCCAGTCAGATGCAGTCGCATGACGCTGGTGCCGTCGTTGTTGCAGTGTGTTGTCTTTCGTTTTTGTCGTTGTTTTTGGGAGGGTGGCATTGCTGCTGGATTACAGTCAAGGCCGCACATCCCACCCCCCCACCCCCCCAACACCACCACCCCCACCCCCACCCCATCCTCTTTGCTTTCACACACCCTCCAAGTCCTGAACTGGGTCTAAATCCTGCACCGGGGTTACCATGGCAGCAGCAGCTTAGCATACATTAGACAGCAGTCCAACGGTACTACAGAGAGAGAGAGTGAGGGAGACGGATAAAGGAGGGAGGGGAGGTGCTCCTCCGTCAGCTGCTGTGAGGCGGGGGGGGGGGGGGGGGGGGGGGGGGGGCGGTGAATCCGGAGATCTCTGGGATGAATCAGAGGCTATATACAAGTTGTGGAAAGGAAAGTTTTTCTGTATTGCAGACGGGCAAACGGCAGGAGGAGGAGGAGGAGGAGGAGGAGGAGGAGGAGGAGGAGGAGGAGGAGGAGGAGATCACGTGATCGTACAAGCAGCTCATCGAAGCTGCGTCAATATGTATTTTGTTTATAATACAAAGTTCAGTTCAGTTCTACTAATAACCCAGTAAAACAACAAAAACGTGTTGGAGGTCATGTTGCTGCCACACAGGCCATACATGTCATACACGTCATACATGTTTTCGTCATGGACGGACCACGGAGCACATCCCCACGTCGGGCTGCGGTTGAGCCTCGGACCCGTAGCGCCGGGTCGAGCTTCAGCAGGTCGGAACAAAATCTCCTGCTCTGCTTCCTGTTGACAGAAACGTCAACAGGAAGCAGCTCAGTGGCTGAAATGTCACGATTCCAAACTCTGCTGCCGCCTCGTCCGTCAGCAGAGTCGACCTCCACAGACGCTCCAGTCACATTCTGATCAATGTCCTATCAGAGATCATCCAGTGTGGGACTAATACTTACTGATCCATTCTCAAGAGTTGTCATTGATACGATTCTGGAGCTCAACACACTTTCTGAAAATGACCTGAGCAACTTTGAGAAAATTGGCCACAGACAGAAGAGTCAGTGAGAAAAGCCGTGTGATCCTGGAGTGAAGGGACACTTCTTACCAGGAGAGTCTTGAGGGGCGGGAGGAGGGAGGAGGAGTCAGGAGGAGGTGGGAGGAGGCTAGAGGAGGAGGCAGGAGGAGGTGGGAGGAGGCTAGAGGAGGAGGCAGGAGGAGGTGGGAGGAGGCTAGAGGGAGGAGGCAGGAGGAGGTGGGAGGAGGCAGGAAGAGGGAGGAGGAGGGAGGAAGAGGGAGGAGGAGGCAGGAGGGAGGAGGAGGCAGGAGGAAGCAGGAGGAGGCAGGAGGATGGAGGAGGAGGGAGGAAGCAGGAGGAGGAGGCAGGAGGAAGGAGGAGGCAGGAGGGAGGAAGCCAGGAGGAGGCAGGAGGAGGTAGGAGGAAGCAGCAGGAGGAGGAGGCAGGAGGAAGGAGGATGGAGGGAGGAGGAGGAGGAGGGAGGAGGTCACGAAGAGGCAGGAGGAGGGAGGAGGAGGAAGCAGGAGGAAGCAGGAGGAGGAGGCAGGAGGAGGCAGGAGGGAGGGAGGAGGAAGCAGGAGGAGGAGGGAGGAGGAAGCAGCAGGAGGAGGGAGGAGGAGGCAGGAGGAGGCAGGAGGAGGTAGGAGGAAGCAGCAGGAGGAGGGAGGAGGAAGCAGGAGGAGGAGGAGGAGACAGGAGGAGGAGAGGCGCGGTGCCATATGTGGGGCAGGAGCTTTAAGTGCCTGCAGACTGAAAAGGACTTGAGCTGGTGGAGCAGGTCCAGGAGGTGCAGGAGGGTGGAGGAGGTGCAGGAGGGTGGAGCCTCGTGCACCGACTACCAAGCAGCTTCACCCCCCCCCCCCCCCCCCCCCCCCCCCCCCCCCCCTCTCTCTCTCTCTCTCTCTCCTTTCTATCGCTGCTCATGGCCTTCCAAGGTTTCTCCTCCTCCCACGAGGAGGTGAAACGTGCGTCGGTTCAGTAATAAATCAGACTTTTCACCGTTTCCTCTGGACGGAACAAGAAAAACTGGCTTGTTGTTTGTTTGTTTCCTCAAAGTGTTTCAGCCTCTTTCCTCGTCACTCCGTTTCAGTTTCATGTTGCAGCTAAACCTGCATTATTTAGATTTTATGTCTGTTTCTGCCCCTTTTGAGCCACAACACTGGATTTTTAATAATATCTACAAATACATATTTTAATATCCCTGGTTTTGTGTTTCTAATGACCCCGAGACGCTCGTGTTGCAGATCTTGCCTGTGATTGGACGATAGATCACGAGTAGGAGGAGCCAGATGTCTCTGTTTAAGGTCTTTAAATTATCTGAATAAATATTCTGAGTTCGAACTATCAGAAGTACACGAGCTGCAGTCGGCTGTTGGTTGCTGGTTGCTGGTTGCCGACTGTTGGTTGCGCGTTGCTGGTTGTTGGTTGCCGACTGTTGGTTGCCGGATGCTGGTTGTTGGTTGCTGGTTGTTGGCTGCCGGCGGTTGGTTGCCGGTTGCTGGTTGTTGGCTGCCGACTGTTGGTTGCCAGTTGCTGGTTGTTGGTTGCCGACTGTTGGTTGCCGGATGCTGGTTGTTGGTTTCTGGTTGTTGGCTGCCGGCTGTTGGTTGCCGGTTGCTGTTTGTTGGCTGCCGACTGTTGGTTGCCGGTTGCTGGTTGTTGGTTGCCGACTGTTGGTTGCCGGATGCTGGTTGTTGGCTGCCGACTGTTGGTTACCGGTTGTTGGTTGTTGGCTGCCAACTGTTGGTTGCCGGTTGCTGGTTGTTGGCTGCCGACTGTTGGTTGTTGGCTGCCGACTGTTGGTTGTTGGTTGCCGACTGTTGGTTGCTGGTTGTTGGTTGTTGGTTGCTGACTGTTGGTTGTTGGCTGCCGACTGTTGGTTGCGGTTGCTGGTTGTTGGTTGCCAACTGTTGGTTGCTGGTTGTTGGTTTCCGGATGCTGGTTGTTGGTTGCTGACTGTTGGTTGTTGGCTGCCGACTGTTGGTTGCCGGGTTGCTGGTTGTTGGCTGCCGACTGTTGGTTGCCGGATGCTGGTTGTTGGTTGCTGGTTGTTGGCTGCCGGCTGTTGGTTGCCGGTTGCTGGTTGTTGGCTGCCGACTGTTTGGTTGCCAGTTGCTGGTTGTTGGTTGCCGACTGTTGGTTGCCGGATGCTGGTTGTTGGTTTCTGGTTGTTGGCTGCCGGCTGTTGGTTGCCGGTTGCTGTTTGTTGGCTGCCGACTGTTGGTTGCCGGTTGCTGGTTGTTGGTTGCCGACTGTTGGTTGCCGGATGCTGGTTGTTGGCTGCCGACTGTTGGTTACCGGTTGTTGGTTGTTGGCTGCCAACTGTTGGTTGCCGGTTGCTGGTTGTTGGCTGCCGACTGTTGGTTGTTGGCTGCCGACTGTTGGTTGTTGGTTGCCGACTGTTGGTTGCTGGTTGTTGGTTGTTGGTTGCTGACTGTTGGTTGTTGGCCTGCCGACTGTGGTTGCTGGTTGTTGGTTGCCGACTGTTGGTTGCTGGTTGTTGGTTGCCCGGATGCTGGTTGTTGGTTGCTGACTGTTGGTTGTTGGCTGCCGACTGTTTGTTGCCGGTTGCTGGTTGTTGGCTGCCGACTGTTGGTTGCCGGATGCTGGTTGTTGTTGCTGGTTGTTGGCTGCCGGCTGTGGTTGCCGGTTGCTGGTTGTTGGCTGCCGACTGTTGGTTGCCAGTTGCTGGTTGTTGGTTGCCGACTGTTGGTTGCCGGATGCTGGTTGTTGGTTGCTGGTTGTTGGCTGCCGGCTGTTGGTTGCCGGTTGCTGTTTGTTGGCTGCCGACTGTTGGTTGCCGGTTGCTGGTTGTTGGTTGCCGACTGTTGGTTGCCGGATGCTGATTGTTGCTGCCGAATGTTGGTTACCGGTTGTTGGTTGTTGGCTGCCAACTGTTGGTTGCCGGTTGCTGGTGTTGGCTGCCGACTGTTGGTTGTTGGTTGCCGACTGTTGGTTGCCGGATGCTGGTTGTTGGTTGCCGACTGTTGGTTGCTGGTTGTTGGTTGCCCGGATGCTGGTTGTTGGTTGCTGACTGTTGGTTGTGTTGGCTGCCGACTGTTGGTTGCCGGTTGCTGGTTGTTGGCTGCCGACTGTTGGTTGCCGGTTGCTGGCTGCGACTGTTGGTTGCTGGTTGCCGGTTGCTGGTTGTTGGCTGCCGACTGTTGGTTGCCGGTTGCTGGTTGTTGGCTGCCGACTGTTGGTTGCCGGATGCTGGTTGTTGGTTGCCGACTGTTGGTTGCGGTTGTTGGTTGCCAGTTGCTGGTTGTTGGCGCCAACGTCGTCCTCAAGAAGAGTTTTGTAGACGAGCTGGAAGGATTCCTCACAAACCCCAGAAATATGACGAGGACTTAAACGATATATTATAATACGT
The DNA here is from genome assembly GCF_963422515.1 of Blennius ocellaris. Classification (NCBI taxonomy): domain Eukaryota; kingdom Metazoa; phylum Chordata; class Actinopteri; order Blenniiformes; family Blenniidae; genus Blennius; species Blennius ocellaris. The sequence continues at coordinate 26,435,697 of NC_137663.1, read as the reverse complement.
GATAAAGAATTTATGAATTTCCCTCTGTGATTAATAATTTACTTGTATTCTATCAAGGCATTAATCTCAACGTGTTTCAGCTGACAAAAAGTAAATTACAGCAACTTTCCATCAAGATGTGAAAGCCGCTGACTCGGCATTTTGGAAACTGGCTGGGAAGAATCAACTGACGTCGATTAAATACTAAACATGCTGCTCACTGCAATTCTGGACGTTTCCACCACCGACGGAACAAGCTTCTATTTCCTCCGGTGCACAAAACACAGAACCAGTCTAAATGATATTTACTCATGAAATGTTGAATCGCCGACGTCGTGTCAGATCGTGGGTTTGATTCTCACGTAGAACAGGAAATAACCTTTAGTCCGATCGGGTGAAGTGAAGTCGTCTTGCCTGAAAACTCTTTCTATCACCTACTGGGGGATCAGAACGCCAGGAACACTTTTAGCTGTGAAATTTAAAAGAAAAAAATAGAATCAATCTGCAACGTGTTTCACAATAAGAGACGTTTGGACCAGTTCAAAGTTTTAACGCACGTTTCACCTTTCAAATAAGGAATTATTTCACTACATTTTAAACCGTTTTTGCTTTTATAGCCGCGTTTAGCAGGTTTACGTTTTTGGAATAGACCTATAGAAGTAGAAGCGACTGACGCTAGCAGCAGGATGAGCAGGGCCATAGACCTATAGAACTAGAAGCTACTGACTTGATGCTCGCAGGAGGCGCAGGGCCATAGACCTATAGAAGTAGAAGCTACTGACGCTAGCAGCAGGAGGAGCAGGGCCATAGACCTATAAAACTAGAAGCTATGACTTGACACTCGCAGGAGGCGCAGGGACATAGACCTATAGAAGTAGAAGCTATTGACGCTAACACCAGGAGGCGCAGGGACATAGACCTATATAACTAAGAAGCTATAGCAGCAGGAGGAGCAGGGCCATAGATCTATAGAACTAGAAGCTACTGACTTGACGCTAGCAGGAGGAGCAGGGCCGTAGACCTATAGAACTAGAGTTATATACAGGTTTATGAGCAGGAATCTATCTTCTCCTGTGTTTCTGGTGTGTTGGTGAGTCACAGCGCCCCTACAGGCCTGGCAGGTGAACTACAGGCCCTGAAGCCTCGCGTTGAGCCCAGTCCGTAGTGACGTGTGGACGGAATGTTTTTTGGTAGACGGCTGTCTTCGTCGTGTGGACGTGCCTTGTCCCTTGCGGTCGTCCTCTGCAGCACATCCGCCCTCCTCCCGAGCCCCAAACCGAACTCAGCGTCCAGCAGACCTACGTCACTGCTTCAGTTCAATCACAGCAACATCCACCCGCAAAATAATCTGTACAGCTTCATTCTTTTTCATATTGGATCGCCTGGCCTAGATTTGCTGCTCCTCACATCCTGCCATATCTCCCAGAGTGGGGGGGGTGGGGGGTGTTATCAGGCCGGGCTTTTTGGAGCTGCTGTGACGGAGATAAGGTGGAGTTGGATGAGTTGCCCGGCTGCGCTGCGACACTTTTCACTGCCTCGGAAGCCATTAGCCTCTCGGAACAACTCCAATGTGGAGATTAAAACTCAAAAGTTTCTCATTAAACTTGAGCAGAGCCAGTCTCAACACACATTCATTCCATTGTTGGTGTTTCCCTCCACCGGCTCCACCCAGAGGGGCTGACGGAGGAGGTGAGGAGCCTCCTCCACCTGTGAGCAATGATTCAGGCTCCGGAGGTCGTGTGATTGAAAGTTACAGCACATTCAAGATGTTTTTTGTGTTTCCCCCTTCCCTGGATGGATTATCGTCTGCAAACGACAGTTGCAGCTTGACGGTGTAATGCTGGTGGTGACGGAGGAGAGCCTCCGTCATGAGGGTCCAGGAACTCCAGCGTCTCCGTCTCCGTCCCGTCAGGAGCTCAAAGCTCCGTCTCTGAGGGAAGTGGATCTTTTTATTTATCTAGTCGTACTTTGAGCCGCTGCTCCTGAACTCCTGATTCTCATGTGATGAGTCACTGGACAAGAATGACCTCTGGTCACCAGGGGTCATCCTCTAATGGCACCATGGGACCTGGTGACCAGTCAACATGAGAGGGTGAGAGGTTGGTGGTGAGAGAGAGAGTGTTGGTGGTGAGAGGGTGAGAGGTTGGTGGTGAGAGGGTGAGAGGTTGGTGGTGTTCAGAGGGTGAGTGGTTGATGGTGAGAGGGTGAGAGGTTGGTGGTGGTGAGAGGGTGAGAGGTTGGTGGTGAGCGGGTGCGTGGTTGGTGGTGGTGAGAGGGTGAGTGGTTGGTGGTGAGAGGGTGAGAGGTTGGTGGTGAGCGGGTGAGTGGTTGGTGGTGAGAGAGTGAGTGGTTGGTGGTGGTGAGAGAGTGAGTGGTTGGTGGTGATCAGAGGGTGAGTGGTTGGTGTTGGTGAGAGAGTGAGTGGTTGGTGGTGAGAGAGTGAGTGGTTGGTGGTGGTGAGAGAGTGAGTGGTTGGTGGTGAGCGGGTGAGTGGTTGGTGGTGGTGAGAGGGTGAGTGGTTGGTGGTGAGAGGGTGAGAGGTTGGTGGTGAGCGGGTGATGTGGTTGGTGGTGGTGAGAGAGTGAGTGGTTGGTGGTGGTGAGAGAGTGAGTGGTTGGTGGTGAGCGGGTGAGTGGTTGGTGGTGGTGAGAGGGTGAGTGGTTGTGGTGAGAGGGTGAGAGGTTGGTGGTGAGCGGGTGAGTGGTTGGTGGTGAGAGAGTGAGTGGTTGGTGGTGGTGAGAGAGTGAGTGGTTGGTGGTGGTGAGAGAGTGAGTGGTTGGTGGTGGTGAGAGAGTGAGTGGTTGGTGGTGAGAGGGTGAGAGGTTGGTGGTGAGCGGGTGAGTGGTTGGTGGTGAGAGAGTGAGTGGTTGGTGGTGGTGAGAGAGTGAGTGGTTGGTGGTGATCAGAGGGTGAGTGGTTGGTGGTGGTGAGAGAGTGAGTGGTTGGTGGTGAGAGAGTGAGTGGTTGGTGGTGGTGAGAGGGTGAGTGGTTGGTGTGAGCGGGGTGAGTGGTTGGTGGTGAGAGAGTGAGTGGTTGGTGGTGTGAGAGAGTGAGTGGTTGGTGGTGATCAGAGGGTGAGTGGTGGTGGTGGTGAGAGAGTGAGTGGTTGGTGGTGAGCGGGTGAGTGGTTGGTGGTGAGAGGGTGAGTGGTTGGTGGTGAGAGGGTGAGTGGTTGGTGGTGGTGAGAGAGTGAGTGGTTGGTGGTGAGAGGTTGGTGAGAGGGTGAGTGGTTGGTGGTGAGAGAGTGAGTGGTTGGTGGTGAGAGAGTGGAGTGGTTGGTGTTGAGAGGGTGAGAGGTTGGTGGTGAGAGAGTGAGTGGTTGGTGGTGAGAGAGTGAGTGGTTGGTGTTGAGAGGGTGAGAGGTTGGTGGTGAGAGAGTGAGTGGTTGGTGAGAGGGTGAGTGGTTGGTGGTGTTGAAGAGGGTGAGTGGTTGGTGGTGGTGAGAGGGTGAGTGGTTGGTGGTGGTGAGAGAGTGAGTGGTTGGTGGTGAGAGGTTTGGTGAGAGGGTGAGAGGTTGGTGGTGGTGAGAGGGTGAGAGGTGTTGGTGGTGGTGAGAGGGGTGAGGTGGTTGGTGGTGTTGAGAGGGTGAGTGGTTGGTGGTGGTGAGAGGGTGAGTGGTTGGTGGTGTTGAGAGGGTGAGAGGTTGGTGGTGAGAGGGTGAGAGGTTGGTCATTGTGCTCCAGAGCAGTTTACCAGTACGAAGGGTCGTATAAATCCTCTACATTATTATTATATCTGTTCTGAAGACTTTATATCGCGGCACTTTGTGGCTACAGATTAGCCACGAGCTAAATAGCCTAGCCACCACAGGCTAAAGGGAGCGGGGCCAATCAATGCGCTGTGTTTCCTCCTCACTCCCTCTCTGGTCAGTGTTGGTTTTGGGGCGACAGACACGCGAGGTCGGCGTCATGCGGTGGATCCTGACGACTGACTGAATGTTCTGGAAGTTCTCCAAGTCCCTGGAACATCGTGTCCAAGAACCTTCAGCACTGTGTGCTGGTGCATTGGAAAGAATGTGATTCTATTGTTTCCTCTGGATGACGTGGTTCCAGGCATGAAGTCAACCTCTCCGGGGGGGTGGAGGAGGGGAGGGGGGGGGGGGGGGGTAAACATGACATATTTCTTAACCAGCGGTGGAGCATCGATGTTCGGCTGCGGTCAGGAAGCTGGAAAAACAAGTACCTAGAAGATCTCGTCCCGGAGTCGAGGCGACCGTGACGACCGATCAATGAGCAGAGAAAATAACTCGCCTTTCAATCAATATGGCCGGTATTGAACCGTCAACCTGCTTCGTGGAGACGTTTTGTCCGTTTTATCTGTTCGTCATTAGATTGACACACGGTCTTCACCTCCAGTGTTTTCAGTGGCTCTTTAGATCATAGAGGTGATGTTGTGCAGTAAAAGTCAGGTTAGTGTCCCGACTGTCCTACTCTGAACGCCACAGAGTGTCCCCGTCTAATCCAGCAGCAGCAGCAGCGCCCCCTAGCTTCAGGGACGGTACCTGCAGGAACACCGCCGCCCCGCCCCCCCACTGCGTGGGGGGTGGTGTTTTGTGTAACGACATAAAACCCACCGGGTCTGTTTGTTTGGGGCTTGAGCTCACCTTGAGTCTGAGGAAGAGACGTCTGAGGAAGAGACGGGGGGGGGACGGTCCGCCTCTGCAGTGTGTCCACCGGAGGTCCAGGTCTCTTCATGAGCTCCTAAAACGACACCCCGTGACCTTGTTTGACCTTGAGACCCCGCCGGCCTCCCGAGAACAAACTGAAGGGCTAAATGTTGAAAGGTCGACGGGTTTGAGAGAATCTTCCCTCGTTCTTTGTCGGAGGGAAGAGTTGTGACCCGCTGGGTCGCCCTTTCTACCCGCCGCCGGGTTTTCAGAGCGTGACGCTGCTAATTTAGAATCGGAGCTGAAAACGCTGACTCGGCGCCTCTGTCTTTACACTGACATTGCAACGCCGTCAACAATGAGGATTACTGTTTTTTTTTTACAAATTAATCACATTTTCTATTCCAGCATGACCCAAAGTAGAACTTTTACTTTGTCGCCATTTCGCACAAACGACTTCTTCGCTTTTTTCTGGGACGCGGCTTCACCGTCGACAGGGAAAAGTTTCTCGAGCTCCAAAGTTTTTCACCTAAAGAAAAGTTGAGCACCAACTAATGTGTGTTTAAAGGTTTTGTTAAAAAATAGAAGCAGAAATGACTTGAAATACGGACATTAGGGGGGGAAAGCTTTGAAGTTCTTTGATCCACGTCTTGATGAAAAGACGATTCGGTCTCACTTGTGTCTATAAAGCGTTCCAAGTCTTTTTCATTGAGGCTCAGCGATCGATCAGTTTGGATTATTTATATCTCTCATGATATCAACCACCTCTTCACTGTGTGTTAAGAACCCGGCGTAGCTTTTCACGTCGTACTTCTTATTGACATTAGGCGAAAAGCTAAATTAGCTGGGCTGTTCAATTCCTCATCATTTTAACAATTCAAGGGGATTTTGGCAAATCTGAACGTCACCCTGATTAAAAAGCGTTAAAAACACGGTGGAGACTTTCAGCAGAGGATTTCTGTGAGGAATTTCCCTTTTCTTTAAAAAAAAACCTCCCAAAACTTTAGCGTGTTGGAGCGAAGCTGCGCTGCTCCACCGTGTTTTTAACGCTCTTTAATCAGGGTGACGTTCAGATTTGCCCAAAATCCCCTTGAATTTGTTGAAACCGCACGGAATTGAACAGCCCAGCTAATTTCGCTTTTCGCTTAATGTCAATAAACAAGTACGGTGTGAAAAGCTACGCCGGGTCTTAACACACAGTGAAGAGGTGGTTGATATTCATGAGAGATATAAATAATCCAAAACTGATCGATCGCTGAGCCTCAATGAAAAAGACTTGGAACACTTTATAGACACAAGTGAGACCGAATCGTCCTTTTTCATCAAGACGTGGATCAAAGAACTTCAAAGCTTTCCCCCCCCAATGTCCGTATTTCAAGTCCTTTTCTGCTTCTTTTTTTTACAAACCCTTTAAACCGCTGCAGTGTTGAGGAATTATAATCCCTTTAGCGCCGTAACCATACATCAACCACTGCTGGCGTAGCGCCGGCGTCCCCAATCTGATTTATCCCCTTCGTCCAGACATCCGTCTTTTCTATTGCATCACACATGAGCGTGAGGCGAGAGCGTCGCCGGCCAGACGAGGGAACCAGCAGCAAACCTTAAGCTTCATAAGATAAGAAGAAGAACAAGAGCAGAACTTGAAATGGAAAGTTTTACTTCTCCTCTCCGTGGCACCAAATGATCCTCCTGCATCGTCATTTTCACTTAAAAGTCACTTTGCCGTATGAAAACTTGCTTCACATTTCACTAATCTGATTCCTGCAAAGTGAAGGATAAAAAAATCTCACCAAGTTTCTGCTTCAGATTTTGCGAGAGAAATCTCCCCCGTCATCCTGCCGCTGCTCCGTATGAATCATTAAAGCAGAAAATGCTGACTCGTGTTAGTTCAGCTGCTAAGTCGTCCCTGTTTGACTCAGGCTGTGACCACATCCTACATACCCCTGGCCTGTTGCTTTCCTCTCTGGACGTCCACACCTCTCTGGACGTCCAGAGAGATGTGGTCGTCCAGAGAGAGGTGCGGGACGTCCAGAGATGTCTGGTCGTCCAGAGAGAGGTGTGGACGTCCAGAGAGGTCTGGTCCAGAGAGGTCTGGTCGTCCAGAGATGTCTGGTCCAGAGAGGTCTGGTCGTCCAGAGAGGTCTGGTCCAGAGAGGTCTGGTCCAGAAAGGTCTGGTCCAGAGAGGTCTGGTCGTCCAGAGATGTCTGGTCGTCCAGAGAGGTCTGGTCGTCCAGAGAGAGGTGTGGATGTCCAGAAAGGTCTGGTCCAGAGAGATGTGGACGTCCAGAGAGGTCTGGTCGTCCAGAGAGGTCTGGTCGTCCAGAAGAGGTCTGGTCGTCCAGAGATGTCTGGTCGTCCAGAGAGAGGTTGTGGACGTCCAGAAAGGTCTGGTCCAGAGAGATGTGGACGTCCAGAGAGGACTGGTCGTCCAGAGAGATGTGGACGTCCAGAGAGGTCTGGTCCAGAGAGGTCTGGTCGTCCAGAGAGAGGTGTGGACGTCCAGAAAGGTCTGGTCCAGAGAGGTCTGGTCGTCCAGAGAGACATGTGGACGTCCAGAGAGGTGTGGTCGTCCAGAGAGGTCTGGTCGTCAGAGAGGTCTGGTCGTCCAGAGGAGAGGTGTGGATGTCCAGAAAGGTCTGGTCCAGAGAGATGTGGACGTCCAGAGAGGTCTGGTCCAGAGAGATGTGGACGTCCAGAGAGGTCTGGTCGTCCAGAGATGTCTGGTCGTCCAGAGAGAGGTGTGGGACGTCCAGAAAGGTCTGGTCCAGGAGAGATGTGGACGTCCAGAGAGGACTGGTCGTCCAGAGAGATGTGGACGTCCAGAGAGGTCTGGTCCAGAGAGGTCTGGTCGTCCAGAGAGACATGTGGACGTCCAGAGAGGTGTGGTCGTCCAGAGATGTCTGGTCGTCCAGAGAGAGGTGTAGACGTCCAGAGAGGTCTGGTCGTCCAGAGAGAGATGTGGACGTCCAGAGAGGTCTGGTCCGAGAGGTCTGGTCGTCCAGAGAGGTGTGGACTGTCCAGAAAGGTCTGGTCCAGAGAGATGTGGACGTCCAGAGAGGTCTGGTCGTCCAGAGATGTCTGGTCGTCCAGAGAGAGGTGTGGACGTCCAGAGAGGTCTGGTCCAGAGAGACATGTGGACGTCCAGAGAGACATGTGGACGTCCACATGTCTCTCTGGACGTCCAGGCTTCAGCCTCCACCTCTCTGTCTGTAAGTTTGGACGAGCTGTTATGTTAACTCAGCAGCTCGTCGGAACACTTTCAGGACGTCACGTTATGCAACTGAGGTTTATTTATTTTAACTTCTGGAACAAAACTGTGCGTCGAGCTGGAAGAACGTTTTTGTTGATTGTGTTGGTATTTTTACTCTGAGAGAAGCTCCATGGGATTATTTCTATTGTTGGTTTGTTTGTTTGTTTGTTTGTGACGACGTTTCTGAGATTCTTTTCATGTCAGTTCACAGAAATGTTGATCAGGAAACCCACCGAGTCCTTCCAGAATAATTCGTACTGCAGCAGTGAGAGGGATGATGATGAGGATGATGATGATGATGATGATGATGATTTGATGTTTGTTCCTTGGAAAACCACAGTTTTACTGTTCCACCAACTCACATTAGTGATTAAGAAAAAAAGCAGTGGAGCCCGTTGTTGTTTAGTTCCGTCCGTACTTTTACATTAAATTATTCTGTTCGTTTGTTAAAAAGTTTGTTTGTTCGTCGCCATGACAACGTCTGTGTCTCCCAATGGAGCCTGAAGCTCCGGTTCGGGTCACCAACACTCAGTATTTAGCCGTGAAATTAGTCTTCGAATGAAAACTGATACCGGATGGCGACAAATTTCCCAGAGGAAAATAAAAAAAAAAAATCAAAATATGAACTTCAATCTGCCTGTTGCTTCACAAAAAAAATTATAATTCTGTCACCTTGAGGCTGTTTTCATGATCTCATGATTTAATGTGAGCTAACACCTTTCCATTAGCAAGTTAGCTAAATCTCCGTCTCTGGCGGGTGGTTGGTGCTGCCCCTGCTGGCCAGTGCTGCCAGTCCTGCCCCCTGCTGGCCAGTGCTGCCGGCCAGTCCCGCTGCCCCCTGCTGGCCTGGCCAGTGCTGCCCCCCGCTGGCAGTCCTGCCCCTGCTGGCCAGTGCTGCCCCCCGCTGGCCAGTCCTGCCCCCCGCTGGACAGTGCTGCCCCCCCGCTGGCCAGTCCCTGCCCCCTGCTGGCCAGTGCTGACCCCTGCTGGCCGGTGCTGCCCCCTGCTGGCCCAGTCCCG
>NC_137663.1:26361150-26426641 GCF_963422515.1 Blennius ocellaris | reverse complement strand
ACCCTCCGTCACCCTCCATCCACCCTCCGTCACCCTCCGTCACCCTTCATCCACTCTCCATCCACCCTTCATCCACCCTCCGTCACCCTCCATAAATCCTTCATCCACCCTCCGTCACCCTCCATCCACCCTTCATCCACCCTCCGTCACCCTCTATCCACCCTCCATCCACCCTCCGTCACCCTCCATCCACCCTTCATCCACCCTCCATCCACTCTTCATCCACCCTTTATCCACCCTTCATCCACCCTCCATCCACCCTTCATCCACCCTTCATCCACCCTCCATGCACCCTATATCCACACTTCATCCACCGTCCATACACCCTCCATACACCCTCCATCCACCCTCCATCCACCCTCCGTCACCCTCCATCCACCCTCCATGTTGTGAAGTTCTTCACATTGAGGTCAAAGTTCCAGCGTTTCCATAGAAACCCGTCTCTCTTTGTCTCTGTGAGGATGACGTGTTCGTCGTCTGTTGGGATTTCTTCCCTCGCGAGGCGTTGATTGTTTCTATATTCAGTTTAAACCTCCAGTCAGTCCTGCAGGACTTCAGATGGAGGATCTCCGGATCCACGGTTTTAAATCTGGGAAACAACCGGCGCTTCCTCTTTCAGGGATTCTCCTTCTGAGGAGGCGCCAGCAGGGGGCAGCAGTCAGCCTCCTCCTCCTCCTCCTCCTCCTCATCCTTCTCTCTCTCTGATATTCTCATTCAGTATCTGTTCCTCATGTCACCCGGTGTGTTTTATACACATTTACATTACATGAAACAAATCTACATTATTTATTTTCCTCTGAGGGACAAAAACACGGAGTTTCTCCAGACGACCTCCACCTGCTGCACCTTGTTACGTAACACACGTTACACTCGTTATGTAATAACGTCACATTCTGTAATTACCTGTTAGTTATTGCAGTTTATTCCAGAACCAGTTTAAATTCAAATTCAATAAAAAAAAAAAAAAGCTATTTCAGAAGCAGGTAAAGCTTCTTTTTTTTAAGTCATGTTCCTCTGAACATGTTTCAGTTTAGTTCTACAAATATATGCAAAGCTTCTGCTGTTATTTATTTATTTATTTATTTATTTATTTATTTATTTATTGTCCCTGTCAGTTAACTTGCTCGCCGGCTGTACTGATGCTGGAGTGGCTCCACCAGACAGGGAGTTATGCAATCTTTTGTGGCCACGCCCCCTTTTATTAAGGATCTGTCTCTTTAAGAGGTCAGATCCTCCGTCTTCACCTCCATCTTCGCCTCCATCTTCGTATTGAAAGTTTCCAGCTCCTCCTTGATCCTCCTCCATTAGAATCTTGGATCCTCGGAGTAACATTCAGAATCTGCTGTGTCTGTGTGAGCTGCACTGGCTCCGCCCCCAAACACACGCCACATCTATGAGAAGAGGAGGAGGAAGTACTTCCTCTCTTCTTCTAATACTGGGGATGTGGTTTGAAATTACTTGGAGGCTCTACCACACTGCCACCTAGAGGCTGGGAGGCGGGTTTTTTTTTTAAATATTTGTATATAAACTGAAATATTGAGGCAAATGTCTCATTTGTGATTGTTTAGAACTGCAGCTGCTTATAATTGCCTTCGTGTTCTGAGTGTCGGTGACCAGGAACGTGACGTGAGGCATGAAATCCACTGATTTAGTGATTTCCGTTTGGCTGGTAGCTGTTTTTGTTGTTGTGTTTACATGTGAGTGTGTGTTTGGTGGCTGCAGTGTGAATGTGTGTGAATGTGTGTGGGAGCCGTGAGCTCGTCTCCACAAATACCAGCATGTGAGGCAACGCAGCGCCGGCCGCTCGAATGTGTCCGCACGCTTTTCATTCAGGAAACGTTTTCCTGCCACGAGTATTAATTGAAGTCGCTCGAGGCTGTTTTTTGTTTTTGTTTTGGGGTTTTTTTTGCACAACTTTGCTCAGCGAGAGCAGCTTTTTTAGCTCCGAGTGCAGCGATAAAGATCTGCTCTGGACCGGCTGTATCGATCGTGGCCCTCCACCAGGACACCATGTGTCCCCACTGTCCACTCACAAAGAGCCGGGACATGAAGCCCCTCCCCCGGCAGGAGCCTGTCAATCAACCACAGTCCTTTTTTAAAGGCGCAGAGCAACAATCCCCCCCCCCCCCCCACCCCCCTGCAGCTGAGCTCCGCTGGCGATCAGGCCTGTGTTTGTCTGCAGCGATGATGTCAGACCCCCCCTGCCTCCACCCCCCCCCATCACATGTTCTTTCGGAGGATCTCTGCTCCCGGGGTGACGTAGCGGCTCCGCTCATTCTGCCGCCGTTGGAGGAAAACAAAAGAGCAGCCGGAGCCGCATCCCCAACACACAACCATGCTGGTGGGCGGGGCCACGTGCTCCCGGCCAATCACAGCCGAGAGCCGGCGCAACTTCATCTGACGGAGCGACTGGACCCTCGATTCCCCCTTTGATCTTTTGATCTTCCTGCCGAGGACGTCCTCTGGTCACTGGTGTGTGTCCTAGATTAGCAGAATACAAGACCAGCATCACACACACACACACACACACACACACACACACACACACACACACACACACACACACACACACACACACAGTAAGTGAATGGTTCTCGTGGGATCGTTTAGTGACGCGGCTCCAGGCCCTGATCTCATCGCCGGCTGGCGGTGCCTTGCTCCCGGGCCGTGGCAGATCCATTTTCACAGCTCTAGTAATGATTTCAGCTGCAGCCTCTTCACAAATCTACCGCCACGCTTCTATGATGTTCCGGTAGCAAAAAGGGCCCCTCTGTGCTCCGGACCCCCTGCGGTTCAACAGTCTCCGTACGTACGTCCGTACGTACGTCCGTTCGAATGTTTCTACCTATATCTCGGCAACCCCTGGGCCCACAGTGACCAAACTTCACATGTGGATACATCTCAGAGGGGGAAGGGATATAAGTAGGTCACAGGGTCACGAAGTGCTTAAAAACACCTTTTGGGCTCTGGAGACGTATTTTGACATAGCTTATGAAGAAGACCTTTCAGATTCTACATAATGATCTACTAGGACCCATGGAACACCCTCTAGTGTACCAAGTGTGCTGCCTTAGAGCTGGCTTTGTGAGAAAATATAAAGCCCTCCGGCGGGGGATTAGCCCAGCAACGGCCTTCTTGTTTTTTAAGAACCAATCAGTAGATAATTGTTGGTTGAATGACAGAAACATGAAGGACAGAAGCTTCATTGGTCCAGTAAACATCAACAGTCGCTGCAGTTTCCTCTGTCCGGTCTCATTTGGAGGGACGAGTCGGTGACGCCGTCGCGCGGCAGGATTCTCACCCTGGAGGAAAAAACCAGAACCAGCTCAGGGTCTCTTCATTTTCATTTCATTCATTCATTTAATTATTTATTTCATTCATTTAAAACGACGCAACAGCAGCATTTCCTATGAATGAAAAGGAGCAGAAAGAAGTAAAACTTATAATATCAACACACAATCGTTTACAGTTCCAGTTCATTCACATGCAGCGTCTTTTTCCAAAACATCAAACACAAAATAAATCAATAAGGTTGATCTGCTCCTCCGCAGTGTCGTATTTCTGTAACATTGATCATTTAACAAGTTTCTTAAACACATCAATGGATTTAGAAGTTTTAATTTGACAATCAAGACCGACTCCTTCCATTGAGATGCGTTTTTCCATTACGGCCGATTGAAACCTGGGTTTTGTAAAAAACCCAGGTTTCAGTTCAGATCTCCTTTTTCTCTCGGAGAATCTGTTTTGCAATTTGTTCGGTGAAATTTCCAGATGAGCTTTAAACATGGTTTTTAGAAGGTTCTACTCCACTGAATCTTTACATTTCAGTGTTTTTAGTCGTCTAGATAAAGGATCAGTATGGTCTCTGGAACCACTTCCACTAGCGACTCTAATCGCTCTTTTCTGTAGAAGAAAACTGGATTAATGTAAGTTTTACAGGCATTTCCCCACACTTACAATGCAATAGGTCAGATATGGAACAATCAATGAGTTATACAACAAAAACAAAGCACTCTTATCACCAAGTCTTAAGATTTTCCTCGTTCCAGCTCTTCGGTCTCAGCTGGCGTCTCTCTGGGTTCCAGTCGGGTCCGTCCTCCGGAGGACACGCCGAGTCGCCGTTTTGCACTTTGGCTGCTTCCTGAAAGAGGGTGACTCATGATTATTGAACGCAGAGCAGAAATAATACGTGACGAATGCCGGAGAAACAGTTCTGTTAGGGAGGTTGAAAACCCCCGCGGGCGACGGTAGATCCAAAACACATGGTTCTGAATGTGGAACCATGAGGAGCCTCTGTCTCATGAAGGGAGGGAGAAACTCAGAAAGGCTCAGTGCTGGACTGGAGTCTTCCTGGGACTGGTTTAAAAAAAAAAAAAAAAAGGAGTGCGTTTCCACTGGCAACAACGCAGTTAGTCTGCCGGGCCACTGGGGGGCGCTGTGGCCTGATTGTGTAGTGGAACCACACAGGCATCTGCAGAGGAGAATATAACATAATACTGTTTTCGCCAGCAGTGTGATGTGACGGTAATTTGAGCCGCTGACTCTGCACTGCCGACTAGTGGCCGACGGGCCACATGACAGTCGACGCCGAGTCGACAAAGTAACGGCTAATTACCGAGCAATTCGAGTGTTTTCCTCAAAAAGTGGTGAAATGAAGGAAACGTTCAGCGACGTCACGTATCCCGTCGTTCCCCTCGTGTGCGTTTTGCTTTATTTAACGGGTTTTTTGGTTCCTCCGTGCGTCGCGGCTCGGCGCCGATCCGATAGAAAACCGGCGATCCTGCAGGAGGAGGTTTTTTTTTTTTTAACCTGGACGTCGTCTGATAAACGAGTCCGTCCTGCGTGAACTGGGTCGTCGTCGGATTCTGGTTTGATACCCATAAGTTGGACTGATTTGGCGGCGGTGGGACGGTGGCGGTGTTCGGCTGTGAGGATTTTTTTTTTCGTAGACATCTGGCTGCAGCCTGAGCGGCAGCCGGGGGTTTTTTTTTATTATTTTTATTTCGGGCGACTCTATTTCCTGCGAGCCGAACCACACTGCGGTTTAGGCGGCGCTCCGGGAGGCGGAGCTCGTCTCTGACGGAGGACGGCGGCGGCGGCGGCTTCCCGTCCACCTTCAGCGGAGAAGTGGCGGAAGATGAAAGGCTCCCCGTGTCAACAAAGAGGTTATTTCCAGGTTTTATTGCTTCGCTCGCCGACTGCGAGTTTCTCTCTCTCTGTTAACCTCGTTTCTCCTCTGGACTCGTCTGCAGCCGCTCAACCTGCTGCCCTGCAAACTGTTGAAGTTAAATTCCTACATACTATTTCTTAGCTGCAATAAAAAAAAACACAAAAACGTTTCCTCAAAACAACATCATAAAGAGGCTTCCTCCAGTTCATGTGGTTTCAAGGCCACGTTTAGCGCCGAGCGCTGGTAATTTAGCACCAGCCGCATGATGTGGTGAAATAAATGCAGCTAATTAACTCGATGTATTGACTGAGGAAGGCCGTGAAAGCAGCTCCTATTGTTAGCGACGTAGCATTAGCATAGTGAGAGGGTGAATTTGTGAAAGCCTGATTCATCTGGACCAAAATGTCATTTCTGAGTTTTTTTTTCAGATGAATTCTGCAGAAGTGGAAAGACCAAGAGGTTAAACATTTTTAGCATTTAGCATTATTGAGCATTTTGCGAGTTTGACCATCGAGGAGGAGGAGGAGTCTAATGAAACGTCCTATGAGGTGCAGAGCTGCAACGTCCTTGGGCTGCAGGAGAGGAGCTGCAGGAGAGGAGCTGCAGGAGGAGAGCTGCAGGAGAGGAGCTGCAGGAGAGGAGCTGCAGGAGAGGAGCTGCAGGAGGAGAGCTGCAGGAGAGGAGCTGCAGGAGAGGAGCTGCAGGAGGAGAGCTGCAGGAGGGGAGCTGCAGGAGAGGAGCTGCAGGAGAAGAGCTGCAGGAGGGGAGCTGCAGGAGAGGAGCTGCAGGAGAGGAGCTGCAGGAGGAGAGCTGCAGGAGGGGAGCTGCAGGAGAGGAGCTGCAGGAGAAGAGCTGCAGGAGGGGAGCTGCAGGAGAGGAGCTGCAGGAGAGGAGCTGCAGGAGGAGAGCTGCAGGAGAGGAGCTGCAGGAGAGGAGCTGCAGGAGGAGAGCTGCAGGAGAGGAGCTGCAGGAGAGGAGCTGCAGGAGGAGAGCTGCAGGAGAGGAGCTGCAGGAGGAGAGCTGCAGGAGAGGAGCTGCAGGAGAAGAGCAGGAGAGGAGCTGCAGGAGAGGAGCTGCAGGAGGAGAGCTGCAGGAGAGGAGCTGCAGGAGGAGAGCTGCAGGATTCCACGACAGAGTGAAACGTCAGCGCGCCTCCAGGACACAACGGAGAGCCCAGCACATGTGGAGGAAGTGCAGCCCTCCCTCCCTCCGCCTGCTCTCTCACTCTCTCTCCATCCTTGCTCTTTCTTTGTCCCGGGAGGGGAGGAGGAGGAGGAGGAGGAGGGGAGGGGCGGCCAGCATGTCAGACAAGGGAGAGAAGCAGAGAGCAGCATGTGGCGGAGGGACGGAGAGAGCAGACGGTGACGACGACACCAGACGGACTCTTTACAAAAAAAAACCCACCAAACCAAACTTCTCCTTTCTGAAGCGGCTGTTTGCAGGAATCGTTTCCTCTTTTCCTCCTCTGGTGACGAGAGCCGGAGGGATCCAGCCTGGGGGGGGGGAGAGAGGGATCCAGCCTGGGGGGGGGGGAGAGGGATCCAGCCTGGGGGGGGGAAGAGAGGGATCCAGCCTGGGGGGAGGAAAGAGAGGGATCCAGGAGGAGGTGGAAGCCGTCCCGTTGAGGAATCCACCAGACCTCCACCGCCTCCCCTCATCCTCCAACACAACACCAGCTGCTGGTGATATTTACCCCCCCCACCCCCCACCTCCCCCCCCGACCACAGCTATACACACTGCATGTGAGAGAAAGTGGAGACCTGACATTTACATCCTGCAAAACAAGAAGAAGAAGACGAAGAAGGGTGAGCAGTGAGAGGAGCGCTGGAGGAACGTTCTCACACTGGAGGAGTGAAGACCTTGGTGGGGGGGAGCGGTCTGTGGGGGGGGGGGACTGGTCCTGGGACTCTTCAGCATGAAGCTGTTGTACACAAAGGACGTGTAGAGCGGAGCACAGAGTCGACTTGTAAGTATCAGGAGTGTTTTTCCTGCAACCCCCCCCCCCCCCCCCCCCCCCCGTCCGGTGGTGCCCCACTCCCACTGTGCGCCTGCAGGAATCATTAGCGTCCACCATGTCAGCGCCGTGCAGGACTCTGTGTCGGGACTCTTTGTCACGACTCTGCGTCACGACTCTGTGTCGGGACTCTTTGTCACGACTCTGTGTCAGGACTCTTTGTCGGGACTCTGTGTCAGGACTCGGTGTCGGGACTCTTTGTCAGGACTCGGTGTCAGGACTCTGTGTTGGGACTCTTAGTCAGGACTCTGTGTCACGACTCTTTGTCACGACTCTGTGTCGGGACTCTTTGTCACGACTCTGTCAGGACTCTGTGTCGGGACTCTTTGTCAGGACTCGCACTCTGATTTTAAATTTCATGAGTCAGAATTTCCGCCCTCCTCTTGACCGGAGCTGCTTCTCTCTCTCTCTCCGGGTTCCGTTTGTCGCTCAGTGATCCCGTCTTCATTGTTCCTGACGGTGGACTCGCGCCACTTCTTCATTCCCCCCCCCCCCCCCCACTTTACTCCCTCCGGGTCGCTCCCCCGGCGTCACGGGGAACGGCGTGTGCTTCGTGCGGCGCAGGTCGGACGGGAATGGAATCCTAATTCCCCCGCCGTCGCTGCAGGCTCTATGAAAACGCTTCCCGGGGACGGCGGCGAGTTCAGGTGCAGTGGGACCAGATCCAACGCTCACTCGCTTGTGTGAGAGTGTGTGTGTGTGTGTGTGTGTGTGTGTGTGTGTGTGTGTGTGTGTGTGTGTGTGTGTGTGTGTGTGTGTGTGTGTGTGTGTGTGTGTGTGTGTGTGTGTGTGTGTGTGTGTGTGTGTGTGTGTGTGTGTGTGTGTGTGTGTGTGTGTCTCTGCTTCAGCTAAGTTTAGCAGGAACAGTTGTGCCGTCGCACACCTCCGGTCGCCGTTCGCCTCTTGGTCACCCTTTAATCTGGAAACGCTGCGTCGGCGGACAGACGAGAAACCGCGACTCACGGGTTCTTAAATTAAGTCGAGGGAACCCGGGGACGCGGGAACCGGAGAACCCGGAGAGATCGTCACATTTAGACGTGTGTCTGTTGGTAAGAGAGTGGGCGTGTCCGTCAGGAAATCCACATTTCCTTTTGAAACGGCAGCAGGATCCTGCACTTGTTGTTGTGAAGCGGCGACTCGGTGTCACTTTACACTTTACGGGCCGATTTCATGGTCGGCGCTGCAAGAGTGGAATTTAAAGTTGGTTTTTTGGGGGTTTTTTTTACGAAGTCTTCTGGTGCTTTACATTGGAAAAATGTGTTAAACTGAACAGACGACTGAACTTTAGCAGAGAGACACGAAAGTACACTCACGCTACTTGAAGCCTCTATGTTATGTTAAGTTACGTAATAACGTCGCATTTTGTCATAACTTGTTTCATAATGCAGCAGTTATTACAAAATATGGCCGTGGTTCTAATATTCAGATTCAGTTGAACTCGACTTGTGTGTCAGTCTTTGCTCACGTCGGTCCGACATGATGGGCGAATGAAAGGAGCTAAATCAGGTTTAACTTTATAAACTAACAAGCCAGTCAGTATTTCCACCAGTTTCTTTTTCATGAAAGAAAATTTGATGAAATCGTAAGTGAGCCGGGGTTTTAGAATTTCCCCCCACTCTGGGACCCGTGTTAAAAAAAAAACCTGTTTTCACGCTTTCTAAAACCGCCTCATATGGACGACGGGCCAGAAACAGTGGACGGCCCCTGAAACACAACCGACCTACGCTTCGACCTGTCCTTGAATGCACCTCTCGACTCACGGATGGTCGACTCCCCGGCCCTCCTCGAGCACTTTTCCCCCAAACTGAGCACATTTCGCCGGTCCTTGAATGCCTCATCAGAATTCCGGAGAGTTTGTCCAGTGGAGGACTGGTCTCGTGAATAGACGTGGTTTAAAAGACGGAAACAATCGGTTCTCCGAGCCGTCCTCGAACGCCTCTCCTGACTGGCCGAAGTCCCAGACGGCTCACGTTCTGGGCTGCAGTCGGTCGCTGCTGCTAGCCGATGCTATGCTAAGTGGCGCAGTGGACGGCGTCATGCGAGCGGGACCCCGCCTGGCCGATGAGGGAACTTCACGTGAAATAAGAAAGTTGCGAGCCGTGTCTTCCTGAGGTGTCTGAAGCTTGGAGACGAGCTGAGTGGCTACTGTGCTGTTGCCATAGCAACCTTCCTCCCCCCCCCTCCTCGCCGTGCAGCTGTTGGAAGTGAAACCGGACCCGGACTCGTCGGTCTTAAATGCCCCGGGCCTCTGCGGGTTCGCCTCTCCGGGTTTGCTTTGATGTCACCGGCCCGGCCACCGCGAGCCTTTGATCCTGGCGTTGGTGGGCTGCTTGGTGAACGGCGGAGGGCTAATTGGGCGACGGGACGTCAGGCGAGGCTCAGCGAGGGACGGCCCTGGCCCTCCACACAAAGCTGCACATTCAACCCTACGGGGTGACGGAAGCGCTGACGTCCGGCGCCGCGCCGGTTTTTTTGAAACTGCGTTTCGTCTCCAGCTGCTCAGGACGACTCGTTAACGGGCGGCGTTAACCCGCCGCCTCGTCTGGCGCCCGTCGGGAGGTTTCTGTCTCGTTTGTGCAGCGACTGGTTGATGGTTAGATTCTCGTGCCGGCCTCGCGTGCAGGAAGTCGGTTCTCCTCCTCCGTCCTGCGAAATGGACGAGAGTCCGGTTTTCGCCGAGTCATCAGGATTTGTCGTCGTCGCCTGCCTCATTGATCTGGAGGGGAATTAATTAAATAATTAATTACGTCTTGAAAACATCCGGTTTGCAGCTTTTCTTCAATGCGTCTCGCAGCTTTCAAACTTCACTTGCAATTATTTTTGTGACTTTTTACGAGAACAAACGAGCGTCTGATCGCGGCCGCAGCATTCCAGGAGTTTTTTTTTCTTTGTTTGTTTGTTTGTTTGTTTTTTCTTTTTCTGAAGCCGCAAACGCGTTTGTTTTCTGTGGCAGGATAATCAGAGTCTGAGGAACGAGACTCGGCGCTGGACGAATAACACATCTGCTTTATGATGCTACACGTTGTTATGAGGTCCACATGAAGAGGAATTAGAGCCACTTATTGTGGGCGGAGCTTAATCTGCTAAAGAGATCAAAGTAAAAGAGGTATTTTGGACTTAGCAGGAAGTTTTTAACTTCCTGCTCTGAGGCACTGAGAAACACACTGGACAGGATCAACTCTGCCTTAAAGAAATATTGACATTTGATTTAGACTGATTGGGGATGATTATGTAAGCAGATAGGTTTATTTAATTTATTTATTTTTATTTTGTTTTGTTTTATTTTAATTTCATTTTAATTTTTAAAAAAACTTTACATTTTAATTTAAGGAAATGTGTTTTTATTCTTTTAATTAAAAAATGTTTTTTAATTTAAATTTAAAAAGTTGTAATTCAATTAAATTTTTTCAATTAGGTTTTTCTATAATCTAATTTATTTAAATTTAAAAAAAAATATTTTATTTTAGCTCAAATTAAGTTTAGCGCCGTCCTTTTCACACTGTCGTCACGGACCCTCGTTTGTCTCCTGCTGTGCCAGTTGGGATCTGTTATCTCCGTCTCCATGGCAACAGGCATGTTTGCATGAGGCTGCTCACTTCTAGAAGCGCTGCAGTTCTAACGTGTTTGACCCGGAGTCAGAAGGCTGCGGTGGCCTGGACGTGCAAAACATTAGAAACTTCAGAAAACAATACCGATTTACAAAAACACTACAAATTAGAGAAAACACTGTAAAATAGTGAAAACAATACCAAATTCTAAAAACAAAAAAACCCAACCAAATCGATAAAGCAGAAGATGAAGAAAAGATATTTTGTGGCGTTTTCTCTATTTTGTCGTGTTTTGATGAAGCTGTTGGAGGCTTAAGAATAACTTCAGAATCTCTGGAATTAAATAATGATGGAAAATAGTTTCAGAGATGTGAAGTACTCAGAAAGTTGTGACCTGATTCCTTCTACATGAAGTTCAGATTCATGAAACTTCGTCACCAAACTGCCGCTTCAGGACGTTTTTTTTTTTGGTTGTTTTTTTTCCTCCCGACATCAAAGGAAGAGTCAAAGCCTCCCGTTCAGTGGTTGGTGGGCGTTAGCGCTTCACTCCAGCGTCTCCGGGGACGTTTGACAGTGACGACGTCGGGGCTCCTCGTTTCCCTGCAAAACACCGGCTTGTGACGACGCTTGTGTTTTCCTTTTCGTTTAGTTTTTTTTTTGTAACGACGCCGCTTTGATCTCGGCTCGTCTCTCTGCAGCTCTCCCTCGGCGACCAGCAGTGTGAAGTGACGCGCAACGGCTACGAGTCCAAGGAACTACCTCTTCAGCTGCACAGCTTATTTCCTCGCTTCCGATGTTTTCAGAAACACGTTTGTGTCCCGAGTTGGTCTGGTCTTAACTGCAGGAGTTATGTGATGCGTTCAGGCGCATCACGTAACTCTGCCCTCTGACACGTTAACTCGCTGTGGGGCCTTGACGCGATTGAAATAATTGTGACGACGCTTGTGTGTTGTTTTCGCTTAGTTTTGTTTTAGTTTTTTTTTTGTAATGGCGCCGCTTTGATCTCAGCTCGTCTCTCTGCAGCTCTCCCTCGGCGACCAGCAGTGTGAAGTGACGCGCAACGGCTACGAGTCCAAGGAGCTCGTCTACCTGGTTCACATCTACTGTCAGGTGAGGCGCACTGCATGGTGTGTTCACACACACACACACACACACACACACACACACACACACACACACACACACACACACACACACACAACAGGATTCTGCGTTTCCATGCCCACCGCTCCCGTAACAGCCGAGTCATTGTCTGAAAACGCCGAGTCATGTTGGAAATGAAAGTCCTTCGGCTTCCAGGGTGAATATTTCAGCATTCCTGGGGTGTTGAGCTCAAGGAGAGGCAGAAAAGGACGAACTACCAAACGTTTGATGAAAAGGAAGCAGTGGAGAAGAATCCCATTTGTCCAAAAACTCTTTAATTGGAGTTAGTTTGTGAAGAAGGATGTGGGAAGTTTGGACTCTAGAAGTTGGCGATGAAGAGTAGAAATGAAACTCTGGTTTAAACCTGCACGGATAAACGTTTGAACAGACTTGTAGGTTTTCCCGCCAGAGAGGAAAGCCGGTGATTCATGTGTTCACGTCTTTACTGGCGGCCGGTTGGTGGATCGATTCATGGAGGAAGTTTGTTTTTTTGAAACTGGTGTGAAACTGGTGTGAAACTGGTCCTTTGTCTCCGTCCTTCACTGTCGTTCTGCAGAAATTCTCTCCATGGTTGCACACTTTGGACTTTCTGCTTTGAAAATTCCGAGTTTAAGGGGAAACGGCTGGATTGGCTATGATCTCACACACACACACACACACACACACACACACACACACACACACACACACACACACACACACACACACACACACACACACACACACACACACACACACACAGCAGCTGCTCCAGTCACATCTTTCATTAGAGCTCCTTTGCGGATCGTCTTCCAGTCACACCAGCTTGGCAAGGAAACACCATGGAGGAAATCCTCCTCCTCTTCCTCCTGCTCCTGCTCCTCCTCCTCCTCCTCCTCCTCCTCCTCCTCTTCCTCCTCCTCCAGTCATTGGATCCTGGTAAAAGTTCAGCCCTACTTGTAGGAAAAGGAGAGAAAATATCTGGCAGAGCCTTGAGATCACTGGAGGGAAAGTAGAACAGCACACCAACCCGGGGGGGCAGAAAGAGTTCGGGGGGGGGGGGCTGCAGTGCCCCCCACCCCTCGCCCCCCCATCGCACAGGCCAAATCAAAGAAAACCACTTTTCTTGAAAATTCTTTCCACCCAGAGCTTCTCTCTGTTTGGGGGTTTGGAGGTTTGGAGGTTTGGACTTACTGGGTAGAAGAGAAACAATCTGTGGAATAACTTCTTTTTTATTTAAAGACAGTATTTAGGTTTTCACTGCGGGGGGGGGGGTGGATGGTCTCGGCCCACACTTGTACTGTTGGCCTTGAATACGAGCGTCTGACTGCAGCCTGGAGATCCTGGAAGACCTAGAAGGTCAGTGTCAAAGTCCTCGAGAGGCTTCAGGCTCATGGTTGTTGTTTTGTAGAGAAGTGACAGTGGCCAGTTACTGGGAGGGGGGGTGGGGGTGGGGGGGGGTCTGGAGGTCTGGAGGTCTGTCCTGGTCTGGTGTTATACAAGCCAACAAAAACCGCAACACAGGAAAACTCTGTTCTCTCAATCATCCGTCTTCCTTGTCTGAGACGTTTCAGGAGTTTATAAATTCTTACAAAACAGTTAAAACCATCAGTTCGTTGCGTTTTTTTTTTTTTTTTTTAGTAATCCTGCAGACGTGGAAATGTGAGTCTGCTCAGACGATACTGTGACGCCTATAAATCTGTTGTGCAGGTTTAATGTAAACAACATGATCTGGTAAATAAAACAGTTGAAGAACCGCCGGTTCAGAGGAGGTTTTTAAAAACTATTCTGGTGAATGTTGATAACTGAAAGCTGCATTAATTATCTCAGTATATTTCCACCATATCGTTTGTTTTAACGACGACGCTGATTCAGTTCAATATGGCCTCACAACGCTTTGTCTTTGATCAGATCAAAGCGTCAATCAGGTGAAGCAAAGGGACAAAGATTATAAAACAGAGCTTTCAGTCTGTCACAGGTATTTTTTTTTTTCATCTCGTCTGTTTGGGAGAAACGAGGAAGTGACTAAAGATCGTGGTCACTGCGACCCAGCGGTTCCATCCAGCTCATGGCGTGTTTGTTTGTTTGTTTGTTTGTTTGTGTTTGTAGGGTCGGAGTTGGATCGTGAAGCGCAGCTATGAGGATTTCCGCGTCCTGGACAAGCATCTGCACCTCTGCATCTACGACCGGCGCTTCTCCCAGCTGCCCGAGCTGCCGAGGCTGGACAGCCTGAGCGACCAGACCGAGGTGAAAGGCCACGCCCCCCTCACGACAGGCCACGCCCCCCTCCCCAAAAGCAGCATCTTAACTCTTCAGCTTATTCCTCGCTTCCGATGTTTTCAGAAACACGTTTGTGTCCCGAGTTGGTTTGGTCTTAACTGCAGGAGTGATGCGTTCAGGCACATCATGTAACTCCGCCCTCTGACACATTAACTCGCTGTGGGGCCTTGACGTGATTGAAATATGACTGATGTTCATTAGCAAGCAGGAGCCGGCGGACGGTTGGAACAGCTGAACCAGATTTCTTCGGCCAGAACGAGCCGGACGAACAAAATTGCGTAATTTCGTTCGGCGGGAGTGTCGAACTTTCTTCTTGTTCTTATGGAGGACGAATCGGCCTTTAGTAAGCTCCTTAATGAATCAGGGAAGGTGTTTGCTGCTAATCTCTCAAAGTGGCAGATAACAAGGAATCTCCTCCTCCTCCTCCTCCTCCTCCTCCTCCTCCTCCTCCTCCTCCTCCAACATCTGATATGAGGGAGTTGTCTTCTCCTTCCCGGGGCCCCAGTCAGCCGTCCTCCCCTCTAATATATCGAGTGCCAGACGAGGCCGTTGTGGCCAGAAGAATGCGAGGTTATCAAACCAAACCGGTTCAGCCAGTCGGTCCCTGAGACCCGTATTGTTGTGGACGGACGCTTTCGGAATAATGTCCTCGCAAAGCTGCCGGCGGTTTGCTTTCATGCTGCAGTTTCGGCCCTTTGTCTGCTCCCTTTGATCCCGTCGGATCGCACAGCTCATTAGCGCCACCATGAGCTGTGATATTAAATGACCCACCCCCCCCAGTAATATGAAGTCGGAGCAGTAAATGTCACTTGGTGCGTCTTTTACTGCTGCTTTTGTCCTCCGACAGACCAAAACAAGCAGAACTTTAAGAGTCTTGATTAAAACTGGGGTTTTTTACGGGAAACTTTAATGGAAATGACGGATTTTAACAGCAGAGTGAAACTGGTGGTGGTCAGTTTTCTTTCTCCTCTTGACTGCTGTGAAAGGAGGCGTAAACATCTGTACACATACTTTACTGTCTTTTCTTAATGTGACATTAGGACCACAAGGGCAACACACACACACACACACACACACACACACACACACACACACACACACGCCCATCTATGGGAAGAGGAGGAAGTACTTCCTCTCGTGGCGCCATGTGCCAGAGCAGAGCTGCCTTGTTGTGGGAGGAGTCAAAAGGGGGAGGAGCCTACCTTGACTGTGATTGGCTGAACCCCCGATGACACTATTTGGGGTTGGATTTCTGACTGGCTGCTTGGAGCAACACACTTTTTAAAACCTGGAACAAGGAACGAGAGAGGGAGAGAGAGAGAGAGAGAGACTTTAATATGTTGTGTTGAATCATAGAATGACTTCAGTAACGCTGTAAGAGCCGATGGTGACGTGATATCAAATTGTTGTTGTTGTTGTTGTTGTGTTACAGGGTGTCTTTGGTCCACAGTGGTTCTAACTGCTCTCTCTCTCTCTCTCTCTCTCTCTCTCTCTCTCTCTCTCTCTCTCTCTCTCTCCCCCTCTCTCCTCCATGTCAGTCAGTCTCACAGATGTTGTTAGCTTACCTCTCGCGGCTCTCGGCCATCGCCGACAACAAAATCAACTGTGGACCCGCTCTCACGTGGATGGAGGTAAGCCTGCCCCGCCGCGCGTCACGGAAACCTTCGCTAACCCTGCCCCGCCGCGCGTCACGGAAACCTTCGCTAACCCTTCCCCGCCGCGCGTCACGGAAACCTTCGCTAACCCTTCCCCGCCGCGCGTCACGGAAACCTTCGCTAACCCTGCCCCGCCGCGCGTCACGGAAACCTTCGCTAACCCTGCCCCGCCGCGCGTCACGGAAACCTTCGCTAACCCGCCACGCCGCTCAGCTTCCCGCCAGGAACGACACTTCCCGTCGGATAAACTGGCCTCGCTGATGAAGACAGTCAATCAAACTAGAGCTACAGTCGGTAGAGCGCAGAACCTCTCGCCAAGTGCTACATGTGTTCGTGGAGCCGAGTTAGCATCGCTGGCGTGTTAGCTCATATCGATGCTAACTAGCCTGTCAGGTAGCAACATCGCAGAAGCACACGGGGAAGTGAACCGGTGCTTCCGGATACCTGCCGAACCGAGATATTCCGAGCATCTCCATGGCAACAGACTCTGATCTCCTTTGATCTCCCCCCTGCGGAGCCTCTCTCATCCGCTATGTACGAGATGGTTTATTCCACAGTTCTTTGGGGGGGGGGGGGATTTATTCGCTAACGTTCCAAAATCTAACGGCTCGGTGCTCGGATGATTACGACGAGTCATCCCTGAAGATTTCATACAATTCAGATCAAAGGTTTTTTGAGAAAAGAACGAGAAAAGTCGTTCAAATCCGCACACGTACACAAACCAATAAATTAATTAATAAATGCACGCAGACGACAACATTTGTTGGAGACGCTAAAAAAGCCTTGAGAAGGTATTACAGTACGTTGTGCAGTTCTTGCAGCGTTCACATCTTCACAGCTTAATTATCACACACACACACACACACACACACACACACAGTGTTTGTGAAGGAACATAGAGGCGCGTCGTTAGAAGCGACGATGACAGGCTGCAGAGTTGCCGCTGCGACGGCGAGGAAGCAGAGGAACGAACTCTGACAACAGGCATCAGGTCGTCCTACTTTCCTCTCAGAGACTCAAACGAGTCGGTGGATTATTGTTTGTTAAGCGCTCGTCTGCAGTTCTACCGCCGTACGTCTTCTGCCGGAAGCGCTCGCTGATACTTCGGGTAAGGTCCTTCCGACGCGCCGTGTGACGGCGGACTGTGTGTGTGTGTGTGTGTGTGTGTGTGTCCTCAGGTCGACAACAAGGGGAACCACCTGCTGGTCCACGAGGAGTCGTCCATCAACGTCCCCGCCATCGCCGCCGCCCACGTCATCAAGCGCTACATCGCCCAGGCGTCCGACGAGCTGTCCTTCGAGGTGACGCCGCCACTTCGCCCGGGATTCTACGTTTTCTGTGACAAACTGAGATTCCGGGATCTTCAACGAAACGTCGTCGTCACGGAAACGAAGCTCGTTCTGGTCAAAAAGTAACTGTAGTCTGAGCAGCAGGAGTGAAATTGGTCTCTATTAGGGAAACACGATGAGATCGGCACGGCTGTGAAATGTAACAACTCGTGCTGGCAGTCGATTTCAAGAAATTAACAAATTAATCGCACAATTTTCTGTAATTAATTGCGATTAATCGCATTGGTTTTTTTCCCAGAAGACTGAAGCTTGTAATGATATTTATTCAGGGAAAACCGCGGAATTAATGTCGACTCGGCACACACAGACGATATTTAAATTAAAAGACGTCCTTTTAGCTTTTGGTGAAACTTTTTGTCTCCGAGATCAGAAGTAAACCAAAACGACATAAAACATTTTTTTTACAAATTAAACGTTTAAAATTTTCGACAGCACTAATCTCAGGTATATATGACGTCTAGTTTTCCTTTAAATGTTGTGCGATTACTTAAACACAAAAGTAAATTTTGTACTTTTACCAAAGTCTTTTGTTCTCCAGAGACCTGAGAACAAAGTTCAGTGAGAAAAAGTCTATGAGACTTTATCCAGGATTTCTCATTGGCCTGCTGCCGTCCGGCAAAAGGGTTAAAGATGAAAGGATGAAAGGGGTCAGAGGATTAATGTGCTTCAGTTTGGTCGTCGGTGTGAAATCAGGTTTTAAAGGGACGTTTGGTCGTGCAGGTCGGAGACATCGTGTCCGTGATCGACATGCCTCCGAAAGAAGACACCACCTGGTGGAGGGGCAAGCACGGCTTCCAGGTACACACACACACACACACACACACACACACACACACACACTGGTTCCAGGTGCTTCAGTCCAGAAGAGGAACTGTAGAAATGAGCTTGTGTTTTACCTTTAATGTAATTTATTACTATTCGGACGTACTGATAGCTGTGTTAGCTTTAGCATTAGCTGAAGATGCTCTATAATCTGGTGTTAGTGAGGAATATGCTCTATAATCTGGTATTAGAGGAGGAAGATGCTCTATAATCTGATGTTAGAGGAGGAAGATGCTCTATAATCTGGTGTTAGTGAGGAATATGCTCTATAATCTGGTATTAGAGGAGGAAGATGCTCTATAATCTGATGTTAGAGGGGGAAGATGCTCTATAATCTGATGTTAGGGGAGGCAGATGCTCTATAATCTGATAGAGGAGGAAGATGCTCTATAATCTGATAGAGGAGGAAGATGCTCTATACTCTGATGTTAGAGGATGAAAATGCTCTATAATCTGGTGTTAGTGAGGAAGATGCTCTATAATCAGATGTTAGAGGAGGAAGCTGCTCTATAATCTGATGTTAGGGGAGAAAGATGCTCTATAATCTGACGTTAGAGTAGGAAGATGCTCTATAATCTGGTGTTGGAGGAGGAAGATGCTCTATAATCTGACGTTAGGGGAGGAAGATGCTCTATAATCTGACGTCAGAGGAGGAAGATGCTCTATAATGGTTTTGTTGGACGAGTCGTCAGTAAACAGACGTTCCACTGATCTCAGGTCAGTTTGAGCGACAGAGGAAAGACCTGGATTAACGCCAGGAGAGTAAACATTAATAAACAGTGTGTGAATCCTGCAGCAGGACGTTGGACAGGAAGTCAAACATGTTCTGTTTGTCCTGGAGATTAAACTACGGTTGTATTGTAGTTCCACTGGAGTTTGACACAATGGAACTATTGGGCTTTTCTGCCTTTTTAATTGATTTAATGATAAGTACAAAGTTCCCTGAACCATAATTCAATAAACTTTATTTACATAATGCTTTTTTTTGTCCCACATACAAAATAGAGCATGTGAATGTGTTTTCAGGGACGACTGCCTGTATTTTATTTTGAAGAAACACAGGTCTCTCTCTCTCTCTCTCTCTCTCTCTCTCTCTCTCTCTATCTCTATCTCTATCTCTATCTCTATCTCTATCTCTATCTCTATCTCTCTCTCTCTCTCTCTCTCTCTCTCTCTCTCTCCAGACTAACTTATCGTTCTTCTCCTCCTCTCCAGGTCGGTTTCTTCCCCAGTGAATGTGTGGAGCTCATAAACGATAAAGTGCCGCAGTCCATGACCAACTCTGTGCCAAAGCCAGGTACCCCCCCCCCCCCCCCCCCCTCCTCCTCCCCCCATCTTCCTCCTCCTCCTCTTCCTCTTCTCAAAGTTTTCAGGGTTTGAAGTGACTGTGTGTGTGTGTGTGTGTGTGTGTGTGTGTGTGTGTGTGTGTGTGTGTGTGTGTGTGTGTGTCTGTGTCTGTGTCTGTGTCTGTGTCTGTGTCTGTGTGTCTGTGTCTGTGTCTGTGTCTGTGTCTGTGTCTGTGTCTGTGTCTGTGTCTGTGTCTGTGTCTGTGTGTGTGTGTGTGTGTGTGTGTGTGTGTGTGTGTGTGTGTGTGTGTGTGTGTGTGTGTGTGTGCGTGCGTGCGTGCGTGCGTGCGCGCGTGTCCAGTTTTCACAATAAAAGCTCCTGGGTGTTCAGAAGCAGTCTGAAGCTTCATGATAATGATAATAATAATGTAATATAATTATAATAATGATAATAATTATTCTAATATTGATAATAATAAAAATATAATATAATATAATAAAATGATATAATATAATGATAATAATAATTATATTATAATGATAATAATAATAATCCCTGATTTCTGCTCTGAGATCTGCGTCTTTAATTTCTCTCTCACATGTTGATCATCAAACTAAAGCTGCTTTAAGAAAATCCCCTCGTTACTCGTTTCATTTTCTCTTCTTCTGCAGTTGTTTTGTCAAAACGTCCCTGAAACAGGAAGTTGAGCTCAAATCAGCTCCCAGGCTGAACTAACCTGCATCTGTGAGAGTCTGAGTCTGAGTCAGAGTGTGAGTGTGAGTCCAAGTGTGAGTCTGAGTCTGAGTCCCGAGTGTGAGTCTGAGTCTGTCCTGAGTCTGAGTCCAAGTGTGAGTCAGAGTATGAGTCCCGAGTCTGAGTCCGAGTGTGAGTGTGAGTCAGAGTATGAGTCCCGAGTCTGAGTCCGTCACAATAATAGAATAAAGTGTTAAAGATGGAGGCTCAGTGGCGTTTAAAGAGCGTGTGAATGTCTGTGACGTGCTCTCACTGACTCCGCCCCGCCCCCCCTCCCCTCCCCTCTCCCCTCCACTCTCCCCTCCACCCCCCCACCCCCCCACCCCCCCCAGGACTGTCTGCTCGTGTCATGATGTTGTATTTCTTTTGCATGGTCGTGCCTCAGCCTCCCCCTGCTCTGGCCTGCAGCCTGCTTCTTGGAGTCTCTTCCCCCCCTGTGGGTGTTGGTATACAGACACACCTCCACCTGCTGCTGCTACACCTCCACACCTCTACACCTCCACCTGCTACTGCTACACCTCCACACCTCCACCTGCTGCTGCTACACCTCTACACCTCCACACCTCCACCTGCTACTGCTACACCTCCACACCACTACACCTCCACACCTCCCCCTGCCTACTGCTACACCCCCACACATCCACACCTCCACCTGCTGCTGCTACACCCCCACACCTCCACCTGCTGCTGCTACACCTCCACCTGCCTGCTGCTGCACCCCCACACCTATACACCCTTCACACCTCCACCTGCCTACTGCTACACCCCCACACATCCACACCTCCACCTGCTGCTGCTACACCCCCACACCTCCACATCCTGTCCAACACCACCATTTAAAGTTCTGCTCCTTCAGGTTCCAGAAATCCCAGAATCTCCAGCGTCGCTGTAATAAAAAAAAAGAAAAAAGAAGTGTTTTTCACCCTCGATGCTTTTTAACCATTAACATCAGACCCCCTGCGGTTTTCCTCCGTCCAGCGAGAGTCAAAGCAGCCAGGCTGAAGGTGGAGCGGAACTTTAACTTTAAACAGTAACTTTAACTTTGAACAGGAACTTTAACTTTGAACAGCAACTTTAACTTTGAACAGTAACTTTAACTTTGAACAGGAACTTTAACTTTGAACAGGAACTTTAACTTTGAACAGTAACTTTAACTTTGAACAGGAACTTTAACTTTGAACAGGAACTTTAACTTTGAACAGTAACTTTAACTTTGAACAGGAACTTTAACTTTGAACAGGAACTTTAACTTTGAACAGGAACTTTAACTTTGAACAGTAACTTTAACTTTGAACAGGAACTTTAACTTTGAACAGGAACTTTAACTTTGAACAGGAACTTTAACTTTGAACAGGAACTTTAACTTTGAACAGGAACTTTAACTTTGAACAGTAACTTTAACTTTGAACAGTAACTTTAACTTTGAACAGGAACTTTAACTTTGAACAGGAACTTTAACTTTGAACAGTAACTTTAACTTTGAACAGGAACTTTAACTTTGAACAGTAACTTTAACTTTGAACAGTAACTTTAACTTTGAACAGGAACTTTAACTTTAAACAGTAACTTTAACTTTGAACAGTAACTTTAACTTTGAACAGTAACTTTAACTTTGAACAGGAACTTTAACTTTGAACAGGACTTTAACTTTGAACAGTAACTTTACTTTGAACAGGAACTTTAACTTTGAACAGTAACTTTAACTTTGAACAGTAACTTTAACTTTGAACAGGAAACTTTAACTTTAAACAGTAACTTAAACTTTGAACAGTAACTTTAACTTTGAACAGTAACTTTAACTTTGAACAGGAACTTTACCTTTGAATGAGTCTTCTGATCGAGTGACAAACACATTAGTACCTGTTTAATTATAATCAATTACAACTTTATTAATTAGCCCCAGACGCTTGTAACGTTTCTCATTAATAAATAGCAAAAACATAATTTTCACAAATTCTTCATTGTAGTTTAGGTATTTTATAATTAAATAATGACATTTAGGAGCAGTAATGACATTATGTCATGATTTGTTTCTTGATATTGGTTGATAATTAATCTCAACAGAGAAACCTGCATCCTTTGTTCGCTTTGAATGATCAAAGTCAATTAAAGGAATTCAACATTAAGTGTCCATTAATAAGCAGATCAAAGGGAACATGGTGGGTCTGATGATGTAGATGAAAGGAAGGTTCTCGGGTAACGTTGGCAGAGAGTGTCAAAAATAAAACACGACGGGAACTCAAAAAATAAAACACGACGGGAACTCATTTAAATTCACTGGAACTCTAAAGGATCACGACTTTAAAGATTGATCACGTAAAAACATTTAAATGCTTCATGAAAACTTTCATTCAATGTTTTTTTTTTATTGTTGTTGTTTCATCATAAAGCAGTTTATTTCCTCAAAGCTTTGACACACTGGGGGTTCGTCCACCGTTGATTTTCACGACTCTCGACTCACTTTATTGGAATAAAGTCAATTTTCCAGAGATTTGTCCCACGAAAACGAATCGACTCGTCGGAGGCCAGAGATTCGTCCCACGAACGAATCGACTCGGAGTCGATTCGTTCGTGGGACGAATCTCTGGCCTCCGACGAGACGATTCGTTCGTGGGACGATGTTGAATTCTACTTTTCCCGGCGACAATCAGTAAAACCTTTGACTTCGGCAGCAGGAAGTCGTCTTCCTGGTTTCCCCTCGGTGTGGAAAGCTTTGAGTCGTGTTTCTCTGTTGTTTAACTCCAAGTGCTTCTCTCCCTCTGCTGCCTCTCTCATGCCTCCATCCATCCGTCCGTCCATCCATCCGTCCGTCCGTCCATCCATCCGTCCGTCCATCCGTCCACATGTTCCCGGGCTGCATGCAGACTTGGAGATGGAGAGTGTAATGCAGGACAGTGCATGGGTGGCCGACCCGCTAAACCACTACAACCTGAGCTCAGGTAGAACGCAACCAATGAAAAACCCTCTTCCACTCCCCCCCTTTCCTCCCCCCCTCCCTCCCCCTCTCCTCCCTCCCCCTCTCCTCCCTCCCCCACCGAGTGATTCGTTTCATTCCTGCCTGCTTCTCCACTGCTTCAGACTTCTTTTTTTTATTATAACTCGTCTGTGACCTTGAACCTAGTGGATCCTCTTCCTCCTCCTCCTCTTCCTCCCCCTCCTCTTCCTCCTCCTCCTCCTCCTCCTCTTCCTCTTCCTCTTCCTCTTCCTCTTCCTCTTCCTCTTCCTCTTCCTCCTCCTCCTCCTCCTCCTCTTCCTCCTCTTCCTCTTCCTCTTCCTCCTCCTCCTCCTCCTCCTCTTCCTCCTCTTCCTCCTCCTCCTCTTCCTCTTCCTCTTCCTCTTCCTCTTCCTCTTCCTCTTCCTCTTCCTCTTCCTCCTCTTCCTCCTCCTCTTCCTCCTCTTCCTCCTCTTCCTCCTCCTCTTCCTCCTCTTCCTCTTCCTCTTCCTCCCCCTCCTCCTCCTCCTCTTCTTCCTCCTCTCCTCCTCTTCCTCCACCTCCCCCTCCTCCTCCTCCTCCTCCTCTTCTTCCTCCTCTTCCTCTTCCTCCTCCTCCTCCTCCTCCTCCTCTTCCTCCTCCTCCTCTTCCTCTTCCTCTTCCTCTTCCTCTTCCTCCTCTTCCTCCTCCTCTTCCTCCTCTTCCTCCTCCTCTTCCTCCTCCTCCTCTTCCTCTTCCTCCCCCTCCTCCTCCTCCTCTTCTTCCTCCTCTCCTCCTCTTCCTCCACCTCCCCCTCCTCCTCCTCCTCCTCTTCTTCCTCCTCCTCTTCCTCTTCCTCCTCCTCCGCCCTCCGAGGGCAGAATAACTCCTCCTCCGTCTTCTTCTTCTCTCTCTTATATTAAACCCGGGGGTGTAACAGTCAGACCTGCTGGCGGTTGAATGTCTGACCCCCCCCCCCCCCCCCCCCCCCCCGTCACATAAACCCCAGTGATAAAAATACCTCCACTTTCTCCTCTATTTGCTCTTTTCTTCCTGCAGATCTGTCCTCAGCTTGTTTTTGTCGTTCGCTTCAACAAAACAAACCAAAAAACAAAGGATAAGAGCTGCTGAGTTTGTGTGTGTGTGTGTGTGGGGGGGGGGGGCTGGGACCCCCCCGGGGCCCTCCGTCCTCCTCTGTCCGGGCCCTTCGGGGAGCATGACGATGCGTTCAGGGTGACCAGGATAAAGCAGCGCCGTGTCTGTTTGGGTCGCAGCTTGAAAGGCGGCGGCGCTCGGCCTCCACCAGGCCGTGATTTATTTAATCCTGTTACAATGAGGGGGGGTGGGGGGGTGGCGGGGAGGGAGGGGGGGGGGGTTAAACCCTGTCCATTGAGCGTTAAGCTTTGTCCTGCAACAGTAAGAATCTGTGTCGGCCTCGCCATGGCGACAGAAACACACAATTCCTGCCGGAGCCACACTGGCAGTGGAAACTCTGTCTTCTCTCCAGTGGAAATTAAAAAAATAAAAAAAGAAGAAGAAGAAGAAGCTGTAAACCTCAGATAACTGATGAGTCGGACCCGGCGGCACCTCTGGCCCAGATGTGTGCTGGAGCGGCGACCTGGGCAGCTGTGAACACATCAGCCCAGGCAGCTGTGTGTGTGTGTGTGTGTGTGTGTGTGTGTGTGTGTGTGTGTGTGTGTGTGTGTGTGTGTGTGTGTGTGTGTGTGTGTGTGTGTGTGTGTGTGTGTGTGTGTGTGTGTGTGTGTGTGTGTGTGTGTGTGTGTGTGTGTGTGCTTGGCGACCACATGCAGGAGTCTTGTGACTCTGGACCCACAACAAATTAGTCTGACTTTGTTTTGACTCGACACGTCTGCTCACAGCGACTCAGCGCTAATGAATCACAGATAACGGTCTGGGGGGGCCTTGGGGGGGGGGGGGGGGGGGGGGCGCGCTTAGTGTCAACACCGGGCCGCCGTTCAGCTGAATCAGTCTGAAGGTCGTCGGCGACAGATTTGAGCTCGGAGAAGAGAAGAAAAACACGAACAGGAAGTCATTTGTGGAAGGACTTCCTCTCAGGTGCTTCGAAATAGCAAAACAAAATCTGGAGAATTCTCATTTTTATCAATTGTCTGTTGGCTTATGGACTAAAAGCTTCATGAAACTGACCTGTATTTTGTTGTTTTTCCCTAAAGACGAGTAAACTGATCTTTGTAATGTATTTTGTTGAGTCGCATGTTTTTATTTGTAACTGGATCTTGAGTTTAGGCAGAAACGATGAATTCATATGTGAAACATTCATCCTAAAGTCAATGTAGAGACATGTTGGATTGATTTTATTAAGTGGTGAAGCTTGGACTATTCATAGATTATTGTCATGTGAATGCATGAAGTGGGAATTCCCAGTTCCCAGTTGAATAAGCCCAGTAAAATGCGCTCCTCGTGGCTACTTCAGGTGCACTCAGACTTTCTATTCCTCATTTCGGATGTAGGAATTTAAGAGACTGGATTGTTTAATATGTTGAGTTTTTGGTTTGTGTCGAGTTTATGTCGGTGGTATGAAGCGTTGTTGAACCAACGCGGAAGCTGCGGGCTTTTTACGGGAAGTTCCTCGAGGCGCAGAACGACGCTGCGGTGAGGCTCCGCTGCGATCACCCGTTTGTCCGAGTTCTCCTGAACGCACCGCGGCGCTCCGGAGCTTAGCGGCGCGCTGACGCGGAGCTTCGCGGCTGTCAGAGCTCCCGGAGCGGACCAGCAGCTGTCAGAGCTCCCGCTACACGGACCCCACTCCTCTGTCCGCCCCTCCCGGGACTGTCCCCGTGTCTCCCGGTAGAGTTCCGCTCCTGACGCTTCAGCCGGCGGAAGGAAAAGACGAGTTGCACTTTGGACTCTTTTGTTTTCTTGCATGAAGTCGTTGTCTTCACGGAGTCCTGGACCGGAGGTAGGAAACTCTGACTGGCGCTCCCGAAGTCTGCGTCTTACTGTGAGGACCGGAGGAAGAAGCTGTAATGATCCTGCAGTTTAAATAGTTTTAATTCTTCTTTTTATTCTTTTTTTTTCTTTGACATCCTCTCGCGTGTTTAATCAATTATTGATCATCACAATCTGGGTGTTTGTCTAAATTCACTTTTCCAGATCAAATCTCTTCAGCAAGTTGTGAAAAGTGAAGTTAGCGGTGTGTCCTGTTGTGATCCGGGTGACGGGACATCGAGACATAAAGGCTCAGCCCAGGCCGACATGTGAGTCTCGGGCTGCGCTGGGAAGTTCAGGGCCTCCGGGCGACTCGGCTCTTTTGGCTTAAATCAACAGCTCGGTTTTTTTTTGGCTCGAGTCACTAAAACAACTCGGCTCTTTTAGCTCAAGTCACTAAAACCACTCGGCTCTTTTGCCTCAAATCACTAAAACAGCTCGGATTTTTTGGCTCAAATCACTAAAACAGCTCGGATTTTTTGGCTCGGGTCACTAAAACGACTCGGCTCTTTTGCCTCAAATCGCTAAAACAGCTTGGATTTTTTTTGGCTCAAGTCACTAAAACGACTCAGCTCTTTTGGCTCAAATCACTAAAACAGCTCGGATTTTTTGGCTCGAGTCACTAAAACGACTCGGCTCTTTTGCCTCAAATCGCTAAAACAGCTTGGATTTTTTTTGGCTCAAGTCACTAAAACGACTCAGCTCTTTTGGCTCAAATCACTAAAACAGCTCGGATATTTTGGCTCGAGTCACTAAAACGACTCGGCTCTTTTGCCTCAAATCACTAAAACAGCTTGGATTTTTTTTTGGGCTCGAGTCGCTAAAACAACTCGGCTCTTTTGGCTCAAATCACTAAAACAGCTCGGATTTTTTGGCTCGAGTCACTAAAACGACTCGGCTCTTTTGCCTCAAATCACTAAAACAGCTTGGATTTTTTTTTGGCTCGAGTCACTAAAACAACTCGGTTCTTTTGGCTCAAATCACTAAAATGACTCGACTCTTTTGCCTCGAGTCACTAAAACGACTCGGCTCTTTTGGCTCGAGTCACTAAAATGAATCGGCTATTTTGGCTCTAAACACATTTAATTTTTTTACCCAATAAATGTTCAAATTATCGGTGGAATCGACTCCCAGTCTCCACAATATGACGTTACAATTTGTGAATTATGAAATATTCTGAAACTGAACTTTTCCATGAAATAATATGAGACATAAAAAGCTGCATGTAAAAGTGTTTGCACTATGTCTGTACAGATATAACACATATATTTTAGTTACATGTCCTTGCTATCGGGGCTGTATAGTTATTCACAGTTAATTTGCTTTATGTTAACCTGTTAACACAAAACATCCATAGAATTACAATTAAATTAAAGAAACTGTGAACTCGCTGTGAAAACAGGATTAAGGCCCAGATGTGCAGTACATAAAAACTATAAATATGTCAAAGGTACAAGTGTATAAACACATAGAAGTAGCTACTTCAGACTGAGTGTCAGTGAGTCTGGAGCTCCAGACCTTCACTTTGTTTCCCAAATAAAAACAAAAAGATAAGAGTCGGATTCCTGCGGTTCTTCTCCGTGAGTCACGAGCATAAAAAGCTCAGAATGATTGACAGAAAACGTCGTAAAGAGAATAATAATTCTGGACGTTGCTACTGTGTTCAGCTCCAGACGCACAACTGACTAATAAAGTAATCCCACTACTTTTTGTACTCGGAGTTTCCTCCAGCTCCGCCTTGATTCTCCTCCATTAGAATGTCGGATCCTAGGAGCTACATTCAGAATCTGCTGTGTCTGTGTGAGCTGGACTGGCTCTGCCCACACACAAACGTCTATCTATGGGGAAGAGAGGAGGAAGCACTTCCTCTCGTGGCGCCATGTGCCAGAGCAGAGCTGGCTGATTGTGGGAGGAGTCAAAAGGGGGAGGAGCCTTCTCGTGGTGCCTGATTGTGGGAGGAGTCAAAGGGGGAGGAGCCTTATCGTGGTGCCTGATTGTGGGAGGAGTCAAAGGGGGAGGGGCCTTATCGTGGTGCCTGATTGTGGGAGGAGTCAAAGGGGGAGGAGCCTTATCGTGGTGCCTGATTGTGGGAGGAGTCAAAGGGGGGGGCCTGCTCTTGGTGCCTGATTGTGGGAGGAGTCAAAAGGGGGAGGAGTCTTCTCGTGGTGCCTGATTGTGGGAGGAGTCAAAAGGGGAGGGGCCTTCTCGTGGTGCCTGATTGTGGGAGGAGTCAAAGGGGGTGGGGAGCCTACCTTGATTGTGATTGGCTGAACCCCCGATGACACTATATAGGGTTTGATTTCTGATTGGCTGCTTGGAGCAACACACTTTTTAAAAGAGAGAGAGAGAGAGAGAGACACTTCCTTCACTTCTGGGGCGTCGGTCCAGGTGTGGAGGTTAGCTTTGATGCTAATGCTACGTGTAGCGCCGTTTCAACGTGAATATCTGAAGGGAAGACGGTCGTTTCTTCTCATTGTACGACGTCGTTTCAAAGACGGCGGTATGGAGGGTCTGGGTCTTGGTGGAGGAACGTGGATCCAGTGTGCAGCAGCTCCGGTGTTCGATTCCCTCCGTTCCCTCACACGTTTGCTCAAAGTGCAGCGGGCGCTCGGCGTCGGGATTCTTTCAGGCCTTGTGTGTCTGTGAGGGCGAGCGGAGGAGGAGGAGGTGCTGGAGGAGGAGGAGGAGGAGGAGGAGGAGGAGCTGGATTCCTCAGCAGTTGCCCGGGAGGCGACATTTAGCAGGAAACGGAGGGTTTGCATGAGAAAGAAGCACAAAGGGAAACGTTAAGAGAGTCTGGAGTTTCACTCCGGTACCCGGGGAGGGGTCTGTGTGAAACCCGAGTCCTGCTGGTCTGAGATGTGCTCTCCTCTTCCTCCTCCTCCCCCTCCTCCTCCTCCTCCTCTCCTCCTCCTCTCAGTGTCGAAGAAGCACGGGAAGCTGATCACCTTCTTGCGCTCCTTCATGAAGTCCCGGCCCACCAAGCAGAAGCTGAAGCAGAGGGGGATCCTCCGGGAGAGGGTGTTCGGCTGCGACCTGGGCGAGCACCTGCTCAACTCCGGACATGACGGTGAGTCGCGGTAGGGGGGCGGAGCTCCTTCAGGAGACTCCGCCCCTCCAGGTTCCACACGTCTCGATAAAAGTCCAGAAGAACTTGAATGAAAGCAACTTTTCGAGTCCACTTTTGGGCGACGCGCCTCAATTTGTGCTTCACTGTTCAAAACAGGCTGCTTTCTTTTTCAATTCAACTTTATTGACACTTTGCCGAACACAACAAAGTAAATGGAAAGTGCTATTCTTAAGTCAAAAACTTGATTACTTTTGTTGACTCAGCTTCGCCCAACTATTTTTCTATTTGAGGTATTTCTCATCGATTTGGTGCCTTTTTAGCGGAGGAGTTCACGAATACGTTAGTTCTCATCTCTTTGCATGAGAACATTCACATTATGAAACCGACCTTTACTTTAAGGTATTATGTCTATTTAGGTCAAAGTGAAATAAAACGAGCAGTCACAGATTTCCGCCAAATGTTCATGTAGTTTTGACGTAATCCTTAAAAGCCTATAAAAAGGAAACCCGGATCCAGAGTCCGGATCCGGATCACCTCCACATATTTAATGGAATCTTTCACAGTGTGAAAATTCAGACCAGTACTTTTGACCTAATCTTGTTACCAGATAAATATACACCAATAATATATATATATATATTAATTAAAAAAAAATTTACACCCTTAGCAGAAGTATTAAAGCCTGAAAGAGAACTGATCCTCCAACCGACACAAATCTGAACAATGTGTGATTTGTAATTCCGTTCCTCATTTTGTATTTTAACTTCTCATTAGCGATGGTTTTCCAGAGTTTCATGCGGCCCGTAGGAGGGGGGGGGGTGGAGGGAGGGAGGGGGGGACGGTTTTAACTCGTCACAGGTTAAGAAAAGGTTCAAATCTGAAATAAACCAATGACATCAGGGTTTTATTCCAACTGTTCTTCAGCTTTTCTGGCAAAAGTCACAGTTGTGGCTCCCAAAAAAATAGACTGAGGAATTTAACAGTTAACGGTCCTCCTTCCCCCTCGAGCCCCCCCCCCCCCCCACCTCCTCCGCCCCCCCACCATTAAAGTGTAAAACACTGAGGAGTGCGGCGGCGGCGGCGCTCTGGTAGCAATTAAGATGCTTGAGCTGCGGTGGAGTCGATGTTTACATCTGTCTGCTGCAGCCGCATTGATTTTTCCTGGGCTGCAGCTGTGACACCCCCCCATACCCCCCCGCATGATGACGCCACTCTGCTCTCCAACAATGATCAATAACTTCACCTTTGTGTGTGTGTGTGTGTGTGTGTGTGTGTGTGTGTGTGTGTGTGTGTGTGTGTGTGTGTGTGTGTGTGTGTGTGTGTGTGTGTGTGTGTGTGTGTGTGTGTGTGTGTGTGTGTGTGGTGTGTGTGTGTGTGTGTGTCGAGGTCGGACCCGTTCACTTGTAACACTTTAAGTTAAAGATGATAAAACCTTTGTTTTAAAAAAAAAAAAAAATGCAGTTTGAAGGAGTGAATTTGACTTTTAATGTTGGAATTTCTCCAAAGAGTTTTCATGCTTTCATACATGAATGAGGGCAGTGGAGAGGCTCCTGCACCCCCCCACACCCCCCCCTCTACACCCCCCCCCCCCCCACCTCAGCCTGGTTTTCTCTTCAGCTATGTGTGGAATCTGTCTGAACAGCTGCAGTGGCGAGGATTCCCACTCGCTGTCATCCTCCCTGCACACACACACACACACACACACACACACACACACACACACACACACACACACACACACACACACACACACACACACACACACACACACACACTCACAGGCTCTTCTCCCCTCAGTTCCTCAGGTCCTCAAGAGCTGCACCGAGTTCATCGAGAAGCACGGCGTGGTGGACGGCATCTACCGCCTGTCCGGGGTCGCCTCCAACATCCAGAAGCTGCGGTGAGGAAGCTCCACCCCCAGATTATAGAGCATCTTCCTCCTCTAACGCCACATTATAGAGCATCTTCCTCCTCTAACGCCAGATTATAGAGCATCTTCCTCCTCTAACGCCAGATTATAGAGCATCTTCCTCCTCTAACGCCAGATTATAGAGCATTTTCCTGCTCTAACGTCAGATTATAGAGCATCTTCCTTCTCTAACGTCAGATTATAGAGCATCTTCCTCCTCTAACGTCAGATTATAGAGCATCTTCCTCCTCTAACGTCAGATTATTGAGCATCTTCCTCCCCTAATGTCAGATTATAGAGCATCCCCCTCCTCTAACGTCAGATTATAGAGCATCTTCCTCCTCTAACGTCAGATTATAGAGCATCTTCCTCCCCTAATGTCAGATTATAGAGCATCTCCCTCCTCTAACGTCCGATTATAGAGCATCTTCCTCCTCTAACGTCAGATTATAGAGCATCTTCCTCCTCTAATGTCAGATTATAGAGCATATTCCTCCTCTAACGTCAGATTATAGAGCATCTTCCTCCTCTAACGTCAGATTATAGAGCATCTTCCTCCTCTAACGTCAGATTATAGCGCATCTTCCTCCTCTAACGCCAGATTATAGAGCATCTTCCTCCTCTAATGCCAGATTATTGAGCATCTTCCTCTAACGTCAGATTATAGAGCATCTTCCTCCTCTAACATCAGAATATAGAGCATCTTCCTCCTCTAACATCTGATTATAGAGCATCTTCCTCCTCTAATATCAGATTATGTAGCAGCTTTCTGTTGTCACACAGTGACACCTAGTGGACACAGATGTTTGTTATTTCATGTATAAATCACTGTAATCTGTGTTTTATTGGTTTGTACAGTTTTTCACCTCTGATCTTTTCCTCGATGTACAAATAGTCTGAGACTTGATTGACGCTGCAGATTATCGATTTATAATCTCTTGATGTTTCTAACAAAGCCAAGTGCATCAAGTTACCAGAGTGAGGCTGCTGGTTCAACCCCAGATTATCAGACACACATTCACTGTCATTGACCTGGTTTGAACACACTGACTTCTCTTCTCCTCCACCTCCTCCTCCTCCTCCAGACACGAGTTTGACTCTGAGCAGATCCCCGACTTGACCAAAGATGTTTACATCCAGGACATCCACTGCGTCGGCTCGCTGTGCAAGTTGTACTTCAGAGAGCTGCCCAACCCGCTGCTCACCTACCAGCTCTACGAGAAGTTCTCCGTAAGCAGCAGCACCTCCGTCCTCTATCAGACACACCACAAGTTCCTCCTCTATCAGAGACACCACAAGTTCCTCCTCTATCGGGGACACCACAAGTTCCTCCTCTATCAGAGACACCACAAGTTCCTCCTCTATCAGAGACACCACAAATTCCTCCTCTATCGGGGACACCACAAGTTCCTCCTCTATCAGGGACACCACAAGTTCCTCCTCTATCAGGGACACCACAAGTTCCTCCTCTATCAGAGACACCACAAGTTCCTCCTCTATCAGGGACACCACAAGTTCCTCCTCTATCAGAGACACCACAAATTCCTCCTCTATCGGGGACACCACAAGTTCCTCCTCTATCAGGGACACCACAAGTTCCTCCTCTATCAGGGACACCACAAGTTCCTCCTCTATCAGGGACACCACAAGTTCCTCCTCTATCAGAGACACCACAAGTTCCTCCTCTATCAGAGACACCACAAGTTCCTCCTCTATCAGGGACACCACAAGTTCCTCCTCTATCAGAGACACCACAAATTCCTCCTCTATCGGGGACACCACAAGTTCCTCCTCTATCGGGGACACCACAAGTTCCTCCTCTATCGGGGACACCACAAGTTCCTCCTCTATCAGGGACACCACAAGTTCCTCCTCTATCAGAGACACCACAAGTTCCTCCTCTATCAGAGACA
Source organism: Blennius ocellaris (assembly GCF_963422515.1). Classification (NCBI taxonomy): domain Eukaryota; kingdom Metazoa; phylum Chordata; class Actinopteri; order Blenniiformes; family Blenniidae; genus Blennius; species Blennius ocellaris. Next base: position 26,393,871 of record NC_137663.1, on the reverse strand, counting down.
CCACAAGTTCCTCCTCTATCAGGGACACCACAAGTTCCTCCTCTATCAGGGACACCACAAGTTCCTCCTCTATCAGAGACACCACAAGTTCCTCCTCTATCAGGGACACCACAAGTTCTGTCCTCTATCAGAGACACCACAAGTTCCTCCTCTATCAGAGACACCACAAGTTCCTCCTCTATCAGAGACACCACAAGTTCTGTCCTCTATCAGGGACACCACAAGTTCCTTTGTCTCACAGGAACAGTACAAGTTCCTCCTCTATCAGGGACAGTACAAGTTCCGTCCTCTCACAGAGACGACAGGAGACTCCCGGTGGGCGGAGCTCCCGGTGGGCGGAGCTCCTGGCGGCAGACGTGTTTCCAGTCGCCCTGAATCAGAGTGTCAGTCGCCTGATTGGTCCGTCAGAGTTTCTTCACAGTTCTGAGTCACGACGCCACGAAAATACTGTCAGTGCAGCGACACCCTGTCATTAGCAGAGACTGAAGCTCTGCTGAGGCCTCTGAGGAAGGATGGAGTCAATGTTTGCTGGTTGCCCATGGCAGCCGGGGGTTGGGGGTGGGGGGGCTGTGACCGCAGGAGGAGTCTGGTGTTGACACTGTCTCCTCTCTGAAGGACGCCGTCTCGGCAGCGACGGACGAAGAGCGGCTCATCAAGATCCACGACGTCATCCAGCAGCTTCCTCCGCGCATTACAGGTCAGTGTGGGGGAGGGGGGGGACATACTGCCCCCCCCGGTGGCCGGGGGCTCTGGAGCTGCATGGTGGCCAGTGGAACATGTGAAGAAAGGAGTCTTTGCTCTGCAGGACTCTGGAGTTCCTGATGAGGCACCTGTCCCGCCTGGCGGCCTTCAGCTACGTCACCAAACATGCACAGCAAGAACCTGGCCATCGTCTGGGCCCCCAACCTGCTGAGGTAGGGGGTGTGTGTGTGTGTGTGTGTGTGTGTGTGTGTGGTGTGTGTGTGTGTGTGTGTGTGTGTGTGTGTGTGTGTGTGTGTGTGTGTGTGTGTGTGTGTGTGTGTGTGTGTGTGTGTGTGTGTGTGTGTGTGTGTGTGTGTGTGTGTGTGTGTGTGTGTGTGCTTCAGTTTCAGACGTTTTGTGATTCAGTTCTTTCGCCTGAAGACTTGTGAGGGTTTTTTTTTCTTTCGACAACATCAAAGAGAAATCTAAAACTGAAAGCTTTGTCAGAAACATGAAAGATCAATGAAACATTGATTTATCAGTGTTTTTTTTTCTCCACTTGAACTAAAAACTTGCAGGTATTTCCAGACTGGGATCATTTTAAGCTCTAACTTCTCGTCTGACCTTTGACCTGCAGTCGTTTCCTGACTTTCGCCTCGATTAGGAATAAAAGGAAGAGTCTAGTAATATTTGCACTAATAAGTGATGAAGGTCGTGGTTCTCTGGTGTCGGAGGGACGAGACGGACGTTAAAATAACACTTTTCAAAATCTCTCCCGCTCTCTCTCTTGCCCTCTCCCTCTCTCTCTCTTGCCCTCTCTCTCGCCCTCTCCCTCTCTCTCTCTGTCTTCCTCTCCCTCGCTCTCTTCTCACTCTCTCTCTCACTCCCCCTCTCTCCCTCTCTCTCTTTCTTTCTCTCTCCCCCTCTCTCTCTCCCTCTCTCTCTGTCTTCCTCTCCCTCTCTCTCTCTCACTCTCTCTCCCCCTCTCGCTCTCTCTCTCTCACTCCCCCTCTCTCCCGCTCTCTCTTTCCTTCTCACTCTCTCTCCCCCTCTCTGTCTTCCTCTCCCTCTCTCTCCCCCCTCTCTCTCTCCCTCTCTCTCTCTGTCTTCCTCTCCCTCTCTCTCCTCTCTCTTTCTCTCCATCTCTCTCCCTTTCTCTCTCGCTCTCTCTCCCCCTCTCTGTCTTCCTCTACCTCTCTCTCCCTCTCGCTCTCTCTCTCTCTCTCACTCCCCTCTCTCCTCCCCTCTCTCTCCGCATCGCCCCTCTCTTTCTCTCTCTCTCTTTCTTCCTCTCTCTCTCTCTCTCCCTCTCCCCCGCTCCCTCTCCCCCCACCCCCCCCTCTCTCTCTCCCCCCTCTCCCCCCTCTCCCCCCTCCCCCTCCCCCCCCCCCCCAGGTCGAAGCAGATAGAGTCGGCCTGCTTCAGCGGCACTGCAGCCTTCATGGAGGTTCGTATCCAGTCGGTGGTGGTTGAGTTCATCTTGAACCACGTGGACGTTCTGTTCAGCGCCAAGCTCAGCTCGCTGATCCGGAGGGCGCCGGTAAGGGGGGGGGCACACACACACACACACACACACACACACACACTCCCACCCCTCACCGCCGCCCCCCCCCCTCTGCGTCCCCCAGGTCACAACCTCGCTGTCCCGGCCCAAGTCCCTGCTGGTGTCGTCCCCGTCCACCAAGCTGCTGAGCCTGGAGGAGGCCCAGGCCCGGACGCAGGCGCAGATCAACTCCCCCGTCACCGAGGACAGCAAGTACATCGAGGTGGGCGAGGGCCGGCCGCCCTGCAGGGCAAGTTCCACACCGTCATCGAGTTCCCCACCGAGAGGTGCGTCCCCCGTCCTCCGTCCCCCCTCAAGTCCTCCCTCGCCGTCTGGGCTTAGAAATCAGCAGGGACATGTCGCCCCCTGCTGGACGTCCTGTGCTCCTGCAGGCAGTGATGATCCAGTTCTGTGGGAGCAAAACTGTGTTCTCTCTTTCCCTCCCTCTCTCTCTCTCTCTCTCTCTCTCTCTCTCTTCCCTCTCTCCCCCCCTCTCTCTCTACCTCTCTCTCGCTCTTTCTATCCCTCTCTCTCTTCCTCCCTCTCTCTATCATTCTCTCTCCCCCCTCTCTTTCTTTCTCGCTCTCCCCCTCTCTCTCTCTACCTCTCTCTCGCTCTCTCTATCCCTCTCTCTCTTCCTCCCCCTCTCTCTATCACTCTCTCTCTCTTCTCCCTCTCTCTCTCCCCCTCTCGCTCTCTCTCCCTCTCTCTCTCCCCCTCTCTTTCTTTCTCTCCCCTCTCTCCCCCTCTCTCTCTCTCTCTCTCTCCCTCCCTCCCTCCCTCTCTCTCTTTCTTTCTCTCTCTCTCCCCCCTCTCTTTCTTTCTCGCTCTCCCCCCTCTCTCTCGCTCTCTCTTATCCTCTCTCACTTCTCCCCCTCTCTCTATCACTCTCTCTCTCTTCCGCCTCTCTCTCTATCACTCTCTCTCTCTTCCTCCCTCTCGTTCTCTCCCCCTCTCTCTCTCTTTCTTTCTCTCCCTCTCTCTGACCCCCTTGCTCTCTCACTCTCTCTCCCCCTCTCACTCTTTCTCTCTCTCTCTCTCCCCCCTCTCTCTCTCTATCTCTATCTCTATCTTTTCTCTTTCTGAGCTGAAAAAGAAGAAGACATATATAAAATTGTCCGTTTTCCTTTTTTATATGTGCATATATGTACATATATGTGTACACATATACATGTGCATATATGTTCTTCTTGCATAACTGTTTTTTAGTTAGTTCTCAGTTATTGCCTTTAATGTATGACAGTTGCCAAAGTGATATATATATATATATATTTTCTATATGTGGACATAAAGAAGCAGTACAGGAGACCTATATGGCCTGTATATTCACATATATGCACCTAAATTTTGCCTATATGTGGCATATATACGCATGTATGCAGCATATATATTGTCATATATGTGCATATAAACTGCTTATATGTTTCATATATGCGCATATATCCTCATATAGGTTCTTCCCACGTGGGAATCTCCACACGCTAAGCTAAGTAACGCGCTAACGCCCCGTGTCGCTGTGGTTGCCCGACAGAAGCGTCCTCCCATCAAGTCCAGGAAGTCTCCGGTGGGCAGCTGGCGCTCCTTCTTCAACCTGGGCAAGTCGTCCTCCATGTCCAAGCGGAAGCTGCACAGGAACCCCAGCGAGCCCAACGAGCTGAAGGCCATGGCGCTAGCAGGTGAGAGCCGCGGCGCTGACCGCCATGTTGACCATGTGACCATGTGACCACCCGCTGTCGTTTTTTTTGCAGGAGGGCGAGGAGACACGGCGACGCTGCGGTCGGCCAAGAGCGAGGAGTCGCTGAGCTCGCTGCACCACGTCGAAGGTGAGGCCTTCGTCTCCCGCCGTCCAGCGTGTTGAACTACGGGGTTCTATTTGTGCCAGAATTCTGAGCGAGTGATGGGAAAATTTGAGCGCCAAAAAAATGTATTGTGCAGCACACTGATAGTATTTTGAGGAAATATTTAAATTGCGCAAAGAAAAACTTGACATTGTGCTCAAAAGTCATTTCTGCGCTCAGATTCTCTCTCTCTCGCTCAAATCTCTCTCTCTCTCTCTCTCTCTCTCAAATCTCTCTCTCTCTCTCTCGCTCGCTCAAATCTCTCTCTCTCTCTCTCAAATCTCTCCACCTCCGCTCAAGTCCTGCTTGTGCGCTCGCTCAAAATGTGCAAAGCCCAAATGTGACAGACACAAGTTGTCCACCAATCACAGAAATTCGGGGCGTCGAACTCTGATTGGTTACTTCTGATTCTGGAAGTTCCTCATAACCAACGAAGAAGAAGAAGAAGAAGAAGAAGAAGAAGAAGAAGAAGAAGAAGAAGAAAGAAGAAGAAGAAGAAGAAGAAGAAGAAGAAGAGGGAAAAACAAACTGCGAGGGAAAACATGTTGTAATCCAGGATCATTATCTTTAGTTTTCCTTATTTCTTCTTCTTCTTCTTCTTCTTCTTCTTCTTCTTCTTCTTCTTCTTCTTCTTCTTCTTCTTCTTCTTCTTCTTCTTCTTCTTCTTCTTCTTCTTCTTCTTCTTCTTCTTCTAGGAACTTCCAGAATCCGAAGTCTGTCACATTTGGGCTTTGCACATTTTGAGCGAGCGCACAGCAGAACTTGAGCGGAGGTGGAGAGATTTGAGCGAGCGAGAGAGAGAGAGAGAGGTTGAGCGCAGAAATTATTTTTGAGCGCAATGTCAAGTTTTTCTTTGCACAATTTCAATATTTCCTCAAAATGCTATCAGTGTGCTGCACAATAAAAAAAATTTGCGCACAAATTTCCCCATCGCTCGCTCAGAATTTTGCCACAAATAGAACCCCGTATTGAAGCGCCGTTGTTTTGTTTCTTGTGTCGTTCCTCCCCCAGGGGAGTCGAAGGTGTTCCGCCCCCGCCGCCCGCGCTCCAGCAGCGACGCCCTGTCGGCCTCCTTCAACGGCGAGCTGCTGGACAGCCGGCCCCCGCCGCCGCCGCCGCCGCACTGCGCCTCCTACGACAACCTGGGCGCCGGCGAGGACAGCGACGGCGACGACGGGCCCATCTGCGTGCCCGCCCTCATCTCGCCGCCGCGCTCCGCCGGCGAGGACGTGGACCTCAGCCCGCCGGACATCGGCATGGCCTCCCTGGACTTTGACCCCATGTCGTTCCAGTGCAGCCTCCCCGACGCCTCCTACGCCTTCCCGCCGGACGAGCCCGGCGCCGCCGCCGCGCTGAAGAGGAGCCCCGGCGGCGGGAAAGCTAACGGCTCTGAGCTGATCTCCGCCTCCTTCCTGGGCGGCCTGGCCTCGCCCTCGCCGCTGCTGGCCTCGCCGCTGCCGCCCTCCTCGCCGCTCCCGCCCTCGGACTTCAGCCCGGCTGCCGCGGCGAAGCCGGAGGGCAGGAAGCTGATGACCTCCTCCTACTCCTACACCGACAAGCCCACGCAGGCCGTGTCGCCCATCAAATGCGGGAAGTCCAGCAGCTTGACGCCGTTCACCGCCGCCGAGCTCTTCTGCACCGAGACGCCCGACAAGGACGCCGCCACGCACGCCGCCGCCTCGCCGCCGCGGATGTCACTGAGGCCCGGGGACTCGCCCCCTCCCCCTCTGATGGGCGGCGTGCTGCTGAGGGCGAGCGAGCCGTCGCTGAGCGAAGCGTTTCAGGTGGAGCTGCACTACAAGCTGGCGGCGTTCGACGCCGCGGACGGACGAGAGCCGGAGGACGAGGACGGCGTGCGGCGGCCACTAGCCGCCACCGCCAGCCAAGAGCCTCAAGGTGAGAGAGAGAGAGAGAGAGAGAGGGAGAGGGAGAGGGAGGGAGGGAGGGAGAGAGAGAGAACAATGAGTTTGAATGCGACCCGTTGGAATTTGTTCCTCCTCGTTGTTCCGTAACTTTGGATATTTGATCCGTTACTCTGAAGGTACACAAGCAGTGAATGTGTTGGCGCTCCATGTTTAACCGCCGCCCCCCCCGCCCCTCCCCCGAAGCGCCGTGAAACTCCCCACCCGCCGCCGCTCACACTCTCCGCCATCTTGTTTATTCCTTCTGCTTCTTATAGAGCGCTTGTGTTTCTGTGTCCCCCCGCTAGGAGCCGTAGTCCTGGACTCGTCAGAGGACCCCCCCCCTCGTTCCCTCAGCTCCTCCTCCGCCCCTCCCCCCCCTCCGCCTCCCAAGAATGCTGCCCGCATGTTGGCCCTGGCCCTGGCCGAGTCGGCCCAGCAGGTGTCCATCCAGGCCCAGGCCCGCTCGTCCGAGCCCTCCACGCCGGCGTCCCCCCCGCCGGAGGCCGCCGAGGTCCTGGACCCGTCACCGCCGCCGGGTCCGGTGTTTCAGACCGCCTGCGAGGAGGGGGCGGCGAGGGGGTGGGGGCGGGGGCGGGGCTCTCCACCACCAGCACTCAGCTACACTCCAAATATCACCCCGGTGTCGTCTGTCCAGTCCACTTCTTGCCCCGTGGCAGCGGCGGTAGCGCCGCCCCCCGAGGCGACCGGCGGGACCGCAAAGCCCCCGCCGGACGGCGTGAAGTCTCCCCCGGGTCCGGCTGAAACGCCGCGGCGTGCGGAGGCCACGCCCCCGGACACGCCTATCTACAAGTGTGCCCCGCTGCCCCCCGCCGCCAGCCTCAAGTCTCCGACCCGGCGGAGTCCGGAGAGGCCGCCGCCGCCCACCGCCGCCACGCCGGCCGCCACGCCCGGCCGCAGCGCCCCACCACTACTTGTGCCTGAGGTAACTCCTTAGTTACTCCTTAGTTACTCCTCAGTTACTCATGTAACAGTCACGGCTGACCGGGTCTCCGTTTGTTTACCATGAAGAGATGGAACGTGTGTGAGAGTATTGGTTCTCGCTATCGGTAGTAAGGAGCTCAGTGTCGGTCGTCCAGAGGAGAAACCGACGGCCGCCAGCTAGCTTATTTAGCTTTTACAGTCCAGCCTGTTTCAACCTCCTCAACGGAGACCGGTTCCACACCTTTGGTCCTTTTACAGTCTTCTTTGTTCCCTTGTCTCGCAGGTCAGACCAGAAGAGACCGTTCCGCCTCCAGTTCTTCCAAAACCTTCAGAACCGCCGCCTCCAGTGGCTCAGAAACCCAGAAGGCCGGCCGTGTCGCTGCCCCAGCACCAAGCCCAAAGTCCGCACCAGAGCCAAGCGGCCAATCAGACTCCTCTTCCGGTTCAGCCCCACCTCTCCAAGGCCAGCGCCAGGGTAGCGCCCACCTCGGCGGAACCTGCGGAGAAGCCTTGGGAGGCCATAAAGCCGGTCCAGCCCAGCGCGGAGTCCGCCAAGTGCCACGACGCGCACGGACATGCCCCCCCGCCCCCCCCAGTACGGACCATGGAGAGCAAGCTGGCCACAGCGGCTCTGAGCCAAACGGAGGCCCCCTACCACCTCTTGGGCGAGGGCCCCCCTCCGGGACACCCGGACGAGGCCCCGCCTCACCACCACCACCCCCCCTCCCCTCGGAAAGCCTCCACTCACCAGCCGGCCTACCTGTACCATAAAGGAGATCCCATCCTCGTAGAACCTTCCGGAGCCGCGTACTACCACGCCCGACCCGTTCCCGTGGGGCCGCAGTCGGTCCCGCACCACTACCGACCCGACACCCTGCCCCCGCACTACGTGTCCAAATCGGAGCCCCAGATCCCGTTCAGCACCCGACTGGATAACCGCTACAGCACTTTAGGGCCCAGGTCGTACCACCACTCCATGAAGTCCAGAGGGAACCCCCGCAGCGTGTACGTGTCCCCGGGGCCCGGGCACCCGGGCTACAGCCACGACCGGCCCCAGGGCTACCCCACCATCCGCAGGGTGCACTCCCTCCACGTCCCCTCCACCATCCGCTCGGTGCCCATCCAGCGGACCGAGGTTCCCCCGGACGACGACATGTTCTTCTACCACCGGCCCGTGTACCAGTGCAAAGCCTACCAGCAGCCGCCGCCGCCGCCGCCGCCGCCGTCGTCCTCACAGACCGACTACCACGTCACCCAGCTGCAGCCTTACTTCGAGAACGGGCGCGTTCAGTATCGCTACAGTCCGTACTCCGGCTCCGGGCCCCTGGAGTCTCCGTTCTACGACATCGACCCGTACGGCACCATCAGGGTGAGGCACGTACACTCCCACGGCGGCCGAGACGCCGGCGGCGCCGGGCGGGCGGGCGGGAAGCCGAGCGGGTACCACTACCTCTCCCGCCACGTCCTCCCACCGGGGAAGGAGCACAGCTTCGTGAGCAGAGACATGCCCCCCGGGCACGGCGCCAAGGAGGCCCCCCCCGCCTACCTGGCGTGGGACCCGGAGGAGTCGGAAAGGCTCCGCATGCACTCCATCCGCAGGGAGAGCAGGGCGCGGCTGAAGGTCAAGGGCCCGGTGCTCTCTCAGTACGACAACGTGGGCCTGTTCACGCCGGCGGACATCTCGGGGTACGAGACTCTGCACCTGCGCAGCAAGTCGGACCCGGGCAAGGCCGTGCTGGTGGCGGCTGAGAGCAAGGACGGCCGCTACCTCCCCAGACACGTGGCGTCGGACGCCGACGCGCTCGCGTACATGGAGACGGACAAGCACGCCCCGGGCGACAAGTCCGACGGACTCTCCAAGCAGGGCGCGTCCAAGAAATGCCAATCGTCCCACTCCCTTCCCGCGACTCTGAGCCACGGCCTCTCCCACCCGCAGGACAGCGACGGAGACAGGTCCAAGCACTGGCAGCAGGGGAGGGGGCGGTACGAGTGCCCCGACTCCGAACACCACGCGGGCAAGGGCAAGGCGCCGGGCGGCTACCACGGCATGGACGAGCAGCCGGCGGCGCGCTCCAAGCCGGAGCGCTCGCACAGCGTCCGGGAAACACCGGACTACCCGTATCAGAAACACGGCGCCATGGTGGTGCAGTCCCACTACGACAACCTGGACGACTACCACCCGGTACCTCAGCCGCAGGCCCCGGTGCAGAAGCGTGGAGGCCCCGCCCCCTACCCGGCGCCGGGCTTCTCGGTGAGCCACAACAACAGAGCGTACTCCACGGCGCTGGGCCAGGGGGCCTACCTCCCCGCCGAGCTGGCCCTGCAGAGGCCAGAGGCCGAGATCCGGACGGAGTGAAGCGGTGGGTGGGGTGGGTGGGGGGAGGGAGGGGTGGAGTGGGGGGGGGGACTCTGACGGGCTCCGGCCCAGCAGCCTCTGCAGGACAGTGGACTGTTGTATCACTAATATTTTTGCCTCTGTATTTTTAACGAATTGTAAAGAATATTGTAAGACTTTTTACAGAAAGTCCTGAATGTACCTGAAGTTCTTGTCCATGAGGTCATGTTGTTGTTGTTGTTGTGATGGAAGGAGACGGTCGCCGGTCATCAATGTACACGATCTGAGAGCGGTACGATTCACAGGAACCACAGAAATGTAAGATTATATATATACTAAATATATATATATATAATATATATAAATATATAAAGATAAAAATGAAACTATACAAATAGAATTACTAGTTGATAAAAGGGATTTTTAGTTGTATTTGTTTTGTTTAGACGGCGTTGGGTATGACCATCAACAGGGACGACGGTTTGCATTTTAGAAATGCATGCACTCTCTCTCTCTCTCTCCTGCAGAACAGTTCCGTGTCGTTCTCTTACCCGTCGGTTCTCTCTGGATGTTACAGCACAAGTTGTGAGCGGAGGGTCGGCGCCGTCGCCGCCGCCGCCGCCGCCGCCTTCGGTTCAGTTAGTGGTTATCTTTGTCTTATTTTCTCCGTGACCGTGCCATTTTTACGTAACTTTGCTATAAAAAAAAAAAAAATCGATTTCAATGACTTGTGATAAGAATGTTTTGGTACTTCGTTGCGTGTTCTTCGTTGGGAGAGGGACCAAGCGACCCGGCGCCGTCGGCACATACGGGATGGAGACGGGAGCGGCCGGACGGACGCCTGCTGTAGCTTTAGAAGTTAAGAGGTTGTTGTTGTTTTGTTTTGTTTTTTTATCCATTTCTTTCTGTTTTTCATCTTAACTCCTGGTACGACTGACCGACTGCAGGTGGAACCGGCGGCCCCGGTTAATGAGAGCCTCAGAATCTGTTCCTGCGACGCCACGTTTTGTTTACTGTTCTCGTCACGACGCACAAGCAGCGTGAAGATCACCTCCGAACAGGTTCTGGGTTGGGTTTTTTTTTTTTACCACCTCACTGCTTCTGGATTGAAATCCATTGAAATGCGATTCTCTTTTAGGATACGCGGGGGCCATTTTTGTTTGGGGTTTTTTTTTTTAAACTGCAAATCCTTGTGTAGTACTACAATACTACCAGCCCCTACTGGTGGGTCACAGTATGTTTGAAGTCTGAATCCAGGTTGTACTCTGTAACTGTTTGACTTCTTTATCGCTTGCAGGTTTTGCTCCTCTTGCCTTATCTAAAAGCCTCGGCCTTTTCAGACGAGGCGCTGAAGTAAGGCACCGTGTACTTGAATGTGAAAACACTCCTGTCTGAAACTAGCGGTATCTAAAGTCAGATATGAATTAAATAAAACTGTTCAGGAATAGCTGCGACGTTTGGCTTCTTGTATGTGGCTGTCGGTCGAGTTCCAAACTCCAGAGGCTGACGGCCGCGTAGGAAACTCCTTGAGCTTGAAAGGAATCCATGACACAAGATGTCGGCTGTTTTTAGCTGAAAGTTCTGCTTCGGAATTACTCGGAACTTTTCAGAAACGTCCAATACAGAACTTTTAAAAATCAGCCCAGACTTCTCGTATGAAGGATTTCTTCTTCTGTCGTTTAAAAAGAACCACTGAAAGCCTTCAGTCTGCCACGTCACCGCGGCGCCAGGTGTCCCCCAGGGTTCTTGGTTTGGTCTCCTGCTCTTTGCCCTGCAGGTCATTTGGTGACTGGTTGATGGAACTGGTCTCCAGGAACCTCCACTGTTGATTTCTATTTTTTTTAAAGAGCCAGTCAGTTGAATAAGGAAGTTAAAGCAAGGCAGGGCGAGAAGACCTGGCCAGTCATCAGCAACATTAATAAACTTCCTGCGTTTCAAAATAAAATACTTGGCGCATTCAAAAGGATTTCCTATATTTTTGGCTTAGGATTTGCTTAAATTGCCTTTGACTTGTCCAGTTACATGTATTAAGTTGCAGTTTAATCAAAGCCACCTTCAGAAAGTGTTTTTATTACATTATAGATTTGTTTTCTTATCACTCAAAGCTGTTTTTCCTCAAGATCAGCATATATGAAGGTGTGCAGCCTACGCTCTCGCCCTCCATCACCTCCACCCAGTTAAGTTCCACATCAACTGGTTTCTTTCGCTGCCCACAGTTCCGTTAATAGCTCCACTCCTCCACTCCGACCTCACCTGTTCATTCTGACGAGTCCAAACAAACTCAGTGCTTCTAAGGAGGATTCTTCCAGCAACATAATTCAAGTTCTCAGGATATACAATATATTATATTGTTATTTTATTTCAAGGGATGCTCTAAAATGAACGCAGGGAACTAATAAGACACCCTTCACACATTTAAGATGTTTGTTAAAGTGAATTTCTATGTCGCTCAATATTAGAATGTAAAAGAGGAGATATTACAGCAGTGGCATTAGAAGGCATTTAAAAGCCTCTAAGTTGGATGTTTTTCATTGCCCATCAATCCAAAAACATATTATTGGCATTAAATAAAGAATGACACAGATTTAGATTTCTCACTGGGCTCAGGAGTGCACAATGTGGTTGAAGTTCTGTACAATTTCAACACTTAGAAAATCATTAAAATCTCATAAAAACCATATTAACTTATACTTTCTGGGTTTTTTTTTTAAACTGCTATATTTTATTCGAGGCTGAACATAGGCACCGATCTGCTTCAGGATTGCCAATCCCCCAAAAATAATGATTAAAAAAACTGCATATTTAAAATGAACTAAACATATTTCAAAGGGTCTTTTAAAGGCTGGGAATTTGAACGTGGCACGAAAGAATCCTACCATTAAGCCAACGGGCGAAGTTTGAGAAAGCAGAGGTTTCCTGTTTGAAATCAGATGTTCAGAAGCAGTGAGCAACTCTATATATCACAATTATGTGACGGACGGGAACTTGGGTATTATTTGTCATTTGAGCAGCGACGAGCTAAAATAAACTGGCGCCTGTGATGCATTTTTGTTTTAATGTAAAAAGATTTAGATTGGCAAATTCATAGTGAAAGACTTTTTTTTTTTTTAATAGACACTTAAAAAGTGTACAGCAGATAAATGAAGGCGGGAAATAAAAGCGTCGCGGGCTAATTCACATTGCCGCGGTGCATTGTGGGAGAGAGATGAGGGGGGGGGCCGGGCGCCATTTTGCCCGCTCCGCTTCCATTGTGTGAGAGTAAAAAAAAATCTGAAACCACAAACTCAACAACACCGATTCTCCGAGGAGGAAAAACACGGAAAGTCCGCCCGCGGTGAGTACACGGCCCCCCGGGGTCTGACGCAAAGCGCCGCTATCGGTTGATTCGGGGCAGAAAGTGGAGATCTGGGCCAGTTTGAAAGGCATTTTGTTGTTATTCCGATGCCGCGAGAGGGAAAAGCTCCCCGGATTCCCACCGCAGGAAAAGCCGCCCCCCCTCCTCCTCCTTCCTCCAGCGGCTTCTAACGAGCTTTAAGCTTCCAAACACGGAGCTCCTCACGCGTCTATCGCCTGCTTCAGTAGCCGAACTCGTGTCCTACATTTCGCCGTGAGTGAGGCGTGTGCTCGGGTTGTGTTTTTAATGTAAAAACGTTAAAAGTTCCGAGTCCCGCTCCTCCTCCGTGTCGGCGGGTTCAAATTCAGTCTCGCTGCTCTGCGGCCATGATCCTGCGGTCTGAGGCGGGACTTTGGCATTCTAAGTCCCGCCCACTGGACGTCATTGCGCTCACGCTATTGGCTCATTAGCGCGCCGGCGTCGGAGCCGATTGGTTCGTTTCAGAGTGGCAGCCCGCTCGGCGCTGTGATTGGTGGAGGCGTCAGCCGGCGGCTGTTGATTGGCCGGGCTCGGTGTGTTGTGGGAAGCAGCGCTTCAGAAGAGACTGGAGGAAAACATGCGGTTTTAACGTGAAGAGGTTTTTATTGGAGGCTGAAATGAAGCGAAACAAATAAACACGTCCTCACGTGCAGCGTTTTGTGTTATTTATTTGTTTGGTTTTATTAGTTAATTATGGATTCACTCACTGTTTTTCTTCCATCTCACTGCCTGATCACTGAAGCACCGTGAAGTAGATGTACATTTATTAATCCGTTAATACATTTCGTGAATCTTTTACGTACCGAACCATCAAATCAGGATCTCAGACGTTACAAACCAAATTGGTTTGGATTAATGACTTTATTGTTTTAGACCCCCCCCCCCCAAAAAAAAACTATCTTACAAGTAGGTTGAACATTTGTGTGATTGTATTATAGCTGTACCGGTTTTTCAAAATAAAAGAAAATGGAGCAGGAGAGTCTGGCAGATGGTTTTGTTTGTTGCATGCTGACATTTTCTGTTCTGTCTAATCATGGGTTTGTGTTTAATTTGGAATTGGTTGGATTTGTTGTGTTTTTGGACAAATTACTTTACGATTCATGACCACGAATTTGAGGGAAATCTGGAAAACCGTTTCCTGTGACCGGTGAGGCGGAGGTCGTGGCGTTTGTGTGTAAACGCGGTTGTTTACTCCCCAGGTGATCCTCAGCTGTCATGGCCCGTACCAAGCAGACCGCCCGTAAGTCCACCGGAGGAAAGGCTCCGCGCAAGCAGCTCGCCACCAAGGCGGCCAGGAAGAGCGCGCCGTCCACCGGAGGAGTGAAGAAGCCTCATCGTTACCGGTAACGCCAAACTTTTCAAGAACGCTCCCGTCTCCGTGGAAACGGGGGGGGGGGGAGAGAAAACGCAACTTTTAGTTGACGTAGCGGGACAATAAGAACCGTTTCCTCCTTGGTCGTCTGTCCACGAGAATGTCTCCCATTGTGTGTGTGTGTGTGTGTGTGTGTGTGTGTGTGTGTGTGTGTGTGTGTGTGTGTGTGTGTGTTACTGGCCTTGCACCAACAGCGCGGTGAAAATGAGGCAGTTCAGTTCCACTTCCTGTCGTTCGATTCCACTTCCTGTCCTTTGATTCCACTCCCTGTCGTTCAATTCCACTTCCTGTCATTCGATTCCACTTCCTGTCGTTCAGTTCCACTTCCTGTCATTCTATTCCACTTCCTGTAGTTCAATTCCACTTCCTGTAGTTCAGTTCCACTTCCTGTCGTTTGATTCCACTTCCTGTCATTCAATTCCACGTCCTGTCGTTTGATTCCACTTCCTGTCATTCAATTCCACTTCCTGTCGTTCAGTTCCACTTCCTGTTTGACTCCACACTGAATCTCTTTTGAGTGAAAAAACAAAGTTCAAAGGTCGTCATGGATATAAAGTAGATGAAATATTTGTGTTGATATTAATGTGTGTGTGCCAACTAGTGGCCCGACACTGTAACACATCAGTTTCTTCCATTTCTGTGTAAACGGACGTCGTTTTCAAAATGTGATGAACATGAAACTTCACGTCTTCTCATGAAATGTTTTGTAAACGTTGCCTCAGTGTGTCGAGTTTTATTTAATTAATTTCACACTGAAAGGAGGAGGAGTCACGGCGTTTTAGTGATATTTTTTAATGATTGAAATGAGATTTGAAGAAGGAAACGTGTTCCTGTGGACAAACTGGCCCGGGGAGCTCTGCTGCCCCCCGGTGGCCGTTCGTCCTCACTGCGCCTCCTGTACAGTCAGACCAGCAGAACTTCCACCAGAAGCTCCAGCACAGGTGTTCCACTGTGTGTCTGCCGGTTCAGTTCTCCTGGTCTGACCTGGTCCTGGTTGTGTTGCAGACCCGGTACCGTGGCTCTGAGGGAGATCCGCCGGTACCAGAAGTCCACCGAGCTGCTGATCCGCAAGCTGCCGTTCCAGCGCCTGGTGAGAGAGATCGCTCAGGACTTCAAGACCGACCTGCGCTTCCAGAGCGCCGCCATCGGGGCGCTGCAGGTGTGTGTGTGTGTGTGTGTGTGTGTGTGTGTGTGTGTGTGTGTGTGTGTGTGTGTGTGTGTGTGTGTGTGTGTGTGTGTGTGTGTGTGTGTGTGTGTGTGTGTGTGTGTGTGTGTGTGAGAGAGTGTGTGTGTATGTTACTCTGATATGTACATTTATAGTTTTTCAGTTTATTCCCACTGACATTGTTCAGTTTGTCGTCTGGAAACAAAAAGAAATCATCCTGTCGTTCAATTCCACTTCCTGTAGTTCAGTTCCACTTCCTGTAGTTCAGTTCCACTTCCTGTCGTTTGATTCCACTTCCTGTAGTTCGGTTCCATTTCCTGTAGTTGGTTCTATTTCCTGTAGTTCGATTCCACTTCCTGTAGTTCGATTCCACTTCCTGTAGTTCGGTTCCATTTCCTGTAGTTGGTTCCATTTCCTGTCGTTCAGGTCCACTTCCTGTCGTTCAATTCCACTTCCTGTCATTTGATTCCACTTCCTGTCGTTCAATTCCACTTCCTGTCGTTCAATTCCACTTCTTGTCATTTATTCAACTTCCTGTCATTTGATTCCACTTCCTGTTTGTCAATTCCAAAGTTCAAAGGTCGTCATGGATATAAAGTAGATGACATTTTTGTGTTGATATTAATGTGTGTGTGTGTGTGTGTGTGTGTGTGTGTGTGTGTGTGTGTGTGTGTGTGTGTGTGTGTGTGTGTGTGTGTGTGTGTGTGTGTGTGTGTGTGTGTGTGTGTGCGTGTGCGCAGGAGGCCAGCGAGGCCTACCTGGTAGGGCTGTTTGAAGACACCAACCTGTGCGCCATCCACGCCAAGAGGGTCACCATCATGCCCAAAGACATCCAGCTGGCCCGCCGCATCCGCGGAGAGAGGGCCTAGACCCCCCTCCCCCCGAACCCCCCAACCCCCGCCCCTCCCCCACCTGTCCAGCTTCTAGGTAGACTCTAGATAATCCTGAATATGACGAGATAGAAACACGTCGGGCTCTCCTCGCTTTTCTTTAGCCTTCAGCGGGAGTTTTAGGAAACTTTCTCTTGTGCATGTTGACAGTTTGGCTGATCAGACACACACACACACACGCGCACACACACACACACACACACACACACACACACACACACACACACACACAGGGGGCCGAGGGGCTGGTCTGCTTAAGGGGAGCTGCAACTTCCACAGCAGGGTGCTATTAAAACTAGCCCCAGAGGCCCCCTGCCCCCCCTCTCACCCCCCCCCCCCCCCCCCAGTGTGTGTGTGTGTGTGTGTGTGTGTGTCGGAGCTCTGATCTGCCAAACCAGGATCTCTGTTGGTTCATGTCGTCGAGTCTCTGTTTGTTTTATTTTAATTCATGAAGCTTTTCTTCATTCACCGCTTCCAGAACATCAAAACAAATAATAATAATAACAACAATAATAATAATCAAAGTAAATGAAGGACACGAATCATTTTTTTTCTTGTCAAACTGATCTGATCTGATATTTTCAGCAATCAGGAAGGGCTTCTTCTCTTTTCCAAGGAATCACACCGGCAGCCACATGGGGGCGCTGCTGCTCCGTGTGTGTGTGTGTGTGTGTGTGTGTGTGTGTGTGTGTGGGTGGCAGCCCTCTCCGGATTTGTGGTACACGATATATATATATAGCCTCAACACTTGTTTTCTTTTATATTTTTCTTATTCCTCGAGATTTTCAGACGTATAAATAAGCCGATCTTTGTATTTTCCAAATTTCTCATATTACGGTGGTAATAAATAGGTGTTAAAACAAACCTTGCGTGTGTTTTATTTAGCGTCCAGCGGGGAGAACTGCAGTCATGTGAACACAGTGGCGCCCTCTTCTGGCTGGAAAAGGGTTTTCCTCACTTTAAATGGAAGTTCAATACGAGAACAACATATTTAATTGAGTTTCTCTCCTCGCT
Organism: Blennius ocellaris; assembly: GCF_963422515.1. Classification (NCBI taxonomy): domain Eukaryota; kingdom Metazoa; phylum Chordata; class Actinopteri; order Blenniiformes; family Blenniidae; genus Blennius; species Blennius ocellaris. The sequence continues at coordinate 26,376,814 of NC_137663.1, read as the reverse complement.
TTCTACACCTTGAGATGAGATGTGGGCGTTTTTAATCTGGTGTTTTGAAGAATAATCCCTGGAGACATGAAGGTGGAGACGACGGAGGGAGACGAGCTCCGTCAGGGACGAAGGAGAAAGTTTGTCAGAGGAAGCTGGAAGCCAGGTTCACCTCCGCCAAGGTCTGGTGGTGCCCCTCCACCCCTCCCCCGTCACATCTGCTCCTCCCCGGGATTACAGCGCAAATGTCTGTCTGAAGCTCTCAGGGTGGGGGAGGGGGGAGGATTACGGGTGCGGTGTCCCCTCAGAGTGGGGTTAACCAATCCGGGCGAGCAGACGCAAGGGTGGGGATTAACCAATGGAGAGGGAGGGCGGAGGGATTAGAGCCCGGAGCGGGATTAGGGCGGCGCTGAGTGCAGGGAAACGCTCCGTCGCCGACGTTCGTCCCGAACGCTGCCGACGGTTTTTACCCGTTAAAGAAACAAACCTCGCAGTTCGAGGCCTCCGAGGTTCGTGGAAGTTTGATGTCGCTTTGAAAAAAAACAAAATCTCACAAGTCGACAACAAACTTGTTTGGTGAAGAAATAAAAGCTTCAATCCGGCGCGACGCCGCCGCACAACGTTCTCTCACACGTTGTGGCGGCGGCCGAGTTTCCGTGGCTTTAACGGGGTCATGTGGGGATTAGCAAGTCGTCACAGGAATTGGGGATGTAGCGGGCGGAGAGGTGGAGGCGACGGAGGTTTGGAATGAGGGGAGAACAGGTGGAGGAAGTGGAACGAGGGCTTGAGCGTCCGGCGCCGTTCGGAGGGTTTTGGCGGTAAAGTGGAGGAGAGAGAGAGAGAGAGAGAGAGCAGGTGGAGGTGGAGGTGGAGGCGTAAGCCACTGAGACAAAGATAGAAAAGATGGAGGGAAAAAGCCGAGGAGAGCCAGGAGGGGAAGGAAGAGGTGGAGGAGGAGGAGCGACGGAGGAGGATCGGGGAAATAATCCCAACTAATTCACTTAGGAGCGTTTCTGCAGGAGGCTAAGAGGATTGAGACGCTCCAGAATCAGATCAACTAAAATAACCAAGGCGGAGCAGCAGCGCCTCAAAACACGACCCGGGCGCCGACACGGGACCCCCACCCCCACCTCCGCCCTCGCCCCCACCCTCACCCCGGCCCCGGAACCCCAGCACCCCGTCCCAATGAGCCTCAGAGCAAGAACAGAACAGACTTTAATGCGTCAAACAGCTACAACAGAACATGGAGCAACTTTTTCCACGGAACAAGGCTAGGCTAACACCGAGACACGAAACACAAACCCTCCGAAGAACCTACTTTTAAGAACACGTTTTAAATTAGCGTCGGACGACAATAAATAGCTGGAGGTGTCCTGAAGGGGGCGCCACGGCGGGACGGCGCTTCGTTCTCTATGAACGTGTGGTGTGTGTGTGTGTGTGTGTGTGTGTGTGTGTGTGTGTGTGGTTTCCTACAAAGGATCATTATTTCTTTCTTCCTGAAGGCGTTGGTTCTCCGGTGGTTCTCCGGTTCTCCGCAGCACGAGGAAGTCCCGGTTTGCAGTCGGGCGGGCAGCTTCAGGACCCTCTGGGGTCCTTTGATCTCCGACCTTTCAAGTACAAAGCTTCTTCTTCTTCTTCTTCTTCTTCTTCTTCTCCTCCTACGACATCGCTCTGAGGAAATCTGAACAGACCACAAACAGGACGGACGGCGACCGGTCCCTCTGGCGGGACGCCACCTCGGCTCCGCCCCCCCCCCTTTACAGGACCTGGAACTTCCAGGAGTTCTGGTCCTTGTGGTCCAGGCAGTCCATTGTGGTGAAGCCCAGTTTCCAGGCCTGCTGGTCCTTGTAGTCCAGGCAGTCGACCGAGGTGAAGCCCAGGGAGGAGGCGGTGCTGTAGCCCTGCGAGGACAGCGAGGCCGGGGACTGGCTCAGCGAGCCGCCCATGGAGGGCACGGTGATGGGGCTGAGGGCGCCGCCCGTGCCCGACAGCTGCGAGTGCATGGGGGACAGGTAGGCGCTGCAGTCCAGGCCGGTGAAGTAGGAGGTGGTGCTGGCGTAGCCCTGGCCGTAGGCCGACGGCTGGCCGTAGCTCATGGGGTAGGGGGAGGGGCGCTGCATGCAGGGCGCCGAGGAGGACGCCAGCGGGTCGGGCAGCGGCGAGATGGCCGGGCTCCAGATGGACACCGCCGTGTTGCCGGAGCCCGGCGCCATGCCGGGGCCCGGCTGGGCGGGGGAGGGGCTGTAGGAGCCGGGCGGGTTGGGGATGGGGTCCGGGGCGCTGGGCTCCTGCACCGGGGAGGCCTTCTTCTTCGGGGGGCGGGGCTTAGACTGACCGCTGCTCTGCTGCTGCTGCTGGCGGCACTTGGCACGGCGGTTCTTGAACCAAACCTGCGAGAGAAGCCAAGTTCGGAACTTTATTATAGTTTGTGATTTTTATCGTATTTTTAGTCCTCTTTGATAGTCATTGTGTAGAAGATACCTCCATTGTTTGTTTGAGTCCTTAAGAGCTGAATGTTACGAGTAAATTTCTCCACTGCGAGATCAATAAAGGCCTATCTTATCTTATCTTATCTTATTTTAAGAAGTCAGGAAGAGAACCCAGTAGGAGTCAGGGGGGTACAGGTACAGGTACAGGTACAGGTACGGGTACGGGTACCTGCACGCGGGACTCCGGCAGGTTGATCTTCAGCGCCACCTCCTCCCTCATGAAGATGTCCGGGTAGCGGGTCTTGGAGAACAGCGCCTCCAGGATGTCGAGCTGCGTCCGGGTGAAGGTGGTTCGCTCCCGCCGCTGCTTCCTGGGCGTCGCTGCAGACGAATCAATTGGTGACGTCACTTAAGTCTTAATTATTTATTTATTATTTCACACAAAAACAGGTTTTATTTGTCTTCTTCCGTTCTCAAGAGGTCAAGAAGATGAAAGAGGAGTGTGATCCAGACAAAGGCTTAAATATTGTAACATTAAACACTTTTAAGTTCAGTTCACTGAGAGAAGAAACAGTTATGATTAATTTATTACAGTTGATGATTCTCACATGTAGTTATAAACACTTTCATCTTTATTTTCGATTTTTTAAAATGTTTTCTAGTAAAAATCTTTGTATAAAAAAGGTTAAAACCAAATTTTGTACGATTTTTTTTTTTTTCTAAAGGAGATTCGGAACATTATCTGACTTCCAAACTTCAGTTTTGGTTTTAAAACAGACGAACGAAAACTAAAATCCTCGAATAAAGATCTTCTCGTCGCGCTGACGAGCTTCAGTCAAACCGGGAAAAATCACCGCTAAACTTTTCATTTTCTGCAGAAATCCGTTGCAATCGCCTCTAAAAGTAAACGTGTTGATAATTTTTTAAATAAACTCATGTTTTCCCAGCTGCAGCCGCACTTGTTTGCAGCTTTACGCAGCAGCTTTTACGCACGAGCCCGCGCGTCTTTACGCGCGTTGGTTCGCGCTTGATTTCAACGATCCAAAGACAGAACGAGACAAAACGGAAGTATCCTATAACAGAACGTGGTTTTTCCAGAATCTCCGTTACGTGAAAACACGAACCTTCCGGTCGGTACTTACGCGGATAAGCGACGGTGGTGTGGAGCAGGTCCATCCCGGGCCCGGGCAGATTTAACCCGTTCATGGTGTAGTGCGGCTGCTTTATGTAGGACATCATCCTGGCGGCGGCTTTAAGTCCTGTGAGGGGGGGAGGAAGACTTGCGGGGCGGACACGCAACACCGAGCAGCCGCGGGGCCCCGAGGAGCGCGCGCAGGGGGCAACAAGTCCGGTGCGTCAGGTCCAACGAGCCGCTGAGGAGAGAAGCGGGACGCGGCGGAGTTTCAAGCCAAAGTCACTTCTCTCTCTCTCTCTCTCCCTCTCTCTCTCTCTCTCTCTCTCTCTCTTCTCTTTTCAGAGTGCGCTCTGAGTCTGCAGTGTCCCGTCAGCTGGGCAGCAGCGCGCGGAGCAGCGTCACAGCCTCGCGCTCATCACAGGTGAAGTGGCAACGCGTGCCTGCGCGTCCTGCTGCAGGTCCACTGAGCCCCGCGGCGGCACGCGCTGCTAATTAGAGCCAACAAGTGGCTCCTGCAAACCCCTCCCACACACACACGCGCACACACACACTCACACACACACACACACACACACACACACACACACACACACACACACACACACACACACACACACACACACACACAATTTACTTCACCTGCAGCTACAAAACTCTTAATTTGCATTTAGTTTCCCTGTTTTTCACCTGTTGACTCATCAAACACATTTGAACAATTTAAAGAGTTTTTCTTATTTACTTTTCTTGTTGGTTCAAGTTAAATGTTCCTACATTTATTTATCCACATTTCTAATATAATCTTTTTCCCCCCATGTGATTTAATCAACCAGACAATCAGTCACATTAAGGGGGTTCAGCCAATCACAATCAAGGTAGACCCCTCCCCCCCCCTTTTTGACTCCTCCCACAATCAGGCAGCTCTGCTCTGGCACATGGCACCACGAGAGGAAGTACTTCCTTCTCTTCCCATAGATGGGCGTGTGTGTGTGGGCGGAGCCAGTCCAGCTCACACAGACACAGCAGATTCTGACTGTAGCTCCGAGGATCTGGTGTTCTAATGGAGGGAAAATAAAGGAGGAGGTGGAAACTCTGAATTCAAAGTTTCTGGACCTGAAGAAAAAAAGTGTCTGGAAACTGAGTGGAAACTGTGAAAGTAAAGTAAAATAAGACAAGATAACTTCTCTTCCTTCTCCAACTTTCTCTTCATGACTGAGATCAGAAGCTGCAAAACTGAAGTGAAGCAACAAACAGGAACTACGTTTTAAAAATATTTTAAATAAATAAATAGTAGTTGTGTTTCATCCACACTAAAACTTTGACTTTGACTTTAACTTTGACTTCATCACGTCAGATTAAATTCACTTAAACCTCCATTAGAACATGAATGAATGAATGAATGAATCCCAACACTCTGAACAACAGTTAATTTAGCTGCTCATTTATTCAGCCTGTCATGAAGGAAACGACAATTCAGAACTGTGTGTGTGTGTGTGTGTGTGTGTGTGTGTGTGTGTGTCCTGAACACTATTTTCCCGAATCTTCATGGTGTGTGTAGTTTCACGGTGTGTGTAGTTTCATGGTGTGTGTAGTTTTCATGGTGTGTGTAGTTTCATGGTGTGTGTAGTTTCATGGTGTGTGTAGTTTTCATGGTGTGTGTAGTTTCATGGTGTGTGTAGTTTCACGGTGTGTGTAGTTTCACGGTCTGTGTAGTTTCACGGTGTGTGTAGTTTAATGGTGTGTGTAGTTTCATGGTGTGTGTAGTTTCACGGTGTGTGTAGTTTCATGGTGTGTGTAGTTTTCATGGTGTGTGTGTAGTTTCATGGTGTGTGTAGTTTTCATGGTGTGTGTGTAGTTTCATGGTGTGTGTGTAGTTTCATGGTGTGTGTGTAGTTTCATGGTGTGTGTAGTTTTCATGGTGTGTGTGTAGTTTCATGGTGTGTGTAGTTTCATGGTGTGTGTGTAGTTTCATGGTGTGTGTAGTTTCATGGTGTGTGTAGTTTCATGGTGTGTGTGTAGTTTCATGGTGTGTGTAGTTTTCATGGTGTGTGTGTAGTTTCATGGTGTGTGTAGTTTTCATGGTGTGTGTGTAGTTTCATGGTGTGTGTAGTTTAATGGTGTGTGTAGTTTCATGGTGTGTGTAGTTTCACGGTGTGTGTAGTTTCATGGTGTGTGTAGTTTTCATGGTGTGTGTGTAGCTTCATGGTGTGTGTAGTTTTCATGGTGTGTGTAGTTTCATGGTGTGTGTAGTTTCATGGTGTGTGTGTAGTTTCATGGTGTGTGTAGTTTCATGGTGTGTGTGTAGTTTCATGGTGTGTGTGTAGTTTCATGGTGTGTGTGTAGTTTCATGGTGTGTGTAGTTTCACGGTCTGTGTAGTTTCATGGTGTGTGTAGTTTCATGGTGTGTGTAGTTTCATGGTGTGTGTAGTTTCATGGTGTGTGTAGTTTTCATGGTGTGTGTAGTTTCATGGTGTGTGTAGTTTCATGGTGTGTGTAGTTTAATGGTGTGTGTAGTTTCATGGTGTGTGTAGTTTTCATGGTGTGTGTAGTTTAATGGTGTGTGTAGTTTCATGGTGTGTGTAGTTTTCATGGTGTGTGTGTAGTTTCATGGTGTGTGTAGTTTCATGGTGTGTGTGTAGTTTCATGGTGTGTGTAGTTTCATGGTGTGTGTAGTTTCATGGTGTGTGTGTAGTTTCATGGTGTGTGTAGTTTTCATGGTGTGTGTGTAGTTTCATGGTGTGTGTAGTTTTCATGGTGTGTGTAGTTTAATGGTGTGTGTAGTTTCATGGTGTGTGTAGTTTCACGGTGTGTGTAGTTTCATGGTGTGTGTAGTTTCATGGTGTGTGTGTAGTTTCATGGTGTGTGTAGTTTCATGGTGTGTGTAGTTTCATGGTGTGTGTGTAGCTTCATGGTGTGTGTAGTTTTCATGGTGTGTGTAGTTTCATGGTGTGTGTAGTTTCATGGTGTGTGTAGTTTCATGGTGTGTGTGTAGTTTCATGGTGTGTGTGTAGTTTCATGGTGTGTGTGTAGTTTCATGATGTGTGTAGTTTCACGGTCTGTGTAGTTTCATGGTGTGTGTAGTTTCATGGTGTGTGTAGTTTCATGGTGTGTGTAGTTTCATGGTGTGTGTAGTTTCACGGTCTGTGTAGTTTCATGGTGTGTGTAGTTTCATGGTGTGTGTAGTTTCATGGTGTGTGTAGTTTTCATGATGTGTGTAGTTTCATGGTGTGTGTAGTTTTCATGATGTGTGTAGTTTCATGATGTGTGTAGTTTCATGGTGTGTGGAGTTTCATGGTGTGTGTAGTTTCATGGTGTGTGTAGTTTTCATGATGTGTGTAGTTTCAGGGTGTGTGTAGTTTTCATGGTTTTCATGGTGTGTGTAGTTTCAGGGTGTGTGTAGTTTTCATGGTTTTCATGGTGTGTGTAGTTTCAGGGTGTGTGTAGTGTCCCCATGAGGACCATGTGTTACAGGTGAGCCCCCCCCCTCCCCCCCTCCCCGTCATAGAAAACAACATGTTGTACAAAGTGACTCATGACGACGACTCACCCGATGCCAACGATGGAACAGTTCGTCCTGCTGCTGCTGCAGCAAATAGGGAAGTAGGGAAGAGTACTGAGCTGGTGTAATCCCTACCCGACTACACCCCCCCCTACCTCCACCACCCGCTCCACCCACCCCCCCCCCACTGGACTCCCGGAGACGAGCTGAGTGATGCAAGCAGGCAAAACGACATGATGGAGTCTGAGGAGGCCAGGGGGGGGGGGGGGGGGGGGGTGGCACAGGTTGTGTGTGTGTGGAGGGGGGGAGGGGGAGGGGGGAGGAGGAGGGGGGGGGGGCTCTGGTCCTCGTCCCCACTGACACACTGCTGCAGTTAATCCAGATTAGAGCGTCTAAAACAGGTCGGCTAAATCTGCGGCCAGCCAGCAGTACAGAGGCTGCTGTCAGCTCCAATCACTCAGGACACACACACACACACACACACACACACACACACACACACACACACACACACACACACACACACACACACACAGGAATAATCTCCTCTGTGTAAGCCAGGTGCCACCAGCAGCTCAACACAGTACATTACCTTTTTTAAGTTTTTAAGTTTTTGAATTTATGGTTAGGAAGGAAGGAAGGAAGGAAGGAAAGGAACAAGGAAGGGAGGGAGGGAGGAAGGAATGGAGGAAGGGAGGAAGGGAGGGAGGGAGCAAGGAAGGAAGGAAGGAAGGGAGGGAGGAAGGAAGGAAGGAAGGGGGGAAGGAAGGAAGGAAGGGAGGAAAGACGGAAGGGAGGAAGGAAGGAAGGAAGAGAGGAAGGAAGGAAGGAAGGAAGGAGGGAGGGAGGAAGGGAGGAAGGAAGGAAGGAAGGAAGGGAGGAAGGAAGGGAGGGAGGAAGGAAAGAAGGAAGGAAGGAAGGAAGGAAGGAAGGGAGGGAGGGAGGAAGGAAGGAAGGAAGAGAGGAAGGAAGGAAAGAAGGAAGGGAGGAAGGAAGAGAGGAAAGAAGGAAGGAAGGAAGGGAGGGAGGGAGGGAGGAAAGAAGGAAGGAGGGAAGGAAGGAAGGAAGGAGGGAAGATAGGAAGGAAGGAAGGAGGGAAGGAAGGAAGGAGGGAAGGAAGGAAGGAAGGAAGGGTAAACATCATGTGTAAACTAGAGCTACACTCGGTAGAACACAGGCCTTCTTTAACGCGACATTAGTTTGAGTTGAGTGAGCTCCGTTAGCATAATAGCATGTTAGCCGTTAGCCGTTAGCTTGTCTGGAGGCGTTTCAGCGCGACGCCATGATGGACGAGTTGAGACTGAAGAGATTGTTAGACGTGGTGCGATGGTTCACACCGTCACCGCACAGTGCAGGACACCAGGTCTGATTCCAGGTCACACTCTTTACAGGGTGTGTGTGTGTGTGTGTGTGTGTGTGTGTGTGTGTGTGTGTGTGTGTGTGTGTGTGTGTGTGAGGCTCTGAGGTGAGGTGTGTCCCTGCAGGATGAGTGATTACAGTGGACAGTAATCCTGCACCGGATTAGCAGGTGGGATTAGGAAAATTGGGGGTGTAGCACACCGTCACCTCTGAACTGTCACAATATGGAGCAGTGGGGGGAGGGGTGGGTGTGGTGGGGGGGGGGGCTCACCTCCATCTGCCCCCAACACACACACATGCAGGAGGGTAGGAACTAAAAGCTGCTTCACCTTGTTTCCTCAGAACCCTTATCAAAGCGCCCCCTGTGGATCTGGACGGTTCTTGTTCTTCTAGTAAAACATTCTTCAGTTGGAAGAGTTCAGAGTCACATGATGAAACAGGAAGTCAGGTCAGACTGAGGCCCAGGTGTGATAAGCCCCGCCCCCTTTAAGACTCCGCCCGCACATTGATTCTGACACCTGTAAACAAAATGTTACAATAATAATAATAATTTCTCTGACTCTCGTTCAGTCGGGTTTCCGTCAGTTTCTTTTAGGTTCCTTTAGTTCCCTTTAGTTTCTTTGAGTTCCCTTTAGTTTCTTTTAGTTCCCTTTAGTTTCCTTTAGTTTCTTTGAGTTCCCTTTAGTTTCCTCCGGTTTCCTTTAGTTCCCTTCAGTTCCCTTTAGTTTCCTTTAGTTCCCTTCAGTTCCCTTTAGTTTTCTTTAGTTCCCTTTAGTTTCCTTCAGGTTCCTTTAGTTCCCTTCAGTTCCCTTTAGTTTTCTTTAGTTCCCTTTAGTTTCCTTCAGGTTCCTTTAGTTTCCTTCAGTTCCCTTTAGTTTTCTTTAGTTCCCTTTAGTTTCCTTCAGTTTCCTTTAGTTTCCTTTAGTTCCCTAATCTTTTTCTTATTTTTTTGTAGAGGGAATTTTGTAAAATTACATTTGATGTAAAACAAGATTCCACCTATTTGCCGTCGGCTCATGATATTTGATCAAAACCTGTTTTTTCACGTTTTCTTTGATCTGTAAATCTTCCTGTGCCTTATTTCAGCCAAACTCTCAATTATTGTGCCTTTTTTCACGTCATTGTTTCTTTATTGCCGTTTGTTTTGTCACCAGCCAGATTATCTTAATCAAATTTCTTTTTAAAAAATTACATTTATTCACAGTCTGAATGACTTTTGAGTCTCATTCTTCATCTCTTAGATTTTGATCTCTTGAGTTTTGGTTCATGGTTTTCGTGTCTCTTTGTTGTTTCACCAGTTGTATGAAATGAAAAGGAAAAAAAACCCTGAAACAGGTTCTACCCCAGAGCTGTGGCCTCCGTCACCCCCGCTCACACACAAACTAAAACTCTACTTTTTTTAGAAGAATTATCATTTTACTCATTTTAATTACTACATAGTATTTCTTTTTTTTTTTTTAATGTATATTTGTTTTTAAAGTATTAAAGATGAGAAGTGATGAGCAATGAATGACAATAAAGGTATTCTGATCGTAAGCTGTAACGTGTTTGTCCGCCAGGTGGCAGCATTTCACACCAGAGCCGTAAAGTCCGCCAACCACACTCACGACGAGGGAGAAGAGGTGCGTGTTGCCTTCATGATTATAGGAAATCAAGCCGTTATCAAACTTTATAGCCCTTTCTAACTTTGTAAATAGGGTAAAAGTATGTTTAAAAATAAAGATATCGATCTAAAAAGGCAATAACTATGTACATGTAATTATACATGTGCATGTAGACTCTTTGTATGCGAATATATCTCTATAATTTATATGTGTCAACACGGCACGTACAGCTTTGCATTATTTAGGATATTTTATTCCATTATTTGTGTCGATGTTATTTTAAATAAAGTTGAAAGGAAGCGGAAAGTAAATAATCATGTTTACGGACAATTCAATTGTTAGCCGCTTCTAAAATTCAAATAAAACGTCTTTACCAAATATGTATCTCTACATTCCCGATGCTCCTGAACGCAACACGAGACAAACCCGGATGTTTTGTTTTATGAACGATCCAGTCAATGTTTTTACGCGAAGCTGTAAATCTGACTATTTACGTCTTAAAGACGGAAAAAAAACAACAACAACAAAAAATACGATCGTGTGTCGGTATCGTCTCCGTGAAGACGGAGCAGCAAAATGAAGAGATGATTTGAGGAAGTTTTTAATGATCATTTGCTGTCGCTGAACTGTCCTCGGGATGCTGCGGGACTCCTCCGCCCGGGACGCCTCCGCCCGGGACTCCTCCACCCGGGACGCCTCCGCCCGGGACTCGTTCGTGGAGGACAGCTTCAGCCGCTTCCCGTCGCAGAGCAACATGTACGGGCTGTGCCAGGCCGGCCGGCAGCAGCTGCTCGCCGCCACCCTGAAGGGGAAGGTGGTTTGTTTCCGCTACCAGGAGCTGCAGCACAAAGTGCGGCCGGTGGCCAAGGAGGTGCAGTTCACCTACATCCCGGGTAAAACGCTGCTCCACCTGCACCTCCACCTGCACTTCCACCTGCACCACCTGCACTTCCACCTGCACCTCTTGCACCTCCACCTGCACCACCTGTACTTCCACTTGCACTTCCACCTGCACCACCTGCACTTCCACCTGCATCTCCTGCACCTCCACCTGCACCACCTGCATCTCCTGCACCTCCACCTGCACTTCCACCTGCATCTCCTGCACCTCCACCTGCATCTCCTGCACCTCCACCTGCACCTCCACCTGCATCTCCTGCACCTCCACCTGCACCACCTGCACTTCCACCTGCACCTCCACCTGCACCTCCTGCACCTCCACCTGCACCACCTGCAATTCCACCTCCACCACCTGCACCTCCACCTGCAGTCATAGTTTCTGCACACTAACTTTCAGTATCACGTCTCTGAATCTCATCCGCCTGCAGCGTTTTGCAGCTTCATGCACGTTTTTTGCACGTTTCTCGCTGCTTTCGCTTAAAAAAACCATAAAATCCAAACTTCATGACTAATCAGGGATGATAAATGTTCTGCTCAATTCCAGTTCATATTTTCTCTGCAGTTTTTACATTAAAGAAAGTCACCGTCGTGTTCCACAGCCATGATTTAAAGTGTCCCTGAAATAATTCTATTAAAATACACCAGTATTTAGCATTATTTTCCCCCTTTCGAATGATATATGACACACCAATGACAATCACACCACTATCTTGCTCTTGAGCGCCGAACGTCTAAATATGCCTTTAAATCTCCCGCCCTGTGAATCTGACCTAGTTTTCCCAACTTGCCGTAGTTTTGCGCTGTGACGTATGAGGGGTTATTTACTTCCGCCCACAACAGCTGATCGTAGCGTCTTGTTTACATGTGCTCTGCATTATCGCGTTATTTAGCAGTTTTTTAGAGTCATGCCTAAGCGTTGTGTTGCGGCTGGGTGTTCCCAAATGCCCAGTCCGTCTGTAAGTGTCCATAAATTCCCAAAAGATCAAACTTTGAGGAGATTATGGACAAAACAAGTGCAGCGCACTCGCTCCAACTGGACACCAACAGAGGCCTCCTATCTCTGCAGTCAACATTTCACGGATGACTGTTACGAAACAGCACCCGCAATCCGAGAGTCACTTGGTTTTGCTGTGAAGAGGAAACGTATCCTGAAACCTGGTTCTGTCCCCACCATTTTTAAACGGCTTTTTAACGGATTTTTAAACCCAACCTTCAGTAAGTCTTTTTAAAACCTGCTAAAACTTAAGACAAATAGACCAATAAACTTTGCAAAACACCCACTCTGACACAAGGGTAAATACCCGGTCACACACAATATGTGCATACGGGTAAATACCCGGTCACACACAATATGTACTCACGGCTCAAACATGTATGGTTGAACGCCTTGATTTTCTTCTAATTCTTCCTCCGATGATTCCTCTCCTTCATCTTCGTCCAAAACCAACGATACGTCACTTAAATCTTCGCTAACATCGCTCCTAGGTGCTTCTGTATCGCCAAACCCCTCCATTCTTCAATCAGCTGATGTTGTTTTGGCTGGGACATATAACCCCTCGTACGTCATATCCGGTCTAGCTCAGGCGGCTCACATTTATGGCCCGCAAATATACCGTCGTCTGCTGCATCATGTAAAGTCAATTAAAAGGGTCGGAATTCGGACTTTTATCTGGGAATGTTATATACCTTTCGAAAGCATATTTATTCTTCTTTCTAAAGATGAAATATGAAAAACATTTCAGGGACACTTTAAGTATAAAGTACTTTTAGATTATTCGAGGTTGTGACGTAGCGATGATGTAACGATGACATAGCAATGACGTAGCGATGATGTAGCGAGGACGTAGCAATGATGTAGCGGTGACGTAGCGATGACCTAGCGGTGACGTGGCGATGACGTAGCGGTGACGTAGCGGTGACGTAGCGATGGCGTAGCAATGATGTAGCGGTGACGTAGCGATGACGTAGCAATGGCCTAGCGGTGACGTAGCGGTGACGTGGCGATGACGTAGCGGTGACCTAGCGGTGACGTGGCGATGACGTAGCGATGACGTAGCGGTGGCGTAGCGGTGACGTAATGATCGCTACGGTGATGTAGCGATGGCGTAGCGGTGACGTAGCGATGATGACGTAGTGATGATATTCGAGGTTTTTTATGATGTCACTCAACATCAGTGCTGCTCGATTATGGGGGAAAAATCTGAATCACGATTATTTAAAGGATTATGAATATTTATTGAACATGTTTAAAAAAAGAAAGACACTTCTGTTAAATATGTGAAAATATCTTGTAATGTAGTAGTCAAAAAATTAACTGAGTGTTTTGAAAACAAGAAATAAATAAAAGACAATAAGAGATAGATGTACTTCAACATAAATACTCCAAAATCAAGTGTTGGAGGTGAAGAGTCGTACTTCTGTATTTATCATAAGAAGCTCCTGATGGCGTCGGTTTAATAATAATAATTAATAATAACAAGAGAAATCCACGAAGAATCGTTCAGACAAAAGAACATTTCATACTGAAGTTACACACAGAGTACTGCGTTCATACTACTGTCCTATTACTCTGAAATACCAGGAAACTCGTTCATGTGACCTTTTATTCCATTAGAAACAAGAAGTTATTAAAAACACACCAACTTTTTTTGTTTTTCTCTCCTTTGGGTAAAACACAGCGTGTGATTATTATTAGTCAATTGTTATTATTAAACAATGTGGAAATACTGTTTTTATGTGAATGAGTTTTACTAGAATAGAAGTCCAGACACAAGTTTAACGAGTATCTCAGTTTAAAGAAAAGATCAAGTTGAAATATTTAGTTAATTATTTAAATTATTGCTTCCTTTTTGTGGCTTTTTGAACTGGATTATTATGATCGTTTGAACACAGTTTTGATGGAAAACGGAGGGAAAAATAAGTAAAAAACGGAGTGAAAACATGGCGGCAGTATTACTTTGTCCTTCATAATCCATCCTGACGGAGTTTAAAGGACGAGTCCTGAGACGAGTCCTGAGACGAGTCCTGACACGAGTCCTGACACGAGTCCTGCTTCGCCACAGAACCTGATTCAATCTAAACCCTTTGTTCTTTGTTCAGTCGACGCGGAGATCGTCTCCATCGACGCCTTCAACAAGTCTCCGCCCAAACGAGGCCTGGTGGTGGGCATCACCTTCATCAAGGTACTCCCCCGTCCGCACGTGATGGAGCGGCCGTGACGTAGCGGCGACGTAGCGGTGACGTAGTGGTGGCGTAGTGATGACGTAGCGGTGACATAACGGTGACGTAGCGATGACGTAGCAGTGACGTAACGATGATGTAGGGGTGACGTAGCAGTGACTGAGCGACGATGTAGCGATGACGTAGCTGTGACGTAGTGGTGATGTAGCGATGATGTAACGGTGACGTAGCAGTGACGTAGCAGTGATGTAACGATGATGTAGCGATGACATAACGGTGACGTAGCGGTGACGTAGCAGTGAAGTAATGGTGATGTAGCGGTGACGTAGCGGTGAAGTAATGGTGACGTAGCGATGATGTAGCGATGGCGTAGCGATGACGTAATGGTGACATGGCGATGGTGTTGCGGTGACATAGCGATGGCGTAGCGGTGATGTAGCGATGACGTAGCAGTGACGTAACGATGATGTAGGGATGACGTAGCGGTGACGAAGCGGTGACGTAGCGATGACATAGCGGTGACATAATGGTGGCGTAGCGGTGAAGTAGCAATGACGTAGCGATGACGTAACGATGACGTAGCGATGACGTAGCGATGACGCAGCGATGACGTAGTGATGACGTAGCGATGACGTAACGATGACGTAGCGATGACGCAGCGATGACGTTGCGATGATGTAGCGATGACGTAGCGATGACGCGGTGGTGACGTAGCGATGACGCTGCGGTGACGTAGCGATGACGTAACGTGACGTAGCGGCGACGTAGCGATGATGTAATGGTGACGTAGCGGTGACGTAGCGATGACGTAACGGTGACGTAGCGGTGACGTAGCTGTGACGTAACGGTGACGTAGCGATGATGTAATGGTGACGTAACGATGACGCAGCGATGACGTAGCGGTGACGTAACGATGACGCAGCGGTGACGTAGCGATGATGTAATGGTGACGTAGCGATGACGTAGCGGTGACGTAGCGATGACGTAACGTGACATAGCGATGACGTAACGGTGACGTAGCTGTGACGTAACGTGACGTAGCGGTGACGTAGCGGTGACGCAGCGATGACGCAGCGGTGACGTAGCGGTGACGTAGCGGTGACGTAACGATGACGTAACGATGACGCAGCGATGACGCAGCGGTGACGTAGCGGTGACGTAACAATGACGCAGCGATGACGCAGCGGTGACGTAGCGGTGACGTAGCGATGACGTAACGATGACGCAGCGGTGACGTAGCTGTGACGTAACGGTGACGTAGCGATGATGTAATGGTGACGTAACGATGACGCAGCGATGACGTAGCGGTGACGTAACGATGACGCAGCGGTGACGTAGCGATGATGTAATGGTGACGTAGCGATGACGTAGCGGTGACGTAGCGATGACGTAACGTGACATAGCGATGACGTAACGGTGACGTAGCTGTGACGTAACGTGACGTAGCGGTGACGTAGCGGTGACGCAGCGATGACGCAGCGGTGACGTAGCGGTGACGTAGCGGTGACGTAACGATGACGTAACGATGACGCAGCGATGACGCAGCGATGACGCAGCGGTGACGTAGCGGTGACGTAACAAT
>NC_137663.1:26331150-26356150 GCF_963422515.1 Blennius ocellaris | reverse complement strand
CTCTGGAGGCCCAACAAGTCAAACGTAACATATTAAACTGCAGATTTGGACAAATGTTAAAGTCTTTCCTTCTTTTGATCCTTTTGCAAGAATTCGCCAGTCTATTCTGAAATATACATATTAAAGGAAATCAGATATTATTATATTTGCAACAAAAAAAAAACCTCAGTCAGGATTAAAACAATTTGTCATCATCTGGACTTTACGTGTCTAAAGCATCACTTCACATAAGTTGGACTCGTTGTTTTATTGTGAAAGGCGTCGCGTCATGTGACCTCCACAGATTGCATTAATGTCGGGGGTCAAATTCTGACCGGTTTTCAATGTCATTTTTGGCAATCTAAGTGTTTTGAGATCCGCCTCTGTCACTTTTCATATTTATACTTTAAAAAAAAAAAAAAAATCACATGGCATGTTTGACCCTAACCTGATTGAAGCTGAAAGTTGCAGGTGAATATTCTTGGTACTAATACGCCCCCCCCCCCCCCCCCCCCCCACAGCGTGCTCTGGCTGGACGTGTTGCGTACGGCCGGTGGGCGGCGCCTCTCGGTGTTCGGCTGTCAGAACGGCGTGGTGGGCCTGGCGCTGGTGGACCAGGCCGGACCAGGTGAGGCTCCTGGTCCGACTCACATGTTAGGAGACTGTGGAGAGGATAGATAGATAGATAGATGGATGGATAGATAGATAGATAACTACTTTATTCATCCCCAAGGGAAATTGTCTTGTTGCAGCAATCTGGTACATATGAATTTTATAAAATACAATAGAATAGAAATAAAAGTAAAATATAAAAATATCTGGGTATAAGACAAAAAGTAAAACACAGAACGGAACATGGGCACTTAGAAATAAACACGAGATAAAAGCAAGATAAATAAATAGTAAGGTGCAGTGGCAGAGCCATTAGAAGTAGGCATTATATAATAATAATAACAATAATACAGATAATAACAGTGTGTAATAGTGTATGATACTCGTGAATAGTACTACTAATAATGGTACCACAGCGGTAGAAGTATGTGGTTGTAACTGTACTCTTCAGTTGTTGTTGTTGTTGTTGTTGACCAGAGGTGGAGCAGAGCTGGCGGGTCCAGTTCGACAGTCCGGTCTCCACCGTGCTCCTGTTCCCCCTGAGTTGCCGCGGCGACGCCGGTAAGAACTTCTGACGTGGCTTCCTTCTCGTCAGGACGGGCGGCTGTGTGCTGAACAGGCGTTGTGTTGTTGTGTTGTTGTGTTGTTGTGCTGCAGGTGCGGAGGGGCGGAGCTACAACCTCCTGGTGACCAGCACCGTGGAGACGGCCGTCATCTTCAGGTCAGACTCCCAACGCTTCGTCGCTACGGTCGGTAGCAGTGTAGAGCGCGGGCCTCGGCCCCCGACCTTTGACCTCCAACCCCTGACCGCGGTGACGACGTCGCTGCCGAACGTGTCGCCACTGGCTCAGCGTCGATCGGACTAAAAGTGACCGCGTTGTGACAGAAATAGGTTTTTGACCTTCAGGTGACCTCCACCGTGACCTTTGACCCAGTCGCTCTCCAGAGTTAAAGGGACCGTCCTCGGATAAAGACTAACCTTCCCTGAAAATTTCGTGCCATTAGAGTGATTATTTTTTTTTTTTTGCAAAATCCGTCTCCATGGCAACAGACGCTAATCTCCTTTGATCTCTATGAGGAGCCTCTCATCAACTTTTTCCCACCAAATGATGGTGGAAAACACTGATTTTGAAATTTTTTTTTTACTTATTTTTATTAGGAATCTTCAACACAGGTCAAATACAACAGCAACAAAAACAATCCAGTTAAATATATAAATATATATATATTCCTTGTGTGGCGTTCGTGGTTGTTTTCATCCACTAACTTTGACGGCCGTAAAATTATATCAGATGAATATTTTTTTCGACTTTTTTTTGCATAAATCTGTTAATCAACCTCAGTCCTGATCAAAACTACCAAATATTTAAAAATATATATTTTTAATTAACCCTTTAAATGCCCAAACTCCCTTTGGTGGTGTTCGTGGCTGTTTTCCTCCACTAACTTTGACTGCTGTAAAAATATATCGGCAAAAAATGTTTTGCAAATTTTTTTGCATAAATCTGTTAATCAACCTCAGTCCTAATCAAAACTACCAAATTTCTTTTTAAAAATAGTAAAAATTAACCCTTTAAATGCCAATTTAGAAAAGAAAGGCACTGATATGGGAAAAAATACACGCAAAATTATCTATTTTTTATATAAAATGTGATCGGACATCGGAATTCTTTTACATGTTATTACAGTCTTGGACATGTTAAAGGTTAGTAATGTAATTGACTTTAAAGCATATTTAGTTTTTGTGCAAAATCAGATTTTCAAAAAAACGTCCTTATGTGGCATTCGTGGCTGTTTGACCCCTGTAAAAATATATTGGATAAATATTTCTTCAAATTTTTTTTGCATAAATCTGTTTATCAACTTCAGTCCTGATCAAAGCTACCAAATATAAAAAAAATCAAAATCAAAATTAACCCTTTAAATGCCCATTTAGATGATACAGGCACTGAAATGGGAAAAAATACACACAAAATGACTCATTTTCAATATAAAATGTGATCGGATATTGGATTTTTTAAAAATATATTACAGTCTTGGATATGTCAAAGGTTAGTAATGTAATTCTCTTTGAAGCATATTTAGTTTTTGTGCAAAATCAGATTTTCAAAAAAACTCCCTTTGGTGGCTGTTTTCATCCACGAACTTTACAGCTGTAAAAATACATCAGATAAATATTTCTTTTCACAATTTTATCTCCAGTTTCCTGTGAAGGTATTTTCAAAGTGTGTGTGTGTGTGTGTGTGTGTGTGTGTGTGTGTGTGTGTGTGTGTGTGTGTGTGTGTGTGTGTGTGTCCCAGGGACGTGCAGGACCGCGGCCTGTCTCTGTCCAGTTGTCTCCCGGAGAGCGACCAGTGGGACGCCGTCCTCTGTGCTCTCGTCCTCGACCTGGACTTTGACGGTCAGAAGGAGGTGCTGCTGGGAACGTATGGACAGGTGGGTCACCGGGGGGGGGACCGGGGGGGGGGTCAACAGGGGGTTGAGGGGGTCACCAGGGGGGGTTACCGGGGGGTGGGTCATCAGGGGGGCTCTGCTGTCCCTGGTCCGTCGTTCCTGGTTCTTTTCCGTCACGCCGGTCAGTTTAGAAAACGCTGCCAAGGCGGGATTTAACACCGAGATCTGCCCGTTTTCATGGTCAAACATTATTAGAACTGATATTTCCACAAATTAAAAACAAGAAGATTCGTTAAGTTTCCTTCTTGGTTTCAAGAAACAGAATCCAGAAAACGACAGAAACATGGATAAAGTCTCTCCTGCGTTTGTTGGCCAGCGATGAAACGTCGACTCTTTACTTCACTGATTCTAACGTCATAATAACTGAATCCTAATTGTGTTTTCCACCTTCCTGTCACACAGGAGCTCCTCTGTTACAAGTTGCAGGCGGCGGGTGGCGGCGGCGGCGGCGGCGGCGGCGGCCACTTCCAGCTGCAGTGGAGGCGGAGCTTCAAGAGTCCGGTTCTGTCCGTCATCTACCTGGACCTGACGGGGGACGGGGTGAGGGAGCTGGCCGTCCTCACGCTGAAGGGCCTGCACATCCTCCAGGTACTAACATGAGCTTTGAACCTGTAGAGCAGCGGTGCTTCAATACCTCGATCGCGATCTACCGGTCGATCGCAAAGGTCGTAATAGTAGATCGCATGACATTAGAAAAAAAAATAGACGCTGGTGTAATGAAACGAATTTACCTTTCCGAATCACGAGTACGACCGAACGCAGCGTCAGATGACGGCTGAATGTTTCTGACCTTCAGGTCACCGCGCCGCGCAAACGACGACGCTAAGTGTGGCGAAGCTAACAAGCTAGTCAAGCGAGTTACCTCAAATTTGAAGCCCCCCCCCAAAAATGAGTGGGGGGGGCTGGACCAAGTGAGAAGACGAAGACGTGTCACTTTCATGAGGAATGGGAGGTGGACTTTTTTTTCACTGTCATTTTCGAAGTGCGTTTGTCTCGTCTGCCAGTCGACCGTCGCAATACCAAAGATCAAAGTAACATCAAAGTAAACTCAGGTAATTACAAAGAATGTTCATAGTTAATTTTGTCGTGTTGCACAATATTAGCTCATACGGTTTTGCAAGGTACATCGTTATACATTGTACATATAAAGAATCCTCAATATATTTGAAAATAAATATATGTTTTGCATTTTTGTAGTGGGTGGATCACTGTGACTTGGTCGTTTTATAAAGTAGCTCGCAGGCTGAAAAAGTGTGGCCCCCCTGCTGTAGGGGGATTGATGAAGTGAGGCTGACCCCTGCTGTAGGGGGATTGATGAAGTGAGGCTGACCCCTGCTGTAGGGGGATTGATGAAGTGAGGCTGACCTCTGCTGGCCGCCGCTGGGAACTGCAGCCAAAGCAGAGGAAGCTTCACAAGCACTTTTAATCCGGAAGTTTAAGACATCCTGACTTTTGGATGAATTAAAGGAGAAACATTGAGAATGTTTTATGTGAAATAAATGCTCTGGGACTGACGATCTAAATGACTTCAATGGAAAAAGCTGAAGGCAAAGGAACTTTAGACTTTGGTCAAAGGATTTACAGTTTCATTGTTTAGCGTTACAGTTATACAGTAGATGTCTACGGTGGCCCTGAAGTGCAAACCACAACAACAAATCACTAAACACAACAACAAATCACTAAACACAACAACAAATGAAAAAACACAACACAAATGAAAAAACACAACACTTCCTGTTCCGGTTGACTTCCTGTCCTGATGGACTTCCTGCTCTACTTGACTTCCTGTCCTGACTGACTTCCTGTCCTGATGGACTTCCTGCTCTAGTTGACTTCCTGTCCTGATGGACTTCCTGTCCTGACTGACTTCCTGTCCTGATGGACTTCCTGTTCTAGTTGACTTCCTGTCCTGATGGACTTCCTGCTCTAGTTGACTTCCTGTCCTGATGGACTTCCTGTCCTGACTGACTTCCTGTCCTGATGGACTTCCTGCTCTAGTTGACTTCCTGTCCTGATGGACTTCCTGCTCTAGTTGACTTCCTGTCCTGATGGACTTCCTGCTCTAGTTGACTTCCTGTCCTGATGGACTTCCTGTTATGATAGACTTCCTGTTCTGGTGGACTTCCTGTTATGATAGACTTCCTGTTCTAGTTGACTTCCTGTCCTGATGGACTTCCTGCTCTAGTTGACTTCCTGTCCTGATGGACTTCCTGTTATGATAGACTTCCTGTTCTGGTGGACTTCCTGTTATGATAGACTTCCTGTTCTAGTTGACTTCCTGTCCTGATGGACTTCCTGTTCTAGTTGACTTCCTGTCCTGATGGACTTCCTGTCCTGATGGACTTCCTGCTCTGCGTCCACAGCACAGCCTGACCAGCACCGCGGACCTGCTGGTCCAGCGTCTCGGTCGGAGACAGTCGGTCCAGCCCGTGAAGAAGACGAGGGACGAGGCTCCGCCAGACGAGACGTCGCCGGATTAACGAGACGTTTTGTTTTTCACCTGCGAGTCCCAGCGGCTCCGACTGGAGTGTTTGTCTTAATTAAAAGTGCCGAGTGGAGGATTTTCTCTGGGGTTTGTGTGGAAAGAAGAAGAAACGAGACGTTCTGTCCTGCTCCTCCATCTTTGTCTCCTGGTTTTCAGTGAGACGTCCTCCAGTCACACCGGAAACCCGGACACAGCTCACATCCACTCTCTTCTTCTCGTTTTAATTACAAACCCCTTTTATTTTACGATGGATGTGTTTCCAGAAAGCTGTGTAATTTGACACCAGCATCAACCTCCTGCAGCCGCGCCTCAATAAAGAAGTAAAACTGAACATCAAAAGCAAATTAGCCTCAGAAAACGGATCAATTATCTTTTTCTCACCTTTTTTTTCCCTCGGTGATTTTCGGTTTTTCTGAAATCTGATCCGTGAAGTGTTCGTAGGAAACTCTATTAAGACATTAAATGTTCGGATCAAACTGCTGAAGTCAATAAAATAAGTAAATAATGATTAAACAGATCTGCTCCACATGTTCCTGTTAGAATCAAACCTGGAGGCAGAAAGTTAAACGACATTCTGTCCTGTGAGAAAACAGCAGGTTGAAAAAAACAAAGAAATCATCACATTAAGTCCAAACAGACCCGAGTTCTGTCACGAGGTCCCGAACAGCCGGGTCCAGCCCCCCCCCACCCCCCACCCCCCCACCCCTTTAACCCCCCCCCCCCAAAACGAGTTCCATCATGGAAACAGCTGGTAATTCTCCTCCGTCGGAGTGTAAATCGTCCAGTTGTTCCAGCTCTAATGCCTTTATTATAACTTGATCCTGGGAGTGAGGCGAGGCCACCGGGGGGGTTCAAAGGTTTGGATCCATGACGGATCCCCCCCCCCCCCCAACACCACCCCCCCAGCAGCTGAAGATCCTGACGTCCTCCACGTTCTGCCTCCTGCACCTTACAGAGACTTTCTCAGGTTTGAGACCCACAGCAGGTTAACACCCCCCCCCCCCCGCCTTCCTCACCCCCCCACCCACCCACCTTCCTCACACCCCCCCCCCCCCCAGACCCCCCCCAACAGCCCAAACTCAGCCCGATCTGGAGCAGATTATCAGTCCAGAGGCTGCCTGAGGAGTTGTTCATGGAAAAAGCTGGTAATTAATAGTTTATTAGTTGAATTGTCTCAGTTTCTGACAATCAGGGTGGTGGGTGGTGGTGGTGGGTGGGGGGGGGGGGGGGGGGGGTCTGCTGGTCCTCCTCCTATCCTCTTCCTCTCCTCCTCCTCCTCCACCTCATCTTCCTCCTCCTCCACCTCTCCTCCTCCACCACCTCCTCCTCTCCTCCTCCTCTCTTCCGCCTCCTCCTCCTCCACCTCTCCTCCACCTCCTCTACCTCTCCTCCTCCTCCTCCTCTTCCACCTCTCCTCCACCTCGTCTTCCTCCTCCTCCTCCTCCTCCACCTCTCCTCCACCTCTCCTCCTCCTCCTCCACCACCAGCTCTCCTCCTTCTCCTCTCCACCTCCTTCTCCTCCTCCGACTCCTCTCCGTCACCTCTCCCCCTCCTCTCTTCCGCCTCCTCCTCTTCCACCTCTCCTCCACCTCGTCTTCCTCCTCCTCCACCTCCTCCTCCACCTCTCCTCCTCCTCCTCCACCACCAGCTCTCCTCCTTCTCCTCTCCACCTCCTTCTCCTCCTCCGACTCCTCTCCGTCACCTCTCCCCCTCCTCCACCTCCTCCACCTCCTCCTCCTCCTCCACCACCACCTCTCCTCCTCCTTTTCCTCTCCACCACCACCTCTCCTCCTCCTCCACCACCACATCTCCACCTCCTCCTCCACCACCAGCTCTCCTCCTCCTCCACCTCCTCCACCACCACCTCTCCTCCACCACCTCTCCTCCACCACCTCCACCTCCTCCTCCGTTAGCCGTGTTAACACTTGTGAAGTCCAGCAGCCCAGCAGGATGTAGACCAGAACCCAGAGGAGACCCGGGCCTCCTCTCGCCTTCTGACCACCAGACTTTCACCACAAATTCACTTTATATGAAGAATCGAATGAAGCATTTACGACATTTATTATGTGGGTTTCCGGTGTTTCGACGCTTTTACACGATCTGCTCAGTGTGGCTGTTGAACTGCTCCTACCAGGGATGAATAAAGTTATTTGAATTGACCAGAATCCAGATTCAGTGAAGATTATAGGTTGAGACTCAGAGGAAAGTGTTGAGCAGAGATTCACTCTACCGAGGATTAAACAGGTTTATTTCTCTTTTGACTTTCATATTGCAGGTGTGACTATTTGCTGCTGTTACACAAATCTGAGTGTGTTGAGGAAAGTATTCTTATTAAACCTACTGCAGTGTGACATTCCTAAAGTTTGTGTGTCTCTCATTGTGACCAAAGTCAAAATAACTCCAATATTAGTTTTTCCTCATTAAAGCTCAATGCAGTTTAATGCAGCGGAGGAAACGACTTGTTATCATCGAATGTTTCTGGTTGTTTCTAAGTTGAGGACAAAACGTGCGTGAAGAGGAGGTGAAGAGCCGGGAGGAGGTGGAGGAGGTGTGAGTCCAGCGTGTCTGAGGGGGAGGGGTGGAGGAGGAGGAGAGGTGGAGGAGGAGGAGAGGTGGAGGAGGAGGAGAGGTGGAGGAGGAGGAGAGGTGGAGGAGAGTGGAGTGTTTCTGCTGGTCTTCCTCCACCGCTCCTCCTCCTCCTTCTCATCCACGACCACCTCCTCCTCCTCCAACTCCTCTCCTCCTCTTCCACCTCTCCTTCTCCACCACCACCTCCTCCTCCAACTCCTCTCCTCCTCTTCCACCTCTCCTCCACCTCCTCCACCACCACCTCCTCTCCTCCTCCTTCTCCTCCACCACCACCTCCTCCTCCAACTCCTCTCCTCCTCTTCCACCTCTCCTCCACCACCACCTCCTTCTCCACCTCTCCTCCTCATCCACCTCTCCTCCTCCTCCTCCACCACCACCTCCTCTCCTCCTCCTTCTCCTCCACCACCACCTCCTTCTCCTTCTCCACCTCCTCCTCCTTCTTCATCTCTCCTCCACCACCACCAACTCCTCCACCTCCTCCTCCTCTCCTCTCCCCCTCCTCCTCCTCCACCTCCTTCTCCTCCACCTCTCCTCCTCTTCCACCACCAACTCCTCTTCCTCCTCCTCCTCTCCTCCACCTCTCCTCCACCTCTCCTCTACCTCCTCCTCCTCCTCTCCTCCTCCTCCACCTCCTCCTCCACCTCCTCCTCCTCCTCGCGCCACAAAGCAACAACAACAGCCGCACGCGTCGCTCCGGAGAACAGAGCGCGTGCAGATAAGTTGAGGAAGCCTTTATTTTCTTTTTTTTCCTCAATCTTCTGCTGCACTTGTCCTCACGGCGGATCTTATTCCGCTCAGGCTTCTCCTCCTTCTCCTCCTTCTCCTCCTTCTCCTTCTTCTTCTTCTTTTTTCCCCGGCTTGTTTTGCGCGTCAACAATAAAGGACGCAGCCGCCGGAGCGCAAAGAACCAGCCGCGTCTCACTCAATGGGCTTTTTATATTTAGCCCTGTGAGCAGAAGGAAAGAGGATCCCCGTGTATAGCCTGACATTTTGATCCCCCGGAGACCGCTTCAGAAAAAAAAAAAAACAAAAAAAGAAAAAGAACTAGTTAATATCGTTGTGCGCCATGTGGAGGAGGTGAGGAGCGCAGCGGCAGCGAGGCGGAGGCACAGCGCGCAGTTCTTCTTCAGCTCCCCGGGAAAAGAAAGATGATGATGGCCGGTGGTGGTGGAGGAGCAGCAGCCGTGGATCTTAACGGGATTTACTCCACCCCGAGCCTCCAACAGCCTGCAGCAGCAGGAGCAGGAGCAGGAGCAGGAGCAGCAGCAGCCCCCCCCCATGGAGGCGGACAGCCCGGACTCCCGCAAACGCCCGCTGGAAACTCCGAGCGAGGAGGCCGGCTGCACCAAGCGCACCAACACCGGAGGTAAGACGCGGGGGGAGCCCGGCGGCTCCGGGCGCCTCCACGGTGTCGAGCTGCGGCCGTGGTGGTGGTGGGGTGGGGGCGGGAGGGGGGGGGGGGGGGGGGGGGGGGGGACCTGACCCGCTGGCCGGGCTGGAACGTGCAGCACCTGTGCGCCTGGAACCGGGGAACACCGGGCTGTGTTTATATGGCTGTTACTTCAGAGAGAGGGAGGGAGGGAGAGAGAGAGAGAGAGAGAGAGCGGGAGAGAGAGAAAGAGAAAGAGGGGGAGGCCTCCTCAGCGTTAAATCTAAACCCCGTCACCTCCACATCTGGAGGAATCCTGGAGAAATGATCTATGTGATCAAGTGGCCACATGATCTCTCCAGCAGCCCCCCCCTCCCCTCCCCCGTGCTACACACACACACACACACACACACACACACACACACACACACACACACACACACACACACACACACACACACTCATTTGCATATCATTGTGAGGAGTCATCAGAAAGGCCTTTGTTTACAGGTAACAAAGAGTTAAAAAACAATCAATACATCAAGAAATGTCAGAAGAATCTTTCATCTCCAGCTTCAGACCCTGGATCTCAGGATCTGGGAGCTCCAGACCAGGAATGGAAAGAAATACTGAATTGACTCATATCAGAGACCATGTGCTCCCCCCCCCCCCCCCCCCCCCCCTTCCACCCCCCCCTCCAGCCCTGTTGGGGAGCAGCTGAGTTCCATCTGCAGACAAGTGAAGCAAACAAAAGGAAACAAGGAGTTCCATCAGGAATGAACAGTTTTATGGTCACGTGAGCAAAACTGAGAGAAAAGTGCTTCAAAGCTCACGTCTGGTTTCAGCTGACGATGTTTCTAGACACTCAGACGAGCCTCTGCTGTTGTTTTGTCAACAAGAAAAGACGAAGCGTTGACCGACACACAGACACAGAGAAACTCTGCACATCATTTTCTCCACGCTAAGAAGCTTAGTAATTGTGCTGCTGGCAGTAAGTGTGAGTATTTCCCTGCCATTAGGAGGAAACACAAGACGACAACGCCGGCGCGGAAAGACAAACACCAACACGTTTGGAAAATCGTAAAAAATCGCGACTAAACGCCCAAATAAATCATCTCTACAGCCGTAAAAACGTTGATTAAACTCTCGAGAAAGCCGTAACTGTTGTTTATTTCTTAGTTCACGGCCGTCGTTGAAACACAAATCAACACATAAATACATAAATGGGTGATGCATTGTGATTTATCGCCACTGACAGATATTCCAGGTAAACACATGAAGGTTCTGTCGCCTCGGCTTCAGTTCTGGGCTGATTTAGTTTCTGTGCAGTTTGCATGTTGTCCCTGGTTATTTTTTCCAGCTTGCTATTAGAGAGTCAAACTCCAGTAAGATGTGTAAGTTTCCTACAAAAAGACAACACATTTCACCATTTCAGCCACAAACGTATTATCGTCCAGGATCATATCAAGGAAGTATATCACACTTTTAATGGGTATTGTGGTAGAAACACGTGCTGTAAAAGTCGTTTTCACGTCGTCACTGGTTTATTGGGGACGTAAACAATTCAACATGTTTAACCCTTGGTTGCACAACCTACCAGTTCCTCCACTCGTCCACAAGTGGGGTCAAAAATCACCCCAATTCAAATCAATGTGTTTTTACAGTATACTGGGTTGTTATTCTTCAAAATCTTTAAAACAAAGGCTTGTAATATTTTCATATTCTAGGTATTCCTCATAAAACATGTTTGTGACATGAGACCATTTGCATTTTCATTTATTTTTTCATTAATTTTAAGAAATTCCAGTTTTTGTATCATGACCCCAAGCAGTTCCTATGGACTCTTCTATGAAACTTAATTCTTAGCAACTCTGACAGTCCCACTTACACATCTGTGTTACAAAAGTATAGTGATACAAAAACTGCAATTTCTTAAAATGAATGAAAAAATTAATAAAAATGCAAATGGCCTCATGTCATAAACATGTTTTTTGAGGAATACCTGGAATATGAATATATTACAACTTTTCATTTTAAAGATGTTGAAGAATAACAACCCGTGGGGTCATTTGTGACCCCGCCTGGGCATCTAAGGGTTAAGCTGAACGCCAAGATTGAAAAATATTATCTCTAATTCAAAAATATACTGCCGGCACCTTTTGTGATCCAGATACAATGAAATCCACGAGTTGATGTGTAAAAAAAAAATCAGGTAAGATACATATAGAACTGTTGCCTCCATTATATTGACATTACTTTTTACTCAACAAAAAAAAAAAATTGCATTTACTCTCTGCTTGTTCTGCTCTTGCGATTCATCGTCAACTTAATTTTTTTAATCACGCGAGCGAAAACCTTCAAAAAGCGAGGCGCCACGCCGTCACGGTGGCCCCGGTATAGACTCCTGCAGTCACAGCTCACAGTGGATTCTCCTTTGTCGAGATTGACCCCGATGAAGTGATATTTCAGTGGCGTATCGCAGATTTGCGGCATCGATCCGACCGACCGGGGCGTCGGGCGTCTCGCCTCTCGGCACCGACGTCACGGCAGGAAAAACCCACCGGGTGATAAATCTGCAGCCCCTTCAGGGGCGTCGCCACTCGGAGCCCCGGTTCCTCTTAAACCGGGGTTATTTGTCGGGTCTCGGGATCTGGTACGTGTTTTTATCGATGTTCGTCACACCGCTGGAGGAAATTCTCACTGAAACTGAGGGTACGTCCACACCACGGAATGTTTTTTTCACATGCCAGGCCTTTAGGGGGCGCTGTGACTCACTGTGGACATCTGGTTCATGTGAAGCAGGTTCCTGGTGAAGACGGACCCTCAAAGTAATTTCAGCGCGCGGCGCCGAGTTTGTTTGAGACAAACGAGGCGCGTTTGCTTCACGACTTCGTCGGGAAGTGTGAGGATGAAGGCTGATTCCGGTACGTCTTACTCCGGCTGCTGATCCGCGGCTCACGGGGACCACTTATCCGGGAAGTTAATGTTAATTAGCCGCCTGCAGAGAGTCGCCGTCCCTCCACCATATGTTCCCCAGATTTTCCTCTTGTCTTTGTGTCCCAACCGCAGAACGGCGGCGTTACATCAGATTTCTGACAGGCCCGAGCGTGGTTTGGCTGCACCTTGCCGCGCAGCCAAAAAAAGTAATTTCAAGCATTGGAGGGGGGGGTGGTCGGGTGGGGGGCCTGGTGGTAGTGTTTCAGAACAGACCCAACCTCCAGTGGGTCCTCCCGTCAGCGCATGGCGGGAACGATTCCACCACGCCGCTGAATCCTCACACCCGACATTCAGGCCCGGCGCCGTGAGATTACATTGGGAAAAATCTTAGGAAGTGCTTGAAAACATAATTCTCACCGGCAGCTTCGTTCGGCCGCTCCTGTAACGGCACCGCGCTTCTACCGACGCGGCTCCTTGTTCTTTTTAAGACGTTTCTGCCTCGGTTCCATCAGGCTGAAGAGGCACGATGAACGACGTGCTAATGGCTAATGGCTAATGGAGGCTGGATGGAGGCTGGATGGAGGTTGGATGGAGGTTGGATGGAGGCTGTAGGGAGGCCGGATGGAGGCTGGATGGAGGTTGGATGGAGGCTGGTTGGAGGCCGGATGGAGGCTGGATGGAGGTTGGATGGAGGCTGTATGGAGGTTGGATGGAGGCTGTATGGAGATTGGATGGAGGCCGGATGGAGGCTGTATGGAGGTTGGATGGAGGCTGTATGGAGGCTGTATGGAGGTTGGATGGAGGCTGTTTGGAGATTGGATGGAGGCCGGATGGAGGCTAGATGGAGGCTGTATGGAGGCTGTATGGAGGTTGGATGGAGGCTGTATGGAGATTGGATGGAGGCCGGATGGAGGCTAGATGGAGGCTGTATGGAGGCTGGATGGAGGTTGGATGGAGGCCGGATGGAGGCTAGATGGAGGCTGTATGGAGGTTGGATGGAGGCTGTATGGAGGCTGTATGGAGATTGGATGGAGGCCGGATGGAGGCTAGATGGAGGCTGTATGGAGGTTGGATGGAGGCTGTATGGAGGCTGTATGGAGGCTGTATGGAGGTTGGATGGCTCCCGTCTGTACAGAATACCTGATCGTCACAACAACCAACGAGGAATCACCTTTTTTATTATTCCCATCTGAACCCTTGGGGGGGGGGGGGGGGGTTAGGTTGGGGGAGGGGGTCATCTCTTCTGCAGGATTATTTTCTATAGAAGACGAAACGTTTACATTTTCTTTACTCCTGGACGGCAGGATGCAGATAACGAGGCGCTGAAGGTTCCCTTCATTCATTCATTCATTCATTCATTCATTCATTCATTCATCCCTCCAGCCGGAGCCTCGGGTCACGTCCTGAACAGGTTACGAGTTCATCAGGGGCCTAAAACGTCCCACGTTAACACCTCGGAACTATTTAAAGTCTGGAGCCCGAATGTGCGTTGGCTCTTCGCCAGCCGTAGAAACTACCCAAGAAAACCTCGGGTTCCCTGCAGTGGAAGGTGCAAACGTTCCATTAAATGGAGTTGAGCCTTCTGAATGGGAGAACCGTGATTGCCGCTTTCGTAGGGTCTTTCAAAATGTACTTTTCTCGGTGAATATGTGACGGGGAAAATTGGCCACGGGAAGAACATTTGAAAGGAAGAAATATGTAAAGATGCGAAAGAAGTGGGAAAACGTCACTTTTGAGGGCGGATTTCGCTTTTTCAAGCCAAAGCGGGGAAACGAGACGGCTTGGCTTCGCGACAGAAACACGGCTGGTTGGATGTACGTACGCCGGCGCCCCTGAACGTAATTAATGGTTATAAATAGAGATGTAAAAATAAGCAGTTTCTCTGAGACGGCGCCGGGTAGAGGTGGACAGGAAACTGAATCAAGTGGCTCTACATCGTACCGTCGCTATGGCAATAGTGCTTATTTCTTTTTTTTTTTTTAGGAATTTCAGAACAAAAACCAGCGTCCATGTTGCTGCACACTGTCGATTCTCCCTCTCTAATTGTGTTTTACTTGTGTCTTCTGCTCCCCTGGAGAGATAAAACCCTTTCGCTCACGTTTCCGTTGCCCGATTGTCTTTGTGTGGAGACGTCCTGCGTTACCCCTCGTGTATTCCTAAGTCTTCTGGAGTCTTCCTGTTTTTAGACTTGCTATGTGGATACCTCTGGGTACCTCTAGATACCTCTGGGTACCTCTGGATACCTCTGGATACCTATAGATACCTCTGGGTACCCCTGGATACCTCTGGGTCCCTCTGGGTACCTCTAGATACCTCTGGGTACCTCTGGATACCTCTGGGTCCCTCTGGGTCCCTCTGGATACCTCTGGGTACCTCTAGATACCTCTGGGTCCCTCTGGATACCTCTGGATACCTCTGGATACCTCTGGGTACCTCTAGATACTTCTGGATACCTCTGGATACCTCTGGATACCGCTGGGTACCTCTAGATACCTCTGGATACCTCTGGGTACCTCCGTGTCCTGAGGTACCGTCAATAAATGCTCAAAAACTGGATTTTTTTTGACGACCAGTCTGCCGTTCTATCCATTTTGTCACTGGTGGCATTTCAGTTCTACTATAGTTCAGTCTATTTAAACTGTTTAAGAGGTTCCTCCATTGAAAAAGTATCCCGCAACATCTTTATTTATACAACTGCAGAAAATGACAGAAGTCAGACAGACTGTAAATTTCATTCTGCCTAAATATCAAGAGGAGATGAAACCTGGTTCAGACACCAGTGGAACCACATTTCAACCGGTCGTTTGCTCAACATCATTCATCAGTTTACATTAACATGTATGGAGTTTAACAAGTACTGCCATCAGTACTCGCTATCGGCAAGATAAAGTTGTAGTTTTGACAATATATCCAAAGTCCACAGTTATTTTTAAGTGCATTGAGAAAAAAATCGAACCAAAACCTTAAATTTTTCTTTAAAAAAAAAATCCTAGATTTTAGTTTTCAGGCCTTTAGTTTTTAGCTCTTGCTTGTTCGTCTTTCTCGAACTCCTGCAGGCGAAAGACGAGCCGCCAAGCTGTGGGTCCCTGTGACGAACTGCAACACGTCGATGTTTGAAGGTGAATTTATCCCGTCTGGCAGGTTGAAATGCACATTTGGACCCTTTTAACTTCCAGCACATGGACCAGATGTTTGCATACGTGTGTTTCCTCGCGGCGCGGGAAACCTCCTGCCGTCGACTCGCGTTCGTTTGAATTCCATATCGTGGCACCGGGATGAAAAGCCGCAGCGCCGGGTGGCAGTTGGCGGGTGACAGGCTGATAGTCCTCCGCCACCCCTGTAATCACCAGCCCCTCCACCACGGCTGATATTGATCACGTTATTCCTACCGAACCGATCATTAACATGACTGGCAGTTACAACAAAGAGATGAAAGCCCCCGTGCTCTTTCAAAAGCCAAGCACCCCCCTCCCCCCTCCTCCTCCCTCCACCCCCCCCCCCCCCCCCCACCCTCATTGTGCTTTAAGAGCTGTGGACACTGAATGAGGGGAAATTACTCCTCTTTTATCAGCTCTGCCCTTCTCTGCTCAAAACCAACATCTTTCATTCATCCCCCCTTCCTAATTAGCCGAACCCGCAGCTCGGCGCCGCCGGCGAAGCATGTGGCTTCCAAGAGGCTGCGTGGCCGAGGGATTAGGTATGATCTCGTAATGTCGCTAATGGAAAGGTTGGCACAGGAATGTGAGCCGCGTCGGTGTGGGTTGTTTTAATATATTTTCGGTGGGAAGGACACAGGTGCCCTTGCAGAGCGGTGTGACGTGAGCGGACTGTGAATTTGCCAGGTGGCAGCGAAAGAGAGGGACGAGAGGGAGCGATAGAAATGAAGACAGAGCAGAAAAGCAAAGAGAGAGAGAGAGAGTAGAGATGGATAGAGTGGTGGAGAGGGGGAGTGGAGTCTGGAGGGAAGCTGTGTCTTTACAACAGAAGCATCTCTGATTGTGGCTCTGCTAGAATCTTCTACAGGGCGTCTCGTCCAGGAGAGAAAAAAAAGAAAAAAGCAGGGCCAAAGGTTTGATTTGTGGAGGAGAAGAAAAGGTTCTCCAGATAGAACCACACGCCGGTAAACACACACACACATTGCAGCTTCTTTACACACATGCAGTCACTTAAGACACCTCTCGGCGTAGAGATTTATAGGCGTAGTGATTGGCTCCATCGCCCCCCCCCTCCACCATTCTGCGGCACTGCCATTTGCAATGGTTGATGAGCCCCTCCGCCCTCTCAAACATGGCCGTCTAAGGGATTGGGGGTGGGGGGGAAACGGCGGAAAGGAGGGGTGGGTGGCGTAAGGCACGCCGTCTCGGATCACTCCTCCTCCTCCTCCTCCTCCTCCTCCTCCTCCTCCTCCGTCACCTCCTTCATCAACTGCTTATGTTATCCATACACCTCTCCGGCCGCCGCTGAAGGTCACGCCGTGCGCTTCTCCACCCCTCCACCCCCACCACCAGCACCACCCTCCACCGGCGCCCCGCCGCCCCGGCCGCTTCACCTTTTGTCACTTTTTCTGCGAAAAAAAAAGAGAAAGAGGAGGGAGGTGGGAAAAAAAAAAAAAAAGGAAAAAGTGAGCGAGTGAGTGAATGGACTGCCGTACTTTATAGTGCTGCGTCAAAAGAGGCGGAGCGACGTGGAGAAAATTCAATCTTTTTGGGCCCGGCTCCGGTGGGGGTGGGAGGGTGGGGGCGGGCGGGGGGTGGGCGGGGAACGTGACGCGGCGGCGGCGAGGAGGCAGCCCATTGGCCGGCGGAGGCGTCAGTCCCGCCGCCGCGCCGCAGACGGACGGGCCACTCGATGAATATGGATGAGAGCAGTGAAAAGGGTGATGCGGCAGGGAAGACCCCCCCCTTCAAACCGATGCAGGCTCGAACAATGCGTGCCGTCGTTCACTGAAAACACCGAGAGCCCCGCATTAGCATTTTCTCAGACAATTGGGGCTCTGGCCGGCTGCAGGCATGGCTCGGATGCTGCGGTGAAAATCTCCTTTCTTTTTTCCTTTTTTTTCCCCTTCCTCCTCCTCCTCCTCCTCCTCCTCTTCCTCCTCTTCCTCCTCCTCCTCCTCCTCCTCCTCCTCGCACCCGCCGATGAATTAGACCTCGTTGGAAAAAAGGTCGACTTGGCCGCATTCCTGAACACCGCTACCCATTGCACCTATGCCGAGGCTAATGTTCGGATCCCCATTAGAGATTGTGTCCCGGCATTGATGGCGATCTGACGGAGGACTTGAGCAGCAGCAGATCTCAGAATGGGTAAGCGCCTCAAACTCTTTTCTTTTTTTTTTCTTTTCTCATTTCTTTCTTTTTTTTTTTTTTTTTTGTCTGACTTGTTGAGTTGATCCATCACGCTGGACTAACGTGTCATTTCACACACCGGCAGCTCAATTTGTCCGTTACGGCTTGTGAGGAGGGTTTTTTTTTTTTTTTTTTTTTTTTTTTCTCTCTCTCTTCTTGTTCCGTTGTCCTTGCCGCTTGCCAGGAGCAGGTTAGTCCATTGAAATGCAGAATGGGTACTTGGAGGGGTAGTGGTGAGAAGGAGGGGAGGACGGTCACAAGGCAGTTCCTCCTGACCCCCCCCACCCCCCTCCTCCTCTCTTCCTCTCCCCCCCCCCATCTCCCGGTGACTTAACTGAACACATTGTGGCTCTGAGCCGGCTCCTCGCCTCCGAGCCTGCCCGTCCAAACGTCTGAAGCCGGAGGGGTTTCGAACTCACACCCCGCTGGCTCGGCTTCCCCCGCGGTGCCCCACTGCTCCCGTTCCCCTGGCGGATCGCAGCAACAGATTGCCATGTTTACTCTGCCACATGACGCCATTAAAACCTGTTACTGTGATCTCAGACACTAGGACGGAATTAATTATTGACTAATGACAGCAAACGTGGCTGCGAGGGCGACGGAGGGGATCTCAGTGGCTTCCTCAACCCAGCCCACCACCCCCCCACCCCCACCACCCCCACCACCATCACCACCACCACCACCACCGCCTCCCCTCCCGCTGGGTTTTTTACTCTGGCTGGAGACGAGCAGAAAGTTACGCAGTGGGTTTGGGCTCGTCTTGTCAACAACAGGTCCTTTTCGGATGTTGGGATCCTGCGAGCCAGTGAATGAGCATCCCCGACCGTGTCGCCGTCAGAGGGCTCGAGAGCCTCAGTCGGTCGTGAACGATCGTTATTTCTTTTCCCACCAAGGTCATTTATTGTTGTTGGTTGTGGGGAAACAGGCAGCCGACTGCCTTGTAGCACAGGGATCCAAGCGCCAAACGACGGCGGAGGGAGCGAGTTGTGGGTCGAGATATACCCTCA
The DNA here is from genome assembly GCF_963422515.1 of Blennius ocellaris. Lineage (NCBI taxonomy): Eukaryota > Metazoa > Chordata > Actinopteri > Blenniiformes > Blenniidae > Blennius > Blennius ocellaris. The sequence goes on along the minus strand of NC_137663.1, from coordinate 26,337,373 downwards.
CATCCTTTTGTTTTATGATAGAATGAGCAGCTGCTCAGTTTTACAAGCTTTCTGATGACGTCCATGCGTGCGAATTTTGCCCCCCCACCACCACCACCACCACCACCTGAGTGCGTGGCTAATTAATCCTAATCAAAAGACATATTGCATCGACAATCATTGTCTGCATATTTGTCGGGGGGGGGGGGTTGAATGAAGCATGATGGGCATATTAATGCAATAAGGAGAAGAAAATAAGGGTGTGAAATTCCTTGATGTCACAGTGCCATGTTCATTCACTTCTCGCTGTAATGAATGCATCACGGAGGCAACAGGTGGGTCTCGGTGCAGGGGGGCGGGGTGGGTAGGGGTAGGGGGGTGGGGTGGGGGTCCACCGTCTTCCAGCAACCCATCAACCCACCCGTCCACATCTCTCCACCGAGCTACACCTCACCCCCCCGCCCCCTCCACCAGTCTGACACCCTGTAGTGACATGCATCCAGACCAAACCACAACCTGACTCGCGTGGCGCTGGAGAAACGTAGCGGGGGGGGGGGGGGGGGGGGGGGGGGGTCTCGTCTCAGCGTCCCCACGCCTTACCCCCTCCAGTGACGTCACCTGCAAGGCAGCTGGACGGAGTCGAACATGACGTCATTGCAACCGACGGAGCTTTGCAGGGGAGATCATTTGTATCGGCGCCGTATCCGAGCGCTTGGCCACGATTCCGTCCGTAGACCGAGGACGCCGGGTAAACCCAACCACCGCGCGTCTATAAATATAGTATTTGTGACGCCGTCTTGGCAGGGTGTTTAATTGTATCTGGGTCCATGCTTTGCTTTGTGCTCGGTTGCTTTTTACTCGATTGCGATGTGATTCAGGGTTTTTCTTAGGAGAACACTTTGCGCTGTTTACCGTCGATTAATTCCTAATTGGAATTGCAGGGGAAAAAAAAAAAAAACAAGTTGCCAGCTTAAAGGGAGAAATGTGCTCGGCTACATATTTCTTCTAAACTGACCTGCTGTCAGTCAGCGACGGCTACAAGCCCCTGTAAACCCCCCGAGCCCCTTTCCAAAATGGAGGAGATTTAGACCATCTTGGCTTTGAACCCTTCGAACAAATCTGTGGGATTGGTTCCCATATGTTCTCCACACGTCTGGTAATTACGAAGGCTCTCTCTGCGTTGGCACCCATGAACGGCATGACTAATGAGTTTGTGTGTTGGTCCCCTTGAGTGTAAACTTTCTCGTATCACATTCACGTGGAAGAATTCGCTCCAGCTCGGCGTTTTATTGCCACCGAGCTTAGCGTTTGCATTTAGTCTGAGGTTGCTAAAACTCCTTGAAAACAGTTAAAATTAGACCTCCGCAGACTGGAAAGGAGGTCACCGTTTACTCTAGCAGAATCTGGGACGGGACACAGGACGTGTCACCAGAAAAATGTGGAACCACTGAAAGCTATCACACCGTCCCTCCCTTCTCGAGAAAAACAGACATTATTGCTTTTCCACCAGTACGTCGACACTAAACATTCCCATTGTGACTCGTCTGGTGTGCACAACTGCCTTGTGACCCTTCCCCACTTTTTGTGTTTGCCCCGCCAGAGGAGGGTGAGTACTTCCTGAAGGTGCTGATCCCCAGCTATGCAGCCGGCTCTATAATTGGCAAGGGCGGCCAGACCATCGTACAGCTACAGAAAGAGACGGGCGCCACCATCAAGCTGTCCAAATCCAAAGACTTCTACCCAGGTAAGCACCAGCTCAATCAAACAACCACTCATTATTCTCTTGTTGAGCGAAACCTCAGCTAGTTTCACTTCCATTTGAGTTCTCATGGACTGTCTGAAGTCGTTCTCTCATGCCTCTGGTTGAGGAACAGTCAGTGATCGAGGCGTAAAATGAGCTCTGGGACAGTGAATAGATCTACCGTCAAGCGTTTTCTGCTAACGGTCCTCTGGGACAGTGACTGAGACAAGACAAGTTGCGGACGAGCTCGTATGTGAAGGGGAGTGGAAACTGATCAGGCTCAGTGACGAGACCAGAATGCCATTCAGGCGACGAATCGCGTTTCTCCATCGGCCGACTGCAGGAAAAAAATGTTCCTGCACTTTTGTCCGTCGGTGGCTCTTCATGCGTCTTGTCAACGTCTTGTGTCACGGCGTGCTGCTTTGTATTGGATGCCGCTTCGTGCTTTGTGAATATATTCGATCATTGGGGTTCGAGACACTGAGTATCTCGTCTTGTCGGTGTGAACGTGGCTGAACGCGGCGCAGCCAGAAAGCCAAGATATTCGGTAAAGCGTCTGCAGCCCGGATATTTATATTTTCTATCACTGAGAGGGTAGAAGAAATGTCATCCCAATTCCCTGACAGCCATGTTGTGAAACGAGCGCATCCAGTCCGAGGATTTACGAGGAAAATTGCAGCTAAATCAATGAGAGGGACTCGTGGCGTCGCTCTGCTATGAATCTAAATGTATACATCTAATAGATTTACCCTGAAGGCTGTAATTTGGAGGTGATTTCAACTGGTAACTGGTTCAAATCTGCAAAAAAGGTGTGTCATCCGGTTATTTATTTGCAGAATGTGTGGCTGTGGGCCGATGTGGAGTGCCTGTCGTCCTAAACCAAGAACTAAGACGCTTCCAGTCGCAGTGTGGATCTGCACACTTATTTTATTTTTCCCTTTTTCCATTAAAAAAAAAAAAAAAATTGTGACGTATTTATTTTTGTCTGAGAAAAAAAAAACAGGCATGGTCACTAATGTCCTGAAGCTTTTGGCCTCAGAAAAAATAAATATCATAACGTTTCTCGCAATCGGTGGAGAGTCGGAACGTCTGGTTCCTCAGGTCTCGATGTTCAGAAATATGGAAGCCAGAAAAGAAAAGAAAAAACCTCCATTTTGACGACCGGCTTCACGGAGCAGCTCAGATCAACATCAGTCCTTAAAAAAAAAAAAAAAAAAAAATGGATGTCGTGGTTTTGAAGTGAACTTGTTTAAGACGTGGACTCGTTCCGCGCGGCGGCTCCAGGCTCCACCTTCTCGTCGCGTCCCGGAGGAGCGGCGCGCCGTTCGACGTTTCCCCTTCATTTGGTTCACCGGGAATAATTGCGGGCCGTTTTAATCGCGCGGCAATCATAAACACTTTGGGCCTAATTATCTTTATGTCCTTGAGGGACTAGATGCGTGTGCGGATGCGGCACGCTGTGAGGCGCTGCGCCTTGCGCCTCGCGCCGCTCCTGCTCAGAACATTACCTTTGTGTCGCATGAGAAATACATCCGGGCAGCGCCGCACAAACAAACGGCTCCGTGGATGTTTCCGTGTGACGTCTTCCCCTCCGGAGATCGTTCGGCCAGAACAATATATGACCACCGCGGAATAATGACGTGGCGCTTCAGATCGACCGACCGCTCGCCGGTACAAGACAAGTTTCTCTTGGATTGGGTTGGTTCGGAGATCTCGCAGATTGGGGATTTCCACTGGCGTTAACATGCTAAACTATCCTCCCCGGGAGCATCTGACTCGATACGCCTTGATCACCCTCAAGATCCGAAAACATTTTACAAGTTCCAGGGATTGTGGGCGGACAACCGCCGCGCCATCCGACTGAACTCCAATTATGAAAACGTCAAACACTGAAATACCAACCGGCAAACACGGACCATCAGCCACACCGATAAAACCGTTAGCCACGGATAAAGGGGTGCAAGAAGGCGTGAGCCGGAGACGGACCACGGGGCCGGAGGGTCTCGGGGGGGGGGGGGCGTGGCGTCCCTGGCCCGCGGCGTCAGGAGGGATCAGAGTCTCGTGGATCAACGCTAGAGGAGTGAAGCCTGGTCTGTGAGGGACCGTCTGACAGACGAGTCTCTGACGATCAGACGAGTCTCTAACGATCAGACGAGTCTCTGACGATCAGACGAGTCTCTGACAGACGAGTCTCTAACGATCAGACGAGTCTCTGACGATCAGACGACACCGCGCTGCTCAGGTCATCGTGTTCATGTAGCAAGAGGATGATCGATACGAGGTTCGGTCATAATGTTATGGATGGTCGCTGTTTATTTGTGTTTTTTTTCTAATAAGAACGTCTTGTATGAGCAACGTCTTCACCTGGTTACCCACATGGAAAGAACCTATATAAACATATATGTTTTAATATAGGTTTTGATATAGGTTTTTAATATATGTGACATATATAAAATTGGCCGTTTTCCTATATTATATGTATCGGTACATATATGCACGTATATATGTGTGCATATATGCACCTATATGTTCTTCTTGCATAATTGTTTTTTAGTTAGTTCTCAGTTATTGCCTTGATAATGTATGATAGTTGCCAAAGTGATATATATATATATATATATATATATGTGTGTGTGTGTGTGTGGACATAAAGAAGCAGTACAGGAGACCTATATGGCCTGTATATTCACATATACGCACCTAAATTTTGCCTATATGTGGCATATATACGCATGTATGCAGCATATATATTGTCATATATGTGCATATGAACTGCTTATATGTTTCATATATGCGCATATATCCTCATATAGGTTCTTTCCATGTGGGTACTCAGATTAAATCCCAGTGTTTATTGTTCTTCACCAATAGATCAGTAGATCATATATAAAGAATATCGTTCCTGTTTAGTGCCGTTGAAATATTGTCGTCAAACCTAGAATGCAACAGGTTCATTTGATTATTTATCATTATTTATCATTATTTATCATGCGACGACGACAAAGAGGTTCAATTACCTTCCGTTTGCTTTGAGGAACTTTAAATCAGCCTTTCAACATGTGCCGCTGTAAAAACCTTCTGATTTATAAAGTCTGACGTTGGTCTTTCGGCTCTATGAAGTCGTTTTTCCTGAACAAAGAAAAAGAAAAAGTCAGACTGGGGCTTGAAGTTTGAGTTGTGGTTGTATTTTTATTTGATCAAAAGTCTGCATGGTGCGTTTGTGATAAATCTGCATTATTAAATGTAATAAGTTGAGGATGAACATGAGCTAAAGGACTAAATGTTTAATGAACAACTAACGGAAGGAAAAGAATCTGATCAAGTAAGAAAAATGAAATAAGTTACCTGAACACTGGACTTCCTGTGTTCTCATATGAATGTGCCTGGATGGAGAAGGTGGTGGATCTCACTTTTATTTTATCTCCTTTTATCAGCTCCTTTTTCTCTGTTTATCTTTTCACAGCACTTTTTTTTATTTTTAAATTTTTTTACATTGAAATTATGAGAAAGTTTTCCAACTTTTCAAGGCACTGTCACACAATTTACTCGGTTTCAGTAACGATAATAATTATTTTACATATTTGGCTCACAAATTGAATTTAAAAGAAAAAAGAAGTGCGTACCTTGTATAAGGAATTTATTCATCATTACTTAGTTAAGAAATGTATATGAGAGTAAACGTCTGTTGTTTTACATCACAACAGTACCGACGACCACGATCGGCACAATTATTAAGATTATTGTAATTTAATGACCAGATCCTGTTTATGAAATGGCTGCACAATATATTGTACTGTATTGACCCACAGACGTTCCCGTCACGTCGTCACATGCTTGTATTCATGTTAAATCACATGATCATGGCGACGCCGTGGCGCCCCGCCCCGCCTCGCCTCGCGCCGCCCCGCCTCGCCTCGCCTCGCGCCGCCCCGCCTCGCCTCGCCCCGCCCCGCCTCGCCCCGCCTCGCCTCGCCTCCCCTCGCCTCGCCTCGCCTCCCCTCGCCTCGCCTCGCCCCACCTCGCCTCGCCCCGCCCCGCCTCGCCTCCCCTCGCATCGCCTCGCCTCGCCTCGCCTCGCCTCGCCTCCCCTCGCCCCGCCTCGCCCCGCCTCCCCTCGCCCCGCCCCGCCCCGCCTCGCCTCGCCCCGCCCCGCCTTGCCTCCCCTCGCCTCGCCTCGCCTCCCCTCACCTCGCCAGAACGTTGAAGCGTCGGCGGGGACGGACGGCGGCGTTTCGTCCTTCAGGCCTCAGAGGAGAAATAACAGGTGTCGGGCGTCTCGCTGCTTATTAGCGACAGATGTTTGGGTTTTTTTCTCCGAGCAAGTAGCGCCGGTTGTAGTTTTCACACGCGTGCACTCAGAGCATGAAATGACGCTTTCAAACTCCGCAGACGGGAACCGTCGGTACTGTTGTGATGTAAAACAACAGACGTTTACTCTCATATACATTTCTTAACTAAGTAATGATGAATAAATTCCTTATACGAGGTACGCACTTCTTTTTT
>NC_137663.1:26308650-26326150 GCF_963422515.1 Blennius ocellaris | reverse complement strand
GTTAACGGAGCATTTCTAGAAACCGTGGACGTTTTTCTCTCCGTCTTTCAAATTACAGCCTGATTAAAGTTAACGCACATCAGTAGAACCGACCGGTCATTTAAATTCTAGTATATGCTTTAGTTCTGGGATACAATTACAGTGATTAAACAGTAGATGACACTTAGAGCGTTGTGGAGGACTGAGTGGACCAGTGGGGCTGGGCGATATGGCCTGGGAAAAAAAAAATCGGATTTTTTTTTTTTAAGTAAAATTCGAGTTTCAATTAAATTTCCGATTTTTTTTTCTCAATGCACTTAAAAAAAAGTTTTTTTTTACTGCAGACATCAAACGTATTGTCAAAAGCGCAACTTTATTGCTGTGATTGTCCTCAGAGTTAAAATACATATAAACGATCCCAAAATAAAAGGTAAATGAGGCTCAGACATTCAACGAATTCAAGCTTTAACCAGGTTTAAGCAAAAGTGGAAGGACGAAATGTGAAAAAACACTTGAATTTGCGAAACAAAAATTGTGTTAGCTACAAAATTGAATAAAAACATGTTCTACCCGGCCCTATGGACCAGTAGTGGCTCTCAGTCCTCGTCCAAAGTCTCCATGCAGCTCGATCTAGAGCCGTCAGGATTATTGCTGGTACCGATATTGACCCTCCAGCTGTCATCTGGACGGTCAATTTTCAGAAAAGACGGCCGAGAAAATAGCAGACGTTTTACTCAAATCCTCTAAAAATACGCGAATAACGTCCATCTCTACTTGTCACCGTGTGATTTAGCATGAAATGAAAGTAATATCGTGAATATCGGCTGGTTTACTTCCGGTTCAGTATTATTCCACGTAACGAGCAGTGTGATTGGATAATTCTTGCATAATTGTTTTTTTAGTTAGTTCTCAGTTATTGCCTTGATATATATATGTGTGTGTGTGTGTGTGTGTGTGTGTGTGTGTGTGTGGACATAAAGAAGCAGTACAGGAGACCTACATGGCCTGTATATTCACATATATGCACCTAAATTTTGCCTATATGTGGCATATATACGCATGTATGCAGCATATATATTGTCATATATGTGCATATAAACTTAAAGTTAACAAACTCTGGGATCTCTCTCGGTCCTCCTGCTCCTCCAGTAGAGGCTCACCAGGGGGCCCAAGTTGCCGTCGCGGATTTCAAGGAAAACTTTACCAAAGTTGCAAAACGTTGCTCACAGCCGGGGAACTCGACCGTTCCGACATCCTCCGCTACGCTCGTCACTCTAAACCAGTGTTTTTCAACCTTCTTTGAGCCGAGGCACACTTTTGTCTTTGGAAAAATCTGGAGGCACACCACCACCCGAAAATATTAAAATGTTAAACTCTGTAGCCTCTATTAACAATATAAAGTCTTTCTCATCAAAGTTTTATCAACAGGAATCCAGTAAATCCAGAAAGCAAGGACTTTTTTTAATAGTGCCTCCCTCAGTGTGAAACCTGGACCTGATGGATGAAGAGCTGAGATCCTGGTTCACATTCTTCCTTTTCAAAAACTTCTCCATCACTGTCACTGACACAGTACTTTGATACAAGATGGTAGCAGGAGGTGGAGATGAACCACACTGACGTCTGTCACTGTACATTTCACCTGCACACCCCAACGTCTTGTCTCAAAGTTCTGTGACAGCGGCTGTGAGAGCAAATGTTTTTTTAGAAAAAATTTTTAAATGTGATAATTTCCCACGGCTCACCTGACGATCTGGAGGAAACACCAGTGTGACGCGGCTCAGTGGTTGAACAACGCTGCTTTAAGGGCTCGCGACACGCGGCAGGTCGTCGGCCGTTTGATAACTCAGTCATGTGATTCCCAGCGGTTGCGGCGTCTTCATTTAGCATTCGCCTTGCAGGGGAAGTCCGAGACGCGAGTGGCTTTTTACTTGTCGTCCTTCTCCTCTTAAGTCAGTTTTAGTGCAACTTTACAATCCAAAGCTTTTCTGCAGAAGAAGAAGAAGAAGAAGAAGAAAAGACGCCTGATTGGCTTCTAATCACTGCGAGCCGGGTTGTGATGTTATAAGTGGCGGTCGGCTACGAGCAGTTGAAGTTGTTGAAGGCGTTGACGGTGTTGACATTGTTGAAGGCGTGACGGCGTTGACGGTGTTGAAGGTGTTGACATTGTTGAAGGCGTGACAGCGTTGAAGGTGTTGAAGGCATTGACGGTGTTGACATTGTTGAAGGCGTTGACGGTGTTGACGGCGTTGAAGGCGTTGAAGGCGTTGAAGGTGTTGACGGTGTTGAAAGTGTTGACGGTGTTGAAGGTGTTGAAGGTGTTGATGGTGTTGAAAGTGTTGACGGTGTTGAAGGTGTTGACGGCGATGAAGGTGTTGACGGTGTTGAAAGTGTTGAAGGCATTGACGGCGTTGAAGACGTGACGGCATTGAAGGTGTTGACGGTGTTGAAGGTGTTGACGGTGTTGAAGGTATTGACGGCGTTGAAGGCGTTGACGGCGTTGAAGGTGTTGAAGGCATTGACGGCGTTGAAGACGTGACGGCATTGAAGGTGTTGACGGTGTTGAAGGCATTGACGGCGTTGAAGGCGTTGACGGCGTTGAAGGTGTTGAAGGCATTGACGGCGTTGAAGACGTGACGGCATTGAAGGTGTTGACGGTGTTGAAGGTGTTGACGGTGTTGAAGGTATTGACGGCGATGAAGGTGTTGACGGTGTTGAAGGCGTTGAAGGTGTTGAAGGCGTTGAAGGCGTTGACGGTGTTGAAGGTGTTGAAGGCATTGACGGCGTTGAAGACGTTGACGGCATTGAAGGTGTTGACGGTGTTGACGGCGTTGACGGCGTTGAAGACGTTGACGGCATTGAAGGTGTTGACGGTGTTGAAGGTGTTGAAGGCGTTGAAGGTGTTGAAGGCGTTGACGGTGTTGAAGGCATTGACGGCGTTGAAGACGTTGACGGTGTTGAAGGCGTTGACGGTGTTGAAGGCGTTGACGGTGTTGAAGGCGTTGACTGTGTTGAAGGTGTTGACGGTGTTGAAGACGTTGACGGCATTGAAGGTGTTGACGGTGTTGAAGGCGTTGACGGTGTTGACGGCGTTGACGGTGTTGAAGGCGTTGACTGTGTTGAAGGTGTTGACGGTGTTGAAGATGTTGACGGCATTGAAGATGTTGACGGCATTGAAGGTGTTGACGGTGTTGAAGGCGTTGACGGTGTTGACGGTGTTGACGGTGTTGAAGGTGTTGACGGTGTTGAAGGTGTTGACAGTGTTGAAGGCGTTGACGGTGTTGACGGAGTTGAAGGTGTTGACGGTGTTGACGGAGTTGAAGGTGTTGACAATGTTGAAGGCGTTGACAGAGTTGACGTGTTGACGGCGTTGAAGGCGTTGAAGGTGTTGACGGTGTTGAAGGTGTTGACAGTGTTGAAGGCGTTGACGGTGTTGACGGAGTTGAAGGTGTTGACAATGTACTTTTTAGCGGGATTAAGCAGAAATGTTACTTTAAGAGTAACAGGAAATCGCACCGACGAGGGTCAATAACTGTGACTGGAACTGCAGTACAGGCGTTTTATGGTTGTTGTTTTTTTCTAACACCATCTTTTTTTGTTTGTTTTTGTTTGCTTTTGACACAAAATGTCCTCGGAGCCGCCCCGAACACGTTCCGTACATTTTCTTGGGTTTTGCCGTAGCTTTTTCCGTTTCGCTAGCTCTCGAGTCACAGTCACAGTTTAAACACGATTCCCTCCCCTGAAGAAGCTCCTGAACGCCACACGCCTCCCAATGATCGCCGAATCACACTGAATCTGATGTGGCTGGAATTCACGTTGTCGGTCCGCCTCTGAAAGTAGCTCCAGCCGGAAGTTGTTTCAGGAGCGTGACGGGAATATGGCAGTGACGTTCTGCGAGTCTCGGGATCTGGGACTGTATTAGCGGGGCTCGTTCAAGCGTGAGCTCATTAACACGTTTTATTATTTGTTTTAATAAAGTCACAATCGTCTGTTGCAACATGACGACGAGCGGTGATACAGCGAGGGAATTCCTTATATTAATCAAGTCGTACAACGTGACGCCACACAGTTTGATGTGATAAATTAAGAATACAGATTGATTTATTATGTGATATGATACAGTACGGTGTGACATGTTGTGATTTTTTTATGTATGAAACTGACATGACACAGTTCAGTACATTGATATGATAAATACAAGATAATATAATATGACAACGCAATATTATCCTGTACAATATAATAGGATTAGATGTGATAGGATGTCATATTAAACAATGCAATGTTGTACAATATGATATGATGCAATATAATATCTAACACGGTACCATGTGTTATATCATGTATTTTACAGTATGATATGAAATGATATACTATATACAACGTGGTGTTGTGATACGAGGTGATGTACTTGTGTCGATGTGTTTACAAGTCTCATTATTCATCCTGCGGTAATCAACCACTTATTGGTTAATTGTATAAGATTTATTGACGAAAACATGCAGTGACGACAGGATTCGGTTTGTAAAAAGTCTTGAAGATGGAAAAAGTCAGAAAGTTCTGCGCATTTATCTTTGGGGTCTTGAAATTTGTCAACAAATGATATACGATATTATATGGTATTATATGATATGATATGATATATGATATAATATGATATATGATATGATATAATATGATATATGATATGATATATGATATGATATGATATATGATATGATATATCATATAATGTGATATATGATATGATATAATATGATATATGATATAATATGATATATGATATGATATAATATGATATATGATATGATATATCATATAATGTGACATATGATGTGATATATGATCTGATCTGATCTTATATATGAGATGATATAATATGATATATGATATGATATATTATATGAGCTGATATATGATATGATATAATATGATATATGGTATGATATGATATATTATATGATCTGATATATGATATGATATAATATGATATAATATGATATATGATATGATATGATATATGATATGATATAATATGATATATGATATGATATATGATATGATATGATATATGATATGATATATCATATAATGTGATATATGATATGATATATGATATGATATAATATGATATATGATATAATATGATATATGATATGATATAATATGATATATGATATGATATATCATATAATGTGACATATGATGTGAGATATGATCTGATCTGATCTTATATATGAGATGATATAATATGATATATGATATGATATATTATATGATCTGATATATGATATGATATAATATGATATATGATATGATATAATATAATATGATATGATATATGATATGATATGAGTGTATTTAGACGTTTTATAAGCAGTATAAACCACCAAGGTGAGCGAGGTTAAAAAAACGAGTTTTTGCTTTTTACTGTATGAACAATCCTATAATTAACCATCGGACGTGATTTAGGAGGATCGATTTAATACCTTTCATCACGATCGTTTATTACGTCATCACGCGCTACGATACGTTTTACGATATGCTGGAGGTCAATACTTTAAAATACAGGATACGGTTTGCTTTATTATTACATGATTTAGGTTTGTTTTTTTTTTAATTACCAGACGTCATTCCGCAGTCCAGACGGGCTAGCAGGTCCCAGAATCCTCCGAGAGACGTTCCTCATGGCTTTGTGGGAGGAAACATGTTGCCTGATTTCAAGTCGCGTCTCCTAAGACGAGCTGATCCTGTTAAAGCCTTCAAATTATACTGTTTGACCAAAGCTTGTGTTTCACTTCTGACAACCGCCGTCTGTGAAGTGAGATCAAAGAGACTTTGTTGTCTTACTGTAACAGTCAAATAAAAAAAAAAAGAGAGAGAATTTAATGCGACACAGACACGAGCGCCTCCATTACTGCACTGAAATCTGTGACTCCGGAAAGAAAAAAGCCTCCGATATGGTTGTTTTATTGTATTTATTTATTTATTTATTTTTTAAATTTTCTCATCACGAGGCCTGACGGGACATTTTGCTCGCCGTGATGTAATGGGAACACTTTCCAGGAGTTGCGTTTGTGATTTAGTGCGCGTTCATAAAACACGTCTAATGGCCGTGAGCTTCCAGTCGGGTGTTTATGTCGCCGGAGAAGCCGTGAGGCAGCGACGTGACGCCGTAGAAATAATTAACGCTGAGATTTCTGACAAAAAGAAAACAAACACACAAAAAAAAAAAAAAAAACTCCTTTCGGCTCAATTTGTGGTGTGAATAATTTTTTTTTTTTTAATTTTTTAAGTGTGCTGATGTGGCGGCAGTAACGAGGGCTGGTGCCTCGTGTGAGGCTCGTTTGCAGTGTGAATGAATCAGACGACATCAGGGATTCAACTGGTTTTTATTTAAGCCTTATTTGAAACTTCAAGACCAAAATGGGTAAAAAAAAAAAAAAAAAAGGATTTAAATTGCGTTGTGTATTTCATTAAATTCAGAATCATGTTTAATATTGTATTAAAAGCGTCTAACTGCCATCCTTTTACCCCCTTTAGTTTTTCTTTCTTTATTTCATTCAATATTTTTAATTAAATTAAACAGTTTGAAGAAGATTGACTCTTATTAATACCTTGACAAAGTTTAGCATTTTAAATATATACATATTTACAGATTTTTTTTAAGTATGCTATGCACATGCTGTTTTGTATACGCAAAACCCATATATATATATATATATATTAATGTGTATATATAAATACATATACTTAAAAAATTTTTTTAAATATATATATGTGTGTGTGTGTGTATATATATATATATATATATATATATATATATATACACACACAAACACTTGAGCTTAAAATCCTATGTTGGATGAAAGATTAAAGATGGATTATAGAGAATATTCAGCAGTGGATCTATTCTATAGTAACTAGTAATAATAGTAGTAACTAATAATTAATAATATAGTAATTCTACAGTAACTTCACTGTGTTTGCTGGCGGTGCCATTAAAAAACAAAAACAAAAAACAATCATCCACTGTTCCATTCCTACGTTCCACTCACGTCTTCACGTCTTATCTGGCGTCAACGTGTCAACGTTTACACGCCCAACATTTGCGAGTCGTGAAATCCAGTGACTTTCGGTGCTTTTCATGACAATTGAGGCAAAAGTAGATTTTTTTTTTTTTTTTTTTTTTCCCTGCAGTCAGATTTACATATATATGAACCAGCTGCTGTTCCGCGGAGACGAACTCCTGTCTCATGTCAGAGTTCTCAGTACATGTTTGACCAGAGAACACAGTGGAATTCGTGTCGCCTCGGAGAAGCAGACGTGTCTTTGCACACTTTTAATTGCCTCTGCAATTCCACTGTGGACACTCCTAATGTCTCTTTCTGTAAAATCCACCGACGTGTTCATGTTTCTGTATCATGGCCACCATGGATCCGCCAACCTGTTTATGAAAGCCGGAAAATAAAAATTAAATATAGATGTAGTATTCACAGCGTTTCACTTTATCCACATTTTGCTATATTACTTATTCCCCAAAATTTCCCCCCCCTCAAATTTCTACACACAACCTCCACAATGACATCATGATTTAAAAAAAACATTTTTTAATGAGATTCTGCCGAATGTCTTCAAAATAAAAAAACTACGAAATCACATGTACTTTAAATATTCACAGCCTCTGCCGAGGTTCGTTCTTGAGGTATTCCTGCAGCTTGGTTGGTTGATTCAGTGTTAAATTAGTTTGTATGATGATTGGAATCTGAGGCTCCATCGATACGAGCCCAGGATTTTACATAAACTCATATTTCCCCGTCGACAAATTCAGAGCTGCTATGAGCTGCTATGAGCATCCAGACCTGTAGGGGGCAGTGTGACGGGCGGCATGAAGCCAACGACAGCCAATCAGAACCCTCTTTAGATGCAAACAGAGTTTTTCTGAATCTCCACTCAGTTTTCAGGAAACTCGACGTCGCTGATTTATGTGTAAATGCGAGAAAAGCTGAGAAATATCTTTTTTTTGTTTGTGTTTTAATATCCGCCTCCGCGGAAACCTGGCTGCTATCTAATAGTATTTAGAATGACTTGGTAGTTTTGCGACGGTCGGTGAGTTTCTGCCCAGATGCTAGGCGGCGGACGAGCCGAACCCCCGGCTGTGGCTTTTATTATGAAATCCGTCAAACTCAAAGAGAGAGAGAGAGAGAGAGAGAGGGAAGGCAGGAGCTGATGCAAGCAGTTGGGAAGTGATAAAGGAGGGAGAGGGAGAGGGGAGGAAGAATTTGGAGTTTCATATCCTCGTCATGGTGCCTCATCAGCCACGCTGAGCTCTGACTGCCCTACTGACCTGCGACGGTCGCTCTTTGAAAGCCTTTGTAGATGCGGAGACGTTTAAAAAAAAAAGTGGAGATTAGGGCGGCGGGCGGAGCGCGGGGGGACCTCCCGCCTCGCTCGCCACTTAATGCCGGCAAAGTGAAGATAGAGCGACGAGCGCGACGACTCAGAACGAGAACGTAGCGTCACTCAGCGTGGCCTCGTTTAGACGTTTCTGCATCGCAGTGCGGCGACGGGACCGTCTGGGGGAATCACAAGTCACACCGAGGTGAAATTACTGAAAGTCACAGATTTATTTATTTATTTTTTTTTTTTCCCTTACATCCGTGCTGCAGTGTAATTAGGCTGCACACGCATTGAGGTGTCCGGGGCTCATATATTTCGCGTTCGTGTGTTTATGCGCTTGGATCCGGGGGCTGCGTGTGCAAGAGCGAATCAAACACCAGAATTAATCTCCTTTTGCAATTTCCACCCCCCCCCCCCCCCCGGTGAAATCCACATTAAATAACATTGATTGGAATTAATAGGGATATAACAGCCACTGCTGTTCTATTTTCAAACTCTGGGTTTGCGGATTTTATTTTTCTGAGCTTCCTGCTCCGGCCAACGTGCAATAATGGTGCGGGTGAAATTATTAATGTACTTTTGGAAATTGTTTATCCGTTCTCCAAAATGCTGCAGATATTGTTTGATGGGAAACTCGCCTCGCTTCTTCTCCATCCAAATATTCTAATTTTCTCCACCTGCGTACGATTTTCAAGTATCTGTATTTTAATTGAATATTACTATTTTGTACCAGTGTTTCAGTTTTACCAGCTACACGTTGTTTTAACCCTTTGGGGCCTGAAGCATTTTGTGCCGTTTTTCACTACAATTGATTTTTCCTTTATATCTCAGATTATAAAATCCTTAAACCTTGCCTTTTTTGGTGTCATTTTGTTCAGGACAACCTCATAAATGTATTTCTGATGTAATTTCATCACTTTGGCATACTGTATTAAAACAGTGGATCTAAAAACACCATAAAATTACAAATTCGGGTGGTAAAAACAGAGATTTATTGACTATAAAAGTCACAGACATGGTTAACGAATCATTTTGTTTACTTGTAAAGTAAATCTAAACTATAATTAACTAAAATGTATCAAAACAGGACTGAACAAACAGTTGTATACAGATATTTACAGTGAAATAGAAGCACTGCCTCAGGCGTTTTTGTAAAACTATTTGCAAAAGGTCACACATATTTTTCCTCATATCTCCGCTTTTATTTGGGCGATCAACGTCATTTAAAAACGAGCTTGTAGTTTTATATCTGCACTTTCGACACGGATTGAAACACTGGACCAGACGACGCTGCGCTGTGACGCTACTGCCTTTTCAAACGGTCATGTGACGAGGACGCGCCGGTGAGTACACAGGCCCCAGAGGGTTAAAGTGCTTTACATATAAATTCAACATAAATTAGCTTCTATTTTTTTTTTTTTGCGACATACTTTTACTTCTTAATTCTGATTTTTTGGGAGATTGTTCACGTTTTTTTTTCCGAATCAATCCTCGTGTGAAACTGTGGAAGCAGTTCTCTTCAATTACCATTTATAGAAATGAATGACTAGAATAACTACTTTATTTCCGATACAACCTGATTGTGACTTTGCTTCAACTTTCTTTGATCGTTTCTTATTTCCCACAGTTTTAAAACTGTAATCCGCTGGAGCAGATCCACCGGGGACGGAAGTTAAGCCATGCACATAAATATAATATAAACCTCTTAACCAGCCGATATAGTGAAAGGGCAGATGTATAAATATATAAACTCATTGTGTTGATCAGCATAACTGCAGTCTGACATTTTCATTGTGTTAAATCTCTTAATAAATGGGACAGAAAATCATACTAAAGGTGCTTTTTTGCAAATGATTAATCAAAATGAGGATAAATAAAGGTTTGACTCGCAGGATCGACGGCGGAAATATAAAACTCTAGAGATCAGAAGCGCCGCCACACGATCAAACATCTATAATCTGGTTTAAGAGGAACGTCAGAGGACGAGAAGTAGAAACGTCCTTCAAACAGGCGACTCTGGGGTTTTTTTTTTTTTTTTTTTTTCCACCGTCTGTTTGAGCACCGAAGCTGAAAATCAGCACTTCTGCCTCACGGTTGTCCGCAAGTGTCTCGTCTTCACGTCCTCCCTCTGTGTTCATCACAAAGCGTGTGTGTTATTTACCGTGGCCGAACGTTGGCGGCGCCGCTCCGGGATGAATCGACGCGCCGACGCGGAAATGTGCGGCGGGTTAATAAGGAGTTCTATTTGTGCCAGAATTCTGAGCGAGCGATGGGAGAATTTGAGCGCAAAAAAATTGATTGTGCAAAATCATTTCTGCGCTCAGATTCTTCCTCTGTGCTCAACCTCTCTCTCTCTCTCTCTCTCTCTCTCTCGCTCTCTCTCTCACTCACTCAAAATGTGTAAAGCCCAAATGTGACAGACACAAGTTGTCCACCAATCACAGAAATTCGGGGCGTCGAACTCTGATTGGTTACTTCTGATTCTGGACGTGCCTCATAACCAACGAAGAAGAAGAAGAAGAGGAAGAGGAGGAAGAAGAAGAAGAAGAAGAGGGGAAAACAAACTGCGAGGGAAACATGTTGTAATCCAGGATCATTATCTTTACTTTTCCTTATTTCTGTTTTCCTTCGCAGTTTGTTTCTCCTCCTCCTCCTCCTCCTCCTCCTCCTCCTCCTCCTCCTCCTCCTCCTCCTCCTCCTCCTCCTCCTTCTTCTTCTTCTTCTTCTTCTTCTTCTTCTTCTTCTTCTTCTTCTTCTTCTTCTTCTTCTTCTTCTTCTTCTTCTTCTTCTTCTTCTTCTTCTTCTTCTTCCTCTTCCTCTTCCTCTTCCTCTTCCTCTTCCTCTTCCTCTTCCTCTTCCTCTTCCTCTTCCTCTTCCTCTTCCTCCTCCTCTTCCTCCTCCTCCTCCTCCTCCTCCTCCTCCTCCTCCTCCTCCTCCTCCTCCTCCTCCTCTCCTCCTCCTCCTCCTCCTCCTCCTCCTCCTCCTCCTCCTCCTCCTCCTCCTCTTCCTCTTCCTCTTCCTCTTCCTCTTCCTCTTCCTCTTCCTCTTCCTCTTCCTCCTCTTCCTCTTCCTCTTCCTCTTCCTCTTCCTCTTCCTCTTCTTTCTCTTCTTCTTCTTCTTCTTCTTCCTCCTCTCCTTCTCCTTCCTCTTCTTCCTCTTCTTCTTCTTCTTCCTCTCCTTCTTCTTCCTCTTCTTCCTCTTCTTCTTCGTTGGTTATGAGGAACTTCCAGAATCAGAAGTAACCAATCAGAGTTCGACGCCCCGAATTTCTGTGATTGGTGGACAACTTGTGTCTGTCACATTTGGGCTTTGCACATTTTCAGCGAGAGAGAGAGAGAGAGAGAGAGAGAGAGAGAGAGAGAGAGAGAGACAGAGAGAGAGAGAGAGAGAGGAAGAATCTGAGCACAGAAATGATTTTGAGCGCAATCTCAAGTTTTTCTTTGCGCAATTTCAATATTTCCTCAAAATACAATTAATTGTTTGGCGCTCAAATTTTCCCATCGCTCGCTCAGAATTTTGGCACAAATAGAACCCCGTAGGTTGAGTGTTTGTTCTCGCCGGCTTCAGTCTGTCGCTTTGTCACGTCGGGGAGCGGCGGGCAGGTGCAGCGAAGCAGCGGCGCCGAGACGCCAAACGGGCCTCTGTCGCCGGGGAAACTGACGCCCGGGTCGGTTTGGGCTCTGATGTTATTTTCGGGGCGGAGGTGTGAGTTATGAAGCGGTAATGTGCTTGTCAGTTTAACTGGACAAAGGAATCTGCAGAAATAAGGTTGGAGGGGTTTGGTTTTTTTTTAGCTGCTTTTCCTGATGTGTTGAAACTGACCTATTGACTCTGTGAATCTATTATTCAACGTTTCTGTGGCACAAAGCCAATCAGGTCCGGCTCTGATTGCTTTTTGCAGAATTTATTGTATTATTGGCGGGCAAGAGTGTGTGTGTGTGTGTGTGTGTGTGTGCGTGTGTGTGTGTGTGCGTCACACTTGGTGTAATCTGAGTATTACATTAAGTGCCGACATTGAGGTACACTCACTTAATGGGATAAACAACAGGACGCCTTCTCAGAGAGCCGCAGGATACGTTGCATTTTATCGCTATGGCGACATCAACGTTTGCAAAATACAGAATGCGAGTCTGAATGCTCTTAATACGCCGTGCAAAACCCACTGCTCTAAATCGTGTTGAAACCTGATGGTTATTCATTATTATCGGTTTTTATTTATCGCAAGTCATGTGACAGTGACACATTTTTGCATATTGCAAGTTGAACTAATAAATAAAACTGATTTTGAAATGCCGCTGATCCAAACGGGTAAAAGGTAAAAGAAATCCAGTTTGAGGAAGTCGTTGCTAAACAAGTTACATTTCTTTTTTCCCCCCTGTAATTATGACTAAAGCCTAACTATAACTGCTAAACTGATATTTGAATTATTGTATTATTTATGCATTCTTAGATCATTTGTATTATGTTGTTATTATTGTAGATGGATCATCAGTAAACATTGCTCACAAACTCTACAACAAGTCTACGTTATCAAGGAAATATAAGTTGTTTATTCTCATTTAGTTACTCATGAACAAGCGAGAGGCCAGGAAAGCTATTCAACTCACTGCTTTTGAATGTACGCATGTTTTCGTATACGCTTTATAAAAACTGATCATGTTTATACAAAGTATGTGAAGAAAGTATTGCATCATCTGCGGTCGGTCGGTCCGAATATGATGATGATGAAGTTCTTTGGTGGGAAACGACCGGGAAGTGTTCCGCCTGAGCGGGTAAAGCTGCATCGGCTCATGTTGGGTCAACGATTCTGCCCCGTCGGACGAAGCCAAGCCCCTTTAGCCCCTTTAGCCCCTGTAGCACCTGTAGCCCTTTTAGCCCCTGGAGCCCCCTTTAGCCTATTTAGCTCCTTTAGCCCCTGTAACCCCTTTAGCCCCTGTAACCCCTTTAGCCTATTTAGCCCCTGTAGCCCCTGTAACCCCTTTAGCCCCTGTAACCCCTTTAGCCTATTTAGCCCCTGTAGCCCTTTTAGCCCCTGTAACCCCTTTAGCCCCTGTAGCCCCTGTAACCTATTTAGCCCCTGTAGCCCCTTTAGCCTATTTAGCCCCTTTAGCCCCTTTAACTCCTGTAGCCCCTTTAGCCTCTTTAGCCTCTTTAGCCCCTGTAAGCCCTTTAGCCCCTGTAACCTATTTAGCCCCTTTAGCCCCTTTAACTCCTGTAGCCCCTTTAGCCCCTTTAGCCTCTTTAGCCCCTGTAACCCCTTTAGCCCCTTTAACCCCTTTAGCCCCTTTAACCCCTGTAGCCCCTTTAGCCCCTTTAGCCCCTTTAGCCTCTTTAGCCTCTTTAGCCCCTATAGCTTTAACAGAGATCCGGGCGCCAGTGGAGGGAAGGCGGGATTGTGAGCGACGTGACGTCGCCTGTTGAAGCCGCGTGTCGGCTAGGAAGACCGAGAGACGTTTCAAACCCGACCAAAGAGCGGTAGAACGCTGCAAAGAGAGGGAGGCAGGAAGGCCGGTACAAAAGACGGAGTGTTTTGCAGAAAGAAAGGAGGAAAAAAAAATGGTGCAAGGGAGTATAAAGGACTCGCTGTTGCATCACCTGTTTCCACAGTTCGGCCCTTTTGCCATGGCAACGGAATGCCGGTTGGGTCGTGGATGTGGGCGTAGAAACAAGCCTAAAGGAAGAGCGAATGTGTGTTTAGTCTATTAGAGCTGCAAGGCGAGGACAGGCTCAGTATCACAGCTCTGGAAGTGTTACATCATTGAAGAGGAATCCTCCCCCCCCCTCCCTCCACATGCTCGCTCACTGAGCACGGTTCACTCTTTCAGCTGTTTCTCTGTTGATTGTGTAAATGGAGGAAGCGAGGAATGGCTTAGTAATTGGGTCTCCTTTTGTGATGTGTCAAGGACCGTCCCTCACTGCCAAGACGTCTTAATATAAATGTTGGGTTTTCAGCGCCGGGCCCTCTTCGCAAATCCCTCAAATCTGCTCGCCAAGTCCCCGCTCTGGGCACGTCAAGGAGTAACCCGTCTTCCTGTGTTTGTCCTCTGTCCCTCTCTCTCCCACGGCAGGAACGACAGAGCGGGTCTGTCTGATACAGGGTACGGTCGAAGCGCTCAATGGCGTCCACAACTTCATTGCGGAGAAGGTCCGCGAGATGCCCCAGAGCGCCCAGAAACCCGAGCCGGTCAGCATACTGCAGCCGCAGACCACGGTTAACCCCGACCGCGTCAAACAGGTGAGCGTCCGCAGGGTCGCCAGGGCGTCCGGCGGGAGCGGGTTGACTTCCAGGACACCCTTGTTTATCAGCGTTCTCACTTGTTGCCATGACCCAGTCTGGTCGGGTCAGGAAAATGTGAGGGGATCTGGTTATTTTTACCTCCAGTCTTTCATAGCGAGACAGAGCAGCGCGGCAGCTGCAGCCTAGAACCCTGCGGGGATTAACAAATCGCTGAGTAAAGCAGGGGCCGGTGTACAGTACTGTGACTCAGTGAGACGTATCCTTCTTTCTGTTTCACTACTCGCGCCGTCGGGTTTTACTCGCCGCTGCTTTCATTGCCGCCGTGGTTCTTCTTCTTCTTCTCTCCACGCAGGCCAAGCTGATCGTGCCCAACAGCACGGCCGGGCTGATCATCGGGAAGGGCGGCGCCACGGTCAAGGCGGTGATGGAGCAGTCAGGCGCCTGGGTGCAGCTCTCCCAGAAGCCCGAGGGCATCAACCTGCAGGAGCGAGTGGTGACCATCAGCGGCGAGCCCGAGCAGAATCGCAAGGCGGTGGAGATCATAGTGCAGAAGATCCAGGAGGATCCCCAGAGCAGCAGCTGCCTCAACATAAGCTACTCCAACGTCTCTGGCCCGGTGGCCAACTCCAACCCCACCGGCTCCCCTACGCCAACACGGCCGAGGTGTTGCCCAACGCGGCCGCCGCCGCCGCCACGGCCTCCAGCCTCCTGGGTCAGGCCGGGTTGACGGGGATGGGTGCCTTCCCCACCGCCATGTCCAGTTTCTCCGGCAACGACCTGCTGGCCATCACCTCAGCCCTCAACACGCTGGCCAGCTACGGCTACAACACAAATACCCTGGGCCTGGGCCTCAACCCCGCGGCCGCCTCGGGGGTCCTCGCCGCCGTGGCGGCCAGCGCCAACCCGGCCGCCGCCGCCGCGGCCAACCTGCTAGCCTCCTACGCCAGCGACGCCTCCAGCGGCGCCGGCCACCCCGCGGCGGGCCTCGGCGGCTTCTCCCTGGGGTCGCTAGCGGCCGCCACCGGCGCTTCCAACGGTTACCTAAATGCTTCATCCCCACTGATGGCCTCATCCCTATTGGCGACGGAGAAGCTGGCAGACGGGGCCAAGGACGTGGTTGAGATCGCCGTGCCCGAGAATCTCGTGGGCGCCATCTTGGGGAAAGGAGGCAAAACGCTGGTAGAGTACCAGGAGCTGACAGGGGCCCGCATCCAGATCTCCAAAAAAGGAGAGTTCATTCCTGGTACTCGGAACCGTAAAGTTACCATAACAGGGTCGCCGGCCGCCACGCAAGCGGCGCAGTATCTGATCAGCCAGCGGATCACCTACGAGCAGGGCGTGCGAGCTACCAACCCACAAAAAGTGGGCTAATCGGGGGGGGGGGGTAAAAAAAAAAAAAAAAAGAAGAAGAAGAGGAAAGAAGGAAAGGATGAAGACAGAGATAGATGGGAACCGAGAGTCGCGATGAATAGAAGAGAAAAAAAACAAAACAAGAAAAGAAAAGAAAAGAAACGTCCAAATATCTGTTAAATATTTCAGTATCAAGCGAGAGAATCACAAAGGAGGAGGTGGGGGAGGGGTGGGGTGGGGGGGGGGGACAACCAAGATAAGTGTGTGTGATATGTGAATGTGTTTTTAGGGACTGAAGTCCTGATGTTTTTTAAAAGTTTGTGTCGAGTCCTTTTGATGAAGGTGATCAGAGTAAAGCCGAACTGGTCCACTGCCAAGCTGCAGATTTCAGGGTGAGGCCGCTGGCGTTCACCCTCCTCCAAAACCTCATAGCTCCTCTTGTCTTTCTTTTTTTTTTTTTGGGGTTTCTTCTTCTTGTTTCGTGTTCCTTTTTCTTCTCGTTGGTTTTAAACTTGAGTTGCGTTTCTACACGCCGGCTCCCGGTGAGCTCAGCGTGTCGGATGAAGTTCCAGCCAGCTTGATGAGAGCTGTTTTACAAACCTCTTGCTCTTTTGTTTGTGCAATGCAGATACTGGCATTGTTGACGGGGGTGGGGGGGGGGGGGGGGGGGGGGGGGGGGGGCGGGGGGTGGGGGGGAGGTTTTATGACAAGCACCTGAGGTCCATCTCAGTCTGTGGGTAAGACATCTGAGTATAATTTCTTGAAGCGAAATCACGTCTCCGTTGGCTCATGTCTTAATTGACCGTTTCAAAAAAAAAAAAAAAAAAAAAAGAATTTGGGTATTTTCTATTTTCATCCTTTATTTATTGACATGGTCTCATTCAAACACAACTAGATTATTTAAACCTGTGAGTGCAGGTTGATCTGAATGTAAAAACTGATATTAGCCTATTTGCTATTTTTTATTTACAGGGATCAAAAACATTGTGTTGCAGTGAAAGAAATGTATAACTCAAGCCCAGTGTGGACTTCACTGTCGCTGTCTTGCAAAGCCTAGTTCAGGGTGTTAAATAATCAATGTGAGAGGATGGAGGAGACACACAGGAATGTATAAATATATATTTACATGAACACACGTAGACAACGCTCCCACAAACGCACAAACGCTCCAGCATATTTGCATATTTCCGCCACAGCTAGCGACGCGCGGAGACGTCGTCGTCGTCGTCGTAGAACCCTTTCTTGGTGCTATAGGATTAGGTTTCTATCCTTCTACCATGAAATCAGAAGCTCCCCGGCAATGGATCTCTTTGCTTGACCTCTATGAGCCGCGCCAGCCATCTAGTAGCCCGTCGGATCCGACCCGGCCGCTCACCCAATGACGGACGATGGATTTCATTTCGTGACGACGCGCAATCCAGTCTTAACTATCTATCTCAAGTCCATTCTCATTTCCCGATGCAGGCCTTTCTCTCCTCCTTTCTTTCTTTTTTTTTTTTTCTATGAAAAATTGGCCGTCCTCCAACAGATCTTACC
>NC_137663.1:26299551-26308450 GCF_963422515.1 Blennius ocellaris | reverse complement strand
GCTTCCGCCCTTTGAGAAAGAACCACAGGAACCTTCGCCAGGCAGACATGAGGCCGTTCTCACTTTGGTTTTTTGTTTATTTTTTGTTTTTGTTTATTTTTATTTGGGCTATAATTTGTCTGAAACCTCCCGTGTTGAACTCACGTGTTGGATATTTCAAGCGAGACTGTTCTGTTTGTTTTATCTGGACAACTATTGCGCAGGGTGGAACGCTTTGCTGAGCTGGAAAAACAAAAAAAAAAACAAACAACAACAAGCATGCCGATACCTTGCAAAACAATTTCCTTAAGAATCTTCCGGGTTTGTTTTTTTTTTGTGTGTGTGTGTGTGTCCCCCCACCCTCCCCCCCCTTTTTTTTTTTTTTTTTTTCTTTTTTCCCCTCGGTGGTTTAACCTTTGTTCGTTCCATCTCGGTTAACAAAATGGACTGACAGCATAAAATCAAATAATCCAACCTATAAGCAAAAGTGATGTTTCGTTGATTGGGTCTCGATTTCTCTTCGACAACGACGGTTCTGTCTTTCATTTGTGACGAGCGAGGAGAATCTGGTGAAAGTCCACAAGTGTTAACTAACCTCAAAGGGCTTTCTGGGACAGCATTTATATGTCTTTTAAAAACAAAAAACAAAAAACAAAACAAAAAAAAAAACGTTTGAAAGAATATATAGATATATATATATATATACATATATATATATTCAGAAAGGGAAAAAAAATGCCTTCTTGTGCCATTGTTAGACAAAAAAAAGAATAAAATGAAATAAAAAATAAAGTATGAAAGCTTTTTATGGCAAAATATTTGTCAGCGAGAAGTGCCAAATAATTCCACACTGAGCCAAAAGGCGGCCAGCCTACATGACTAAATGTTAGACGACTGGAATGGTTCGGTCCCGTTTCCACTCCCCTCGAGAAAAACATCACCCTAATTGTTCGACGTTTGAGCTCATGCGCCATTGTTGTTATGCTGCCAGTCTGTTTTCTGCTTTTGTCAGAGGAACATCTCAGAAGCAGTATATTTTCTAAAAACGACACACTGTTGATTAAAAAAAGAAAAGTTTCAAAAAAAAAAAAAGAGAGAGAGAGAGAGAAGAAGAAGAAGAAGACAACAGCGACTACGGTGAAGGGGTGAAGAGGATTTTTCAAAGTGTCATTGTTTTTAATTCTCCGTTTCTTTGGACATTATTCATCAATAGATTTATCGGTAATGACTATTTAATGTAACTGTAGTACTGTGTTTGTAAAAGAAATTCAGTGAGTTGTGTTTTATGACTCGTGGACTACCAGTGAAGTCAGCATTTCAGTGTCAATAATTGAATTGTTTTTTAAAGATTATTTTTGCGACGGCAACAAAGAGTCATTATAAATGTTCATTTTAACATCACCTGTCTTCCCGTTGCCTTTGTTCGCCGCCGCCGCCGCCGCCGGGTCGAGAGGTCGAGCGCCGGGGGTTAATCGTGACGAGGGATCAGACGAAGGCGAAACAATCGGGGGGCGGTGGGGAGGCGGCATCAATTTCACACCTGGTTTCCACGGATTTATTTGATGGCCGGGGGGTTTTTTGTGTACGGTGGGGGGGGGGGGGGGGGGGGGGGGGGTGAGATAACGGATCCAGTGTGAAGCGCCTCATTATGTCGTTCAGATTCAAACGCCGGCGCCGTAACAGACGGCCGCTTCCACTGATTGATCGTCGTATTGATGAGCGGAATTCACCTGCAGCCTGGATTTTACTGCTTTTTCAGCCTTATAGTCACACAGCAATACTTTTTCTTTTCAAATTAAAAAAAAAAATTCTTTTACGTATTGAATTCAGTGCAGAGAAGATGAGAGAATGGCAAAAAAATTTAATAAAAAAATGCCACAAGATCAATCCTGCTCTACACAACAACTTATAGATAGATAGATAGATAATTACTTTATTCATCCCCGAAGGGAAATTGTTGTGTTGCAGCAATCTGGTACATACGAATATTATAAAATACAATAGAATAGAAATAAAAGTAAAATATAAAAATATCTGGATATAGGACATAAAGTAAAACACAGAACGGAACATGGGCACTTAGAAATAAGCAGGAGTAATTATGTTATTTAAGCACAAACACAAGGATCAAAGTTAAAATAAAGGCGGCAAAGACGATAAAAAAATAAAAAAAAGACTCAACTCAACTTTATTGACAAAGCGCTTTAAGCAGCCGTAGCTGAGACAAAGTGCTGTGCGTTGAAATAAAAATATAAGAGGCAACGTAAAAACATTAAAACAATAAAAACAATCAGATGGTAAAACAATAAACAAAACATAAAAAGTTAAAACAATAAAGAAAAGAAAAAACGAAGGCACTAAAAGACAACATAATTCAGCATGACGCGAAACGAGCCATTAAAATAAATAAACAAATTGATAAAGATTCAAAACAAAGTTATGGTATCGAGGTTAAACTCGAGGGTGAAAGATATATATATATATATATAAATACATTAAGTATCCTGTCATGCGGGGAAGTGAACACGTGGCCAGCAGGGCGACTTCGGAAGGTGTGAAAAACAGAAAAGTGTGTAAAACGTGAGCTTCGCTGGCGACACGACTCGTCAAATAGCAGCAATAGTTGTAATATTTTGAATGACTGAGGAATGACTGGCTGAAGCTGCGTCAGGCTAACAGACACAGAACCACAGACCCAGTGAGGCGGCGGCTGCATGACGAGTCGCTGACGAACCTTAAATCCGTGGATTTGTACGGTGGGGGGGCGTCGCCGTGTGAACGGGGAACAACACGCAAACACGTAAAAACACTTGATGCAGGTGTGTGAAAAGATGGCCGCCGCCAGGTTCTTCCCGATTCGTCGGTCTTACCTGGAAAGCGTTCTGATTGGACGGCGTGGCGTGACTCCTGGGGATTCCCTCGACTGACGTCGTCGGGGAAACTCCTCGTCGGCGGCCATTTTGAATTTTTCATTTTCCGTCAACGTCGGAACGAATTAAAAACTCACTCGAAATCCACACATGAAAACGACTTCAACGACGTATTTTGGATTATTTTGACTTTCTCGTCCCGAAGTTTCAGAACTTTTTATGGTTCAGAAAAAAAAGTTGGGTGAGGATGAAGAGGAGGATGAAGAGGAGGAGGAGGATTTGATTTGTCATTGACCAATATAATAAAGATACAGGACACACATTTACCAGGTTATCAAAAAAAACATGTATATGAATAAAAAGTGACTAAACCAATAAATAAGGTGTGTAGTAATGTGGCAGCGCTAGTTCTAATACTATCAAGTCGTCGGCCAAGTAAAAGTGAATTATTTGTAACATTTCAGTGACCTGGGATTATGTGATATATATAGAAAATGTATAAACTATGTGCTATATACAGTATATAAAACAGATAAACTATGTGTCTTTATGTCTAAAAATACTTTACTATTCATCCTCGGTCACTGAAATGTTCTGAATCTCATCACTTATTATATAATAAGTCATCTAAATGTTTTGAGTCTGACATACTTTCTTTCTTTTTTGTTCTTCCCCCGACGCGATTTTAAACTGAGCCGTCTATCTGGGAATCGTCTATCTGGGAATCGTCTATCTGGGAACCGTCTATCTGGGAATCGTCTATCTGGGAATGATCTCTCTGGGAACCGTCTATCTGGGAATCGTCTATCTGGGAACCGTCTATCTGAGAATTGTCTATCTGAGAATCGTCAATCTGGGAACGGTCTATCTGGGAACGGTCTATCTGGGAACGGTCTATCTGGGAACCGTCTATCTGGGAACCGTCTATCTGGGTACGGTCTATCTGGGTACGGTCTATCTGGGTACAGTCTATCCGGGAACCGTCTATCTGGGAACCGTCTATCTGGGAATCGTCTATCTGGGAATCGTCTATCTGGGTTCGGTCTATCTGGGAACCGTCAATCTAGGAACCGTCTATCTGGGAACCGTCTATCTGGGAACCGTCTATCTGGGAATCGTCTATCTGGGAATCGTCTATCTGGGAACCGTCTATCCGGGAACCGTCTATCTGGGAACCGTCTATCTGGGAACCGTCTATCTAGGAACCGTCTATCTGGGAACCGTCTATCTGGGAACCGTCTATCGTCTATCTACCGTCTACGACTCCGCCACACTGCAGCGAACTCAACAGGACGAGCCGAAGTTCCGCAACATGACTTTTATGTAATGACATGCATGATCCACGCCGCCGCCGTTCAACCTTGTTGATTATCCGGCGAAGACGTTCCTGATCCCCGGAGCTCGACGGTGCGGCCGGGGGAGGCGAGACCACACGAGCACCCGGCCGTGGATTTACCGAGACGATGACGACGGCGGCGGCGGTGATTTATACATCTCTACATTTAGAACGGAACGAGTCCGTCCGTCCGTCTATAACCTCAGAACGTGGCAGCAGCAAGAACTCCAGGCCTTCCCCTCGTTCTACTGGGACTTTAGTGAGAAACACTTCATTCTGAAAATGTCCTAATATGTCAAACCACTTGATAATAGAAAAAAATTTAATATGGAAGAATAGAATAGAAGCACCTGCACGCAGCCTCACCCAGCACTTATTCTACTTCATATATATCTATAAGTAGAATCCGCCAAGCGTTGCCTTGTTCACCACGAACAGGGAACGTGAGCTGGATTAGAGCAGATTAGTTTTACCAACCGATGTGTTGTTGCAATAGTAATTATATAATCCTGCTTATAGAATTACTATTGCAGCACTACTACTACTACTACTACTACTACGACTACTACGTTCACTAAATAAGCACATTCCACGGGGGAAAATACGAGGAACAGCAGCTATTTATATATTTACTTGTACTCGTACTAGTATTGTGTAAAAATGCAAAATATCCATATTTGTCCTTTGTTTTAGTGCAAATAATTACATAATAAGTAATAAGAACATTGTGAACATATGTGTGGAAAAAATTTTCTAAATTTTTTTTCCATTGATGGTTTTTCCTAATGATTAACAACACCTACGCATATGACACAGATCTGGGATCAGGTCAAGCCGCCAAACACAATGAATCGTATAAAGTGGAGGGAGGAGAAGACGGACGGATGAACAGCGACCCTCCATCCACTCTTCAGGTGATTTTCTGTGTCTTTGACGAATTCAAACCTGCAGCACATCGTGTTCTTTACTGTCGGATCACATGTTTCACTTATTTTAAACCTTTTGGAGATTTTTTTTTTTTTTTCCCCCCAAAATCATTTAGCGGGCCTAACGACACCCTTAACCTTTGTGGCGAGTGTCTCTTTGCAGCGAATAACGGCTGCGCTCACGTTGCCGGTGAGGACAAGAGCCTCGGCCAAATGTCAGAGGCTTGAATAAAACAGCTGTCGCCTTCGATCAGGAGCCTTTAAATACAGCTCATTTGGATTTAATGCATTTTTAGCCGTGGAATCCAGACGGCTGTACGTTAAAGACGGAACGCGTTTACGTCAAGCTGACTTTTGTCTGCGTTGGAGAGGGTTGAATGGTGAATGATCCCTCAGCTATAATGACGATAAGAATATTATAATAAGAATATAAACTCTTCTTTTCCCTTATAGAGGCTTAGACGTTGGAAAGTTCTTCTATCTGCCACCGTTTTATGATTTCAATTATTCTGTGTTACCAACAAATTCAGTCATGAAAATGTGTCGTAATATAATTATTGATAGTTTTTGTCTTCAGTGTTTTATTTTCTTTCATCAGGATTAATTACTCTTTGAAAACCACTGCTGCTAAAAGAACAAAAAAAAAACACACATGGAAAGAACCTATATAAACATATATGTTTTAATATAGGTTTTTAAAATCCGTGACATATATAAAATTGGCCGTTTTCCTATATTATATGTGCATATATGCATATATGCACCTATACATGCATACAGGTACTTATATAGGTACATATATGCACGGGTATATGTGCATATATGCACCTATATGTTCTTCTTGCATAATTGTTTTTTAGTTAGTTGAACCTATATAAATATATATGTTTTAATATAGGTTTTGAATATATGTGACATATATAAAATTGGCCGTTTTCCTATATTTTATGTACATATATGCACATATATGTACATATATGTGCTTATATGTGCATATATGTACATACGCATACATATATGTACATATATGTGCGTATACGTGCATATATGTACATGTAACTAACTAAAAAACAATTATGCAAGAAGAACATATAGGTGCATATATGCACACATATATACGTGCATATATGTACCTATACATGTAAAACCGGAAAACGGCCAATTTTATATATGTCACATATATTCAAAACCTCTATCAAAACCTATATTAAAACCTATATATTTATATAGGTTCTTTCCATGTGGGTTGACTGAACGTCCAAAGTGAGGAAAAGCTAATTTGCTAGCACGACGTTCCCGCGGCTGGAGGCTCGTCCACGGCCTCCGGGGATCCGTCCGGCGGGAGAAGCTGCAGTAACGGCCGTCAGAGGAACCGTCAAACCTGCGAACATGGGCCTGTAACTAGGAGCAGGGCTGCGTGAGTAACGCTTTCCAGACAGCAGCAGCCCCGAGGTCGCCGGCATTCGGGGGAGTGACATGTTTGTGGGTCTGACTGGACGATCCCGGGGACTTTATCCCTCATGTCACCGAGCGTCTCAATTTTCCTAAAATAGCCACAAGCTAGTCCGTCTGAAACGCTGTCATCTCTTCACATCTGCCTTCATCTGACACATTTTCCCTATGAAGGCAACAGGATCTGCCGGATCCTCCAACATGCAGCAATTAAGATAAGATAAGATAATTACTTTAGTCGTCCCCGAAGGGAAATTGTCTTGTTGCAGCAATCTGGTACATACGAATATTATAAAATACGATAGAATAGAAATAAAAGTTAAAAATATCTGGGTATAAGACATAAAGTAAAACACAGAACGGAACATGGGCACTTAGAAATAAACACGAGATAAAAGCAAGATAAATAAATAGTAAGGTGCAGTGGCAGAGCCATTAGAAGTAGGCATTATATAATAATAATAACAATAATACAGATAATAACAATGTGTAATAGTGTATAATACTCGTGTATAGTACTACTGATAGTGGTAGCAATAATACAACAACAACAATATGGTAGCAATAAAATAACAATTATATATATATATATCAGTAATAATAATAATAATAATAATAATAATACCAATAGTAATAGTATACTTATAATAATAATAACAATAACAATAATACAGATAATAACAATGTGTAATAGTGTATAGTACTACTAATAATGGGAGCAATAAAATAACATTAACAATATATATATATATCAGTAATAATAATAATAATAATAATACCAATAGTAATAGTGTACTTATAATAATAATAATACCAATAGTAATAGTATACTTATAATAATAATACCAATAGTAATAGTGTACTTATAATAATAATAATACCAATAGTAATAGTATACTTATAATAATAATAATACCAATAGTAATAGTGTACTTATAATAATAATAATAATAATAACAATAATACAGATAATAACAGTGTGTAATAGTGTATAATACTCATGTATAGTACTACTAATAGTGGTAGCAATAATATAACATTAACAATATATATAGATATCAGTAATAATAATAATACCAATAGTAATAGTGTACTTGCACAATTGAGAGAAAGAGAGAAAAATAAAATCATAATCCTGAATTTTCTGCACATTTTATTAAACCCGGCCGGCGTCTCGTTTCCTCCGTCAGACTGAGGCGTTAAAAAAAAAAAAAAACCCAACCCCTGCAGCAGTATACATTGAAGGCACATCTGCTTCCCGCTGTGAGGAGAAGGTAGCAATGGGCCTGAATGATAAAATTGCGTTGTCAAGGTAACAGGTTGTTCTGAAGGCTGCAACTATGTGGCGGCGGCGAGGATGCTCCCATACAATGTTTCACCTCGCAGCCCCGGCGTTCCGCCGCCTCGGAGTCGGGCAGGTAGCCGCGGACGTGACCTGCTTCGCAATTTCATAATTCAGGGGGTTTCGCTCTAACAGCCGGTCCGTCTTCATCGGGATTATCGCGATTGGTCACGGCAAATCTCAACCAAATCGTGGGGGGGTAGGGGGGGGGGGAGGGGGGGCGTCGGGGGGGGGGGAAACCTTGAGGAGGCGCGGCGATTCCTTTGAAATTGATGAATGAGGGAGAAGGCAGAAGCCGCCAGACTCTGGGAGCCGCGCCGAGGCACCCCTGTAAGCACGGCTCCCGGGGTAACCATGGATACCGCTATTTCACGGACGGAGTAAATTTAGCCGGAGTGGGATCTGGAAAGAGACGCATCGCACCGTCCCCCCTGCGCTCACACATCACATGGGATCACTGTGTCTTAACGGTCAGGGGACAGATGGACGGACACACACACACACACACACACACACACACACACACACACACACACACACACACACACACACACACACACAGCGAGTCCCGGGGCAGACCCCAGGAAACAACAACAACATTTCTGAGT
The DNA here is from genome assembly GCF_963422515.1 of Blennius ocellaris. Lineage (NCBI taxonomy): Eukaryota > Metazoa > Chordata > Actinopteri > Blenniiformes > Blenniidae > Blennius > Blennius ocellaris. The sequence continues at coordinate 26,299,937 of NC_137663.1, read as the reverse complement.
CGGATGCACTGCAGTGATTCACTTATTCATTGGATGTTTGGTTTGCAGGGACAGAAGTGCTTCTGCAGAGTCCAGACTGACGTCTGATCGTCCTGCACACCAGGGTTTTTCAACCTTTTTTGAGCAAGGCACACTTTTTTGTTTGGAAAAATCTGGAGTCACACCACCACCACCACCCGGAAATGTTAAAATGTGAAACTCTGTAGCCTCTATTAACAATATAAAGTCTTTCTCATCAAAGTTTTATCAACAGGAATCCAGTAAATCCAGAAAGCAAGGACTTTTTTTAATAGTGCCTCCCTCAGTGTGAAACCTGGACCTGATGGATGAAGAGCTGAGATCCTGGTTCACATTCTTCCTTTTCAAAAACTTCTCCATCACTGTCA
>NC_137663.1:26292051-26297051 GCF_963422515.1 Blennius ocellaris | reverse complement strand
TAGGATTTAGTCAAAATAAATGAAAACACAATTTTCTCCCTCTTCTCATTAAGCTGTGTTTAATTATGCAATGTGGCGCGCTATCGTTTTGAAACACGCCCGAAGTCCGTTGGCAAATCTTCAGAGGGACTGTCTGAGCGTTTCAACGGGGATCGGGCTCCTCTGTGGAGCTGCCATGAAACTATTCCCATTCCAAAAGACATCTCTTATTTATAGACGCAGCAACGTAAAATGGGCCGATTTAAAGCGAGGAAAGCTGCTGTGTGGAACCGTGCCGATGCTCCGGTGTCGTTCTCAAGCTATTGCGGGTCAAAGGGGCTGATCAGAGATTTCTGTGCGCGACACAAACAGAAAAACAAAGCGGAGTTATTGTGATGATGGATCCACGAGTGCACTCAAATGGAGGTAAACACTATAACTGAGGTTAGTGGTGTCTCCACTATTATTCATAGATAATGCAAAGCATAATGATTTTAGTGCCGCCATGAGGCTTTCGGTTTGCCTTGAGGTGGCTGCGTTGTAATAAACACAAACTTATTTTACATTAAATTTGAAATGTGGCAGATTTGATTCCTTACGGATTCCTGCAGAAGTTATTGTTTACATCAAGGCTATTAAATCCATTTTGCTTCGTCTCTGTTATACCGACATTATATTCAGCTACAAAAGAGGAAGAAGAAAGCATGATTTTTTTAATCTCTTTGGGGAAATTACTTCCCTGCATTGAGCCCATCCTATTCCATTCTTAACTACACAAAATAGCCCCAGGTTAGTTCTTTTTTTAAAATGATAGACTCTTCCTCAGTTTTTCCAATAAATGTTCCGCTGAACTCCTAATATTAGCTTGCTGTTGAAATACAGTAAAGCATAAAAATAGTGAAGCAAAACAGTACTGATATTATTTTAATGATGTTGGCCTTCTTACAGTGAAAAGGTCATAGGATCAAACACTGGCTGGGCCTTTCTGTGTGGAGTTTGAATGTTCTCAATACTGTGCTGTTTTATTATAAAAAAAATTTTTTAACAACATGTTGTAACAAGGAAACCTGTCAAGCAAATTTGAGTTGTGTAGTAGTTTAAAACTGCATGAAAAATACATATTTCAATATAACTTAAAAGTACTGGAGAAGTGGGTCCTCATCCAATATGGCGGCCATGCTGAGGCGTCAATTTATGAAACTCCACGGTTCTACTTATATCTACGACTCTTCGCGTACATGAGGGTAGACGTGGTGATGTGAGGAGCTGATGTGAATGTTTTGCAGCCGGTCGTACGGTAATAAATAGTGATAAACGTGCGTTTTTCCGTCGCCGGAAGCGGCGCGGCGGAGGCGCCGTGTCCTCCCCTCGCCCGCCCCCCGGAAAGCCTCATTCTGGGCGTGTTGTTTGACAGATTGTCCTGCCAGCTGCAACACTCCCTCTACTTCACCCGCAGCTGTCCCTTCACGGTAAATACGTGTTTTAACGACTTTTACGCGATTCATTTTTAAGTTAGAAAGCCTTGTAGGAGCGCAGCGTGTTAAAAAAAATAAAAATCGAGTTGCCTGCATATTAGCATGTTTACCCGTGTAGCCACGTTAGCTTCTAGCTTCTAATGATACAGTAAATTGACAGGGCTTGTAAACATGTCATTCCGCGTTTAATGCAGTTTCCGCCGCTGATTTACGGGCTTTTATCGGTTGTTGCGGTCCTGAGGGTACCGAGCAGCTGCAGCTAACGGGTTAGCAGGATGCTAAACACACTTCAGCTGCCTTTAGCCCGCGTTAGCTCGCATTAGCTCCGTCTAACATGCTCGTCTTGGGGGGGGGGGGGGTCCGTGGACGTGTTGTCCGCCGTGCTGATAAATACTTCACGTAGTTAAAGTTGCATCTATTTTTCGCGACATGGGTGCGGCTGTGCATGTTATTTCTCCATAACAGGAAGCGCCGTTAAGCTCTGGGTGTGTCAGTGGCGCTCCGGGTGGGTAAACAGGGGCTCCACCCGAACAACACCTCCTATCTCGACTTTCACTGGAAACCCCCGCCCCCCCCGGATGACGTCACAGAGTCCAGGAAAGGTGTTAGGAGGCTTCCTGAAGTAGTTAGTAAAAGACTATCACGTCGGTGTTGCAGCCGGACCGCACTTTCACTTAGTGACGTCATAACAATGCGACAGCGGCGTAAGCTTAAATTCAATGCAGATTAATGCTTTGGTAACTTACATGATCGTCCCTTTTCCGCCTTCGTGCTTTTCTGTAAACGCTCGGGTCCCTTTAAATGTCGCAGCAAAGAATTGTGGGGCAGCAGGAGCAAAAGGATGCATCGGCGCAAAAAAAGCGGCTCTAAAGGAGGCAGCGAGCCTCCTTTTCTTTGCTTATTGAGAATCAGGACTGTCATTATCATGGCCGCTACACAAAACACTTCCAGGTTTGTAGGAAAAGTTGATGTATAAGGAATTAGGAGGGACATTTCGGACGTACCCCAAGACTTGAACTACTGACACAGAGCTGCTTCACATCACTTTATCATGACGTCCCGAGTACGTAGAGGATCTTCCTCCAATGGTCTGTTGAGATTCGTGAGCGACAGCAGACAAGTGGTACTCTCACTGATTTAATTGTGTGTCTGTTACTGGTAACTAAACAACCACGTGGTGGAAATCAAACCCCACATTGATGATCATCAGATTGAGTACAGATGTTCCTGTTAAATGTTTAAACGCACTTCAGGATCCATTAAACGTTTGTGTTGTGATCAAGCCGAGATCTATGAAGCGTCCAGACACAGGACGGGTTTGACGAGTCCGTCCAGGACAGAGCAATCCTGGAAATTAATCCAATGTGTGCTCGAACAAACACACGATGTTGTCAAATTTGCAGGTCGATCTTATATCTGTGTAATTGCGCAGGTGAATTAAGAGTGCATGAATAACCCTTTAATGCGAGGAAGGGAAGGAAAATGCCGTTAATCCACTGGCAGAACAGCCTTGTCCAATAAAAGTGATCAGTTGTTGTTAAAAACTATTGCAGAGCTCAGAAGCTTTCTATTGCTTCCAGTTGCCTCGATGCAAAGATTCCTTAAATCAAGAGAACGTCACTTCCTCAGGAAAAATCGAGTTGTAGCTTTTGTGTTATTTATGCCAGAAGACTGATTTATGCTTCCACAGTAGTTGTTCTTCCAACGTATAAATAACATCATGACGCCACTTTCAGTTCTCAAGAACAATCCAGCTGGAAACGATCCGTACGGACGAGTCATGGAAACGTTAGACCAACTTCTTTTGTTTAGTAAAAACATCATTAGATAGATGGATAATGACTTTATTCCTCCCCGAAGGGAAATTGTCTTGTTGCAGCAATCTGGTACATACGAATATTATAAAATACGATAGAATAGAAATAAAAGTAAAGAATAAAAATATAAAAATATGTGGGTATAAGACATAAAGTAAAACACAGAACGGAACATGGGCACTTAGAAATAAACACGAGATAAAAGCAAGATCAATAAATAGTAAGGTGCAGTGGCAGAGCCACTAGAAGTAGGCATTATATAATAATAATAACAATAGTACAGATAATAACAATGTGTAATAGTGTATAATACTCGTGTATAGTACTGCTAATAATGGTAGCAATAATATAACAATAACAATATGGTAGCAATAAAATAACTATAATATATATATATATATACACACATCAGTAATAATAACAATAACCGATGACAACAATGTGTAATAGTGTATAATACTCATGTATAGTACTACTAATAATGGTAGCAATGATATAACAATAATATATATATATATATCAGTAATAATAATAATAATAATACCAATGTAATAGTATACTTGCACATGTATAAGTATATGTACATGCAATATGCCATATGAAATATATGATATAATATAAGTATCAATGTAATTGAGTCCAGAATGAGAATGAATGTTGAGTCGTTTGCGTTTCTCCTCCTTCCTCAGGCCTGAACATGTTTCTGACCAGGAAGCTCCTCGGCGGCCTGATCAATGTCGTCAGGTGAGAACCTGGAAACCCAGAGTTTCCACGGGAGCTGAACTCAGGCGTGTGTTTTTAAACTCTGCCCTTCCGTCTCCGCAGCAACCTGGACCCGGCCATGTTCGTACCCGCCGAACCCGTAAGTACGGCCCGCCGAGCGCCGCCGCCTCTAAACGCTCGTTGTTTCTAAGGCAGGGGCGTCAAAGTCATTTCAGCTGAGGGGCCACGTCCACCCTGATCTGACCTCTGACCTCTGGAGGCCCAACAGGTCAAACGTAACATGTTAAACTGCAGATTTGGACAAATGTCAAAGTATTTCCTTCTTTTGATCCTTTTGTAACTGCAAGAATTTAGATCGATAGATAATTACTTTATTCATCCCCAAAGGGAAATTGTTTTGTTGCAGCAATCTGGTACATACGAATATTATAAAATACAATAGAATAGAAATAAAAGTAAAAATATCTGGGTATAAGACGTAAAGTAAAACACAGAACGGAACATGGGCACTTAGAAATAAACAGGAGATAAAAGCAGGATAAATAAATAGTAAGGTGCAGTGGCAGAGCCATTAGAAGTAGGAATTATATAATAATAATAACAATAATACAGATAACAATGTGTAATAGTGTATAATACTCGTGTATAGTACTACTAATAATGGTAGCAATAATATAACAATATGGTAGCAACAAAATAATATATATATCAGTAATAATAATAATAATAATACCAAAAGTAATAGTATACTTATAATAATAATACCAATGGTAATAGTGTACTTGCACATGTATATGTACGTGCAATATGCCATATGAAATATATGATATAATATAAGTATCAATGTAATTTAGTATCAATGTAATTGGCCAGTCTATTCTGAAATTTACATATTAAAGTTACAACACAAACAAAAACCCTCAGTCACCTGTATCTGGATATCGTATTTTTATTCCGGATTAAATCAATTTGCCATCATCTGGAAAGATTTTTTGAGTTTGCGTGT
>NC_137663.1:26274551-26287051 GCF_963422515.1 Blennius ocellaris | reverse complement strand
AGATGCCATTACTATTAAAGATTGTGTAAAACATGTAGCGACTGTTTGAATTGTTTCTGAAAATGCTTGGTGAAATAAATACGTGTGCCATATTTGGAATATAAACGGTGTCTTCCATGTGTCGCTGTGTCTGCCGTCGGTTCACTTTGGGTGATTTAACTCAGCGATTTGTCACCCGGATCCACTAATTTAGCTTCTCGGGATGAAAAACGTGGTCGGCGGCGTTTCGGGTTCGGTCTTGACCCCGACTGGAGGATCCTGATTCCAGCATGAAGACGATCCAGTGGAAAAATGAAACCTTCCATGTCTCGGGTGCAAGTTTCAATGACGTTTTGAGTTCCGTGTGACTGGTGATGTAGTATATCCTGTTTTCATAAACTCAAATCTGCACTATCGTGCCAACGGCAGCTCAATGAACAAGACCCTCGACTCCCATAAGCTCCCTGGAGGGCCGTACTGCACTGCTGCACCCTAGAAATGGGATTGCTCAATGCGGAAGAGGAATTTATCCAAGGAGATTAATAAAATACAATTAGTTTACTTTACAACACTTAATCCAACTGGAGGTCAATCACAGTTGCTCATGAGTGAGCATACATCTACAATTCTACGAATCTTTAAAAAAATAAATCAATTAAACTTGACATGAAGCGTAGAAATGGATTTAGATGTGTCTAAATTAATATGCAAACGTATTTTTTCGGGGTTGAAAAATTATTTAGGATGATTTGCTCCACCCACCTCACATAAAATATATTTTACGCCCTTGTAAATGAAACTTTCATTTATACTCAGTCTTTAAATTCATAAACGTTACTGTCATAGACTAGTGGTGTGCGTGTGGTTTCACTGTCAGTCAAGTTAGCGCACCATACCAGAACTCAACGTGCTCCTTCACAGTAAAATGCTTTAAATTTAATGTACAACCTAAAAAAGTAAAACGTGCTTTACTGTCTTGACCCAGTATCGACTGATACGGTCATGAATGATTGGAAGTTGAACCAACACACGGGAGAACAAGATATTGGCATCTACCATCGTATTACTCGTTAACGCTCACCACCTTCCAGTTTTATTTTCTAATCGGTTCACGGCGAACCGGAAGTAGTTTTCCTGATGCTGTCGTCACAGTGGCTAGCTTGATGGTTGCTATCTGGACGCTAAGGAAGTTTATCATCTCGTTTCTGGGCCGGAGCAGAACTCATTTGACTTTCGGGTACGTTCGCCGCCTCCGTAAACATCCCCGACTTCCCTCCAACCCCGCTGGAGGGAAGTCGGGAGACCTCACGGTGCGATCTGGAGCCATTTGTAGCATGAGCTAGCGGCGAGAGCTAACGAGCCGAGCCGCTGTTGTGTAACGTGACAATAAAGCCAAACAGCCCGCGCGAGGCGGATCAGTGACGTATAAGTTAAATAAAATGAAGCGGGCGGCGGCGTTGTGGTGGTTTCTGAGGCGAGCGGGGAGCGGACCTTTGCGCGGCATGAAGCTGCGCAAAGTGAATGAGCAAAGCGAGCATCGCCCATTGTTCATTCAGAGGCTGGTCGTGTGTCTGTCAGTGTTATGGTAACGATCCAGCTGCTGGCGCTACAGGTAAACTACAGTCTAATGCCTGTGCAGGTAAACTACCCTCCAATCTGTGGTATTGTAGAGGTAACTACCCTCCAATATGTGGTATTGTACCGGTAACTACCCTCCAATCTGTGGTATTGTACAGGTAACTACCCTCCAATCTGTGCTACCTGTACGGATAAACTACCCTCCAATCTGTGGTACCTGTACGGATAAACTACCCTCCAATCTGTGGTATTGTACAGGTAACTACCCTCCAATCTGTGGTATTGTACAGGTAACAACCCTCCAATCTGTGCTACCTGTACGGATAAACTACCCTCCAATCTGTGGTACCTGTACGGATAAACTACCCTCCAAGTTGTGGTACCTGTACAGGTAACTACCCTCCAATCTGCGGTACCTGTACGGATAAACTACCCTCCAATCTGTGGCACCTGTACGGATAAACTACCCTCCGATCTGTGGTACCTGTACGGATAAACTACCCTCCAATCTGTGGTACCTGTACAGGTAACTACCCTCCAATCTGTGGCACCTGTACGGATAAACTACCCTCCAATCTGTGGTATCTGTACGGATAAACTACCCTCCAATCTGTGGTACCTGTACAGGTAACTACCCTCCAATCTGTGGCACCTGTACGGATAAACTACCCTCCGATCTGTGGTATCTGTACGGATAAACTACCCTCCAATCTGTGGTACCTGTACGGATAAACTACCCTCCAATCTGTGGTACCTGTACGGATAAACTACCCTCCGATCTGTGGTACCTGTACGGATAAACTACCCTCCAATCTGTGGTACCTGTACGGATAAACTACCCTCCAATCTGTGGTACCTGTACAGGTAACTACCCTCCAATCTGTGGTACCTGTACGGATAAACTACCCTCCGATCTGTGGTACCTGTACGGATAAACTACCCTCCAATCTGCGGTACCTGTACGGATAAACTACCCTCCAATCTGTGGTACCTGTACGGATAAACTACCCTCCAATCTGCGGTATCTGTACGGATAAACTACCCTCCAATCTGTGGTACCTGTACAGGTAACTACCCTCCAATCTGTGGTACCTGTACCATACAGGTGTATCGATTCAGCTTTTTCAGTTTTGATTCCGATCCCGACGCTGTGGCTTTGAGTATCGTAGAAAGAACGACGACAAAGTCACTTGTGACCAAAAGTCACTGACCACTCAAGAGGCGTGTCCATTACTGACTTCACTTAATCACATGCAAGTCGACGCTTGTTTTTACAACGTGCTTTTTCTGGGTTTTCCTGTTCGTGATTGTTTTTAATCGGACTGATAAACCAACCGTACCTTTACAAAAAAAACACCCTCAACTGTACCTTCCTCGCTTGGATTGTGGTTGATCTTTGTCGTTTCCTTTTCTCGTGAGCAGCTGGAGAAGTCCTGACGAGCAGCAGACGCTACGGAGTAGAGGAACGCCCGCTGACTCTGTGTGTTGACGATGTCTTCGCCGATCTACTACGGCCAGGACAGTGTGATCCGCTTCAAGAAGAGAAAGGCCCGGTTCTCCTTCAGTGAAGTCCACATCCTGTTGGATGAAGTGAGGAAGCACCGGATGGTCGTTGTCGGTACGTACACCGGAAGAGTTTAACCATTAATCACATTGCGGCGACGGAGAGGGAAGGTGTGAACGTACAGGAGGGTAGAAACGTCGACGCGCTCTTTCCCCTCACAGGCAAATTCAACCGCGGCGTGCCGACGGACATGAAGAAGCAAACGTGGGCGGAGATCACGGCGCGCGTCAACGAGATCGGGGAGTGCCAGCGCGAGGTCATGGAGGTGGTGAAGAAGTGGTCGGACCTGAAGTGCGACACCAAGCGGAAGGTGGCGGCCATGCAGGCGGGGACGGTGCCCAACCGGGGCATCAACTCGCGCCTGTCCCGAGACCTCAACCCCACGGAGAAGATCGTGCTCCAGATCCTGGAGATGGGCGCGGTGGACGACGCCACCGGCGACTTCGGCCCGCTGGGCGACGACGACGACGTGCCGGACGACGAGGAGGAGGAGATGGACGACGACGACATGATGAAGATGCAGAGCTCGCCGCCCAACGGCGGCTCGGAGACGGGGTCCGCGCCGCTGCCGTCTTCGTCCACCATGAGTGGGAACACACAGACGGGTAGGGGCCGAAGATCAGACACTGCCGGGCAGGATCTCGCACCCTGCATTTATTATTTCTCGAATTTACAGCTAATCTGTATAAGATATGTACATTTCAAATAATCTGTGACAGCGGGTCGCCACCAGGGGGCAGGCTCCTCCCCCTCCTTTAACAACGCAAATGACACAATTAAGTCCAAATCTGTTTTTCTGACTGCACCAATGTGACTTTATCACATCGTACCAAATCATATTTACTGGATATTTTACCTCTGGGATTTAGATTTTAATATATGCACGCATTCTTGGCATTCACTCACTCACTTTGAATATTTCTATACAAAGCAGATTTTTGCAAGTAACTGAAAATATACTCAAGTTTTTGCGTAATAATCAGGGTCGCCGGTAATTCTGACCATAACTGCATCGCCTACCGTTACAGTACCACATGTCGATGGAGAGTAACGGTTCTGAATGTTTCAGGAGACACGTCACAGACTTCTTTGGACGGACAAGAAGAATTACCTCCAACAGATGGTGAGCAGTCTTCAAGCGGGACTTTTCTCTTCTTTAACGCAGTATTTGTCCAATCCGATTGAATTAAAGGGTCACATGGTGCAAAATTCCCGCCCTACTGGTTTTCCAGCAGTAATAATCGTCTCCACATCTGGAACGACGCCCTAGAGGTGAAGAAAGTGTGTCCTCCCTCTCTCTCTCTTTTAAAAAGTGTGTTGCTCCAAGCAGCCAATCAGAAATCAAACCCTATATAGTGTCATCGGGGGTTTTAGCCAATCACAATCAAGGTAGGCTCCTCCCCCATTTGACTCCTCCCACAATCAGGCAGCTCTGCTCTGGCACATGGCGCCATGAGAGGAAGTACTTCCCCCTCTTCCCATAGATGGGCGTGTGAGTGGGCGGAGCCAGTCCAACGCACACAGACACAGCAGATTCTGTGACGTAACCTCCTGAACTCAGAATTCATGAGAAATACATCAACTTCCTGGATTAACAACACACACGTTAATATTCTAGTCATAAAGTTTAATTTATAAACGTCAGAGTTCCTGTCGGAGAGACGGTAAACGCTGACGTCCTGTTTTATTTTGGCGATCAGAGACGGAGCCCGTGTTCCCCGACTCGGACGACGACCAGAGGGACGACCTGCTCCCTTCCACCCAGACGACGAAACCGCCGGACGACCACCAGGTCAACAACGGCGTCCAGAAGGAGGCCCCTCCCCCTCCCTCTCCCACTCCCCCTCCCCCGCCCCCTCCCCCTCCCCCTCCCCCGCCCCGCCCGTCGGAGGCGCTGCCCGCCGGCGGGCCGGCGCCGCACAGGTCCAGGGACAGCATGCTGCAGAACGCCTCGCTCAGCCTGCAGGAGCAGCACGCCACCAACGTGCTGCTGGAGACGGTGTCGCGCTCGCTGGAGCTGCTGTCGGAGTCGGTGCAGCAGCTGGCCGAGACGCAGCAGGAGTTCGTGCGCGAGTCGCTGCAGCTGCAGCGCGAGACGGTGCAGGTGCTCAGAGACTTCACGGGCGGCGCCATCGCGCTCATGCACGACAAACTGAACGGCCGGCCGGCGCTGTAACGCCGCCGCCGCCGCACGTTTGCCACACTGACTTCCGCGCGGGAACGCTGGACTCTTTGATAGTGCTCGACAGATTTTCCTGTGCTTTTATTTTGAAGGTGTCCGTAGAAACGTGCGAGAGCTGGCGTTGCCCGCCGCGCGGCGACTTCTGGAAGTGAGACTCGAGAACTTGATTTTTTTTTTTTTTTTATTAACAAAACACCACATTTGAAGCTTTTACAACCTTTTAACTCGTGGAAAACTCTGATTTTCAATCGTTTTTGGGTTTTTTTAACGACTCGCTCACGTTCTTCATGTCCTGCTTTTCGGGTTTCCTTCACTTCCTGAGACGATCACATGCTGGACTCTTTGATAGTGCGACAGATTTTCCTGTGCTTTTATTTTGAAGGTGTCCGTAGAAACGTGCGAGAGCTGGCGTTGCCCTCTGGAAGTGAGACTCTTACACTTGATTTTTCTTTTTTTTATTAACAAAACACCACATTTGAAGCTTTTACAACCTTTTAACTCGTGGAAAACTCTGATTTTCAATCGTTTTGGTTTTTTTTTTAACGACTCACGTTCTTCATGTCCTGCTTTTCGGGTTTCCTTCACTTCCTGAGACGATCACATGCAGCGTGACGGGGGACGGACGTCTGCACCTGACCATTATATGGTTCTTATGTCGGAGAGAAGAAACCGCCCGTGTGTTTGGTTGTGAGTGAAAACTTTGTGATTTGTCTGACTTAGTTTTTTTTTTTACAGTGCGAAAACACTCGAATAGAAAAGTTCCAGTGAGTTCTTCCAAATAAATTCCTCATGTAATTTAAGCCGGGTGTCATTTTTCTTCAGTGAAAAACCAAAGTTCTACTTCAGAACGTCGACAAGACGGACTTAAACGGAATGCAGAAGTTCACGGTCACATTTTATTTCAAACAAAGTGTGAAGAAACTTTCTAGAATCTCGTACAGAAACGACGGTGGAAGAAAAAAACAACAAACGTTGATTTTTAAACTCTCCTGCGTTTGGCTTCTCTGATTTTTTAACATTTTTCTACATGTGAAGTCTTTTCATGGGTGCAGCACCACTGGGGCTGCAGCAGGGGGCGCTGCTGCACCGCTGGAGGGGTTCAGCGGTGAAGAAGCACTTTATTATTGGGTTTCTTTTCTCAAAAATGAACAAAGGTATAAATAAATACACCTGATAAATCTGAAGAAATTCTTTTAAAATAATTGATCAATTCTTTTTTTCCCATTATAATTTGCATATTTGTTCCAAATCCATGCTTTTATATTAAACACTTCAATACCGGCTCCGTGTTAAAAAACTGACGTTGATGTTTTACATTGATGGTTTAAGAAGAAAATAAAAACCAGAATTGCCTCATTTTTAAGTGAAATGTTGATTTTTTAAATACTTTTTTCTTTCTGTGGACGTGAGAAAGAAATTATATTAATGTTGTAAATCATCTGGATTTTAAATTTCTCCAATAATCCCTCTTTTGGGATTATTCCAATTTAAACCAACTGTAACTTGAGTTACTGGTTAAAAGTGAACCAGCTGGTTAGTGACCCGCTAACCAGCTGGTTAGTGACCCGCCGAGACTCAACAAACCTACGACGCTGCTTTTACTGAAGGAGTTTCTCATTTTTAAAGGTTGAGTGGCGTGTCGGAAAATATTTACCTGTCTGTGTCTCTGCACTCCTGCAGGACATCTTCCTCCTCTAACACCAGATTATAGAGCATCTTCCTCCTCTAACATCAGATTATAGAGCATCTTCCTCCTCTAACACCAGATTATAGAGCATCTTCCTCCTCTAACACCAGATTATAGAGCATCTTCCTCCTCTGACACCAGATTATAGAGCATCTTCCTCCTCTGACACCAGATTATAGAGCATCTTCCTCCTCTGACACCAGATTATAGAGCATCTTCCTCCTCTAACGTCAGATTATAGAGCATCTTCCTCCTCTGACACCAGATTATTGAGCATCTTCCTCCTCTAACGTCAGATTATAGAGCATCTTCCTCCTATAACATCAGATTATAGAGCATCTTCCTCCTCTAACATCAGATCAAAGAGCATCTTCCTCCTCTAACATCAGATCAAAGAGCATCTTCCTCCTCTAACGTCAGATTATAGAGCATCTTCCTCCTATAACGTCAGATTATAGAGCATCTTCCTCCTCTAACATCAGATCAAAGAGCATCTTCCTCCTCTAACACCAGATTATAGAGCATCTTCCTCCTCTAACACCAGATTATAGAGCATCTTCCTCCTCTAACATCAGATCAAAGAGCATCTTCCTCCTCTAACATCAGATTATAGAGCATCTTCCTCCTCTAACATCAGATTATAGAACATCTTCCTCCTATAACGTCAGATTATAGAGCATCTTCCTCCTCTAACATCAGATTATAGAGCATCTTCCTCCTCTAACACAGATTATAAAACATCTTCCTCCTATAACGTCAGATTATAGAGCATCTTCCTCCTATAACACCAGATTATAGAGCATCTTCCTCCTCTAACACAGATTATAAAACATCTTCCTCCTACAACGTCAGATTATAGAGCATCTTCCTCCTCTAACATCAGATTATAGAGCACCTTCCTCCTCTAACACCAGATTATAGAGCATCTTCCTCCTATAACACCAGATTATAGAGCATCTTCCCCCTCTAACGTCAGATTATAGAGCATCTTCCTCCTCTAACATCAGATTATAGAGCATCTTCCTCCTCTAACATCAGATTATAGAGCATCTTCCTCCTCTAACATCAGATTATAGAGCATCTTGTGTCATAATAACACTACAAATCTGCAGCTATGATGAATTTTGGCACGAGTTAAAAAAACAAAACAAAACAAAACAAAACAAAACAACTTCCATTAGATCTGGTCTGGAGACTGAAGAAGACGCCATCTTGCTCCTGGGGTATAAAACTGAGTCGTGCAGGATGCTACTGGGGGGGGCGGGGGGGGGGTCACTGTTAATTACAATTAGACTGAAATACTGACACACACACACACACACACACACACACACACACACACACACACACACACAGGGTTGGTTAAACAGCTGCCAGGGCGGCTTGCTGCAGCAGGCGGGGGGGGGGGGGGGGGGGGGGGGTGAAGGGGGGGCAGTTCCAGTGGGAGCTCAACAATCTGCTGGGGTTTTCCTTCGTTGCTGTAAGGCAGGGAGCAGCATCATTGTGTCTGGCTGGGGGGGGGGCGGGGGGTAGTTAGGGGGGTGGAGGGGGGGGTCCCTGAATAAGCAGCTGTATTCACATTGTGTGGGGGTCTTTTACCTTCGCTTCTTTCCAGGGGCCCTTAAACCTGAGACTTAATCCTCCCTGAAAAGCTATTATTCACTCTGAGTGCCCATAAAACTGTATTCCCCCCCCCTCCTACTGCCCCCCCCCCCTCCACTGCCCCCCCCCCCCCCCGCGGCCTCCTCAGAATCACCACTATATCCTCAGAAATGCCTCCATAGGCTGCATTTCTCTGTTTTCTTCAGTTTCTGTGGTCGAACGTCGACGTCAACAGGAACTAAACTTCCCCAAAGCGCCACATTCAGCCTGAACCCAGCTTCACCACCCTGATATTTGCCCCCCCATCCCCCCCCCCCCCCTTTTCCTCCACCTTGTTGTTGAAGTTGGTCGACATCTGGAGGAAAAACGGCGAAACTCAAAGAGACACAAAGCAACGTGGAGAAAATCTATCCATCGATCGGCCCCTATGTGGACCCCCCCCCCCCCCCCCCCCCTTTTCTACTCTGCTGCCCCCCCGGCTGACCCCCGTGCCCTTTTCCTTGTCTTCAGTTTTCACCCCCACCTGTTCCTCCACTCGCCCCCCCCCCCCCCCACCCTTTCATCTCCCATCTGCCGCTGCAGGGAGGGAAGGTAGGGGAATGAAGGAAGGCAGCAGATTAAATAATTATCCAGGCTCTTTTTTTTTTTTTTTTTTTTTTGTGTCCCGACAAAAGAGTCATTATGCATCTGCCTCCTCGCCGCCGTTTATTTACCTCCTCGCCTCCTTTGTCTCCAGGAGGATTTGTGACTCGATCAGCGAGTCACAGGCTCACATTTGTTTGTTCCTTATGTTCAAGAGCCGCTTTTCTGAGAAAACCGGCGTTATAAATAATGAGAAGTGCCTCTTCTTTTCCTTTGTGGCGTCGTGAAGTCAAGGTGTTTACACTCTGGTCAGGATTTTATTCATGTAATCATTTTCACAGAATTTCAACAAGATAAATATAAACACTATGATTTTATTTATTTTTTTTGCTGTGTTTAAGGCGACAAAATATATTGATCTTTTAGGTGATGTTCAGCACTGCAGCAAGTTGAAACTGACTGATATCTGTTATTATTGCTCTATAATCCTGTTAGAGGAGGAAGATGCTCTATTATCTGACGTTACAGGAGGAAGATGCTCTATAATCTGACGTTAGAGGAGGACGATGCTCTATAATGTGATGTTAGAGGGGGAAGATGCTCTACAATCTGACATTAGAGGAAGATGCTCTATAATCGGATGTTGTAGGAGGAAGATGCTCTATAATCTGATGTTAGAGGAGGAAGATGCTCTATAATCTGATGTTAGAGGAGGAAGATGCTCTATAATCTGACGTTACAGGAGGAAGATGCTCTATAATCTGGTGTTAGAGAAGGAAGATGCTCTATAATCTGATGTTAGAGGAGGACGATGCTCTATAATGTGATGTTAGAGGGGGAAGATGCTCTATAATCTGACATTAGAGGAAGATGCTCTATAATCGGATGTTAGAGGAGGAAGATGCTCTATAATCTGATGTTAGAGGAGGAAGATGCTCTATGATCTTATGTTAGAGGAGGAAGATGCTCTATAATCTTGTTAGAGGAGGGAGATGCTCTACAATCTGGTGTTATAGGAGGAAGATGCTCTATAATCTTGTTAGAGGAGGAAGATGCTCTACAATCGCTGCCATCGCAGAAGATGCCATCGCTATTTGCAAACAAGTTTGAAAAAATAAAGTTATTTGGATGTAACAATGGATGTGACTGGTTGAGGTGCTTTGATGACACTTCAAAGGGTTTTTTTTGTTGGTTTTTAACTAAAACAAGAGTTTCTCTATGAAGTTGTGAGGCTCCGTCAGCAGAACGAACAGATTGTCTGACGAGACGCTAAAGGCTTCATATGATGGTCACGAAATACAGTTTGTCCGCCAGAAGTCATTGTTACACACTGGTGTGTGTGTGTGTGTGTGTGTGTGTGTGTGTGTGTGTTGGTACCCAGCAGTGCTTCAGCATGCAGCATCCTAATGAGACCCGATCAATCAGCTGCATGACGTGCATAAGTTAGAGGCTGCGTGAGCACACACACACACACACACACACACACACACACACACACACACACACACACACACACACACACACACACACACACACGCAGCATCTCAGACAGCCGTTCCACCCTCCATTGTGGGGTGGTTGGTGTTGGGGGGGGTTGACAGCCGGCTTGGTGCTGCAGAAGTGGCCACAGCAGGCCGACTCTTCCCCCCCGAGGCCTCGGGCCACATGCACCACCCCCCCCCCCCCCCCCCTCCCCCACCCCCCCACCCCACCCAGCTCTTTCTCCACGTGTCCTTGGGGAGACGGACCTCCAAGCTGCCGCGGGGCCTGGATGTGTGAGGCAGATGCCGGCCACTCCGACTAATGGGAGGTCCGGAGAGGGTGGTGGTGGTGGTGGAGGAGGTGGTGGTGGAGGTGGGGTGGGGGGGAGAGAGGGGGGGGGGGGGAGTGGGTGTGACATGACTCCTCTGTGGTTCCCATGCCCCGTGGCACGCTCATGTCACACTCCAGCAAGTAATACAGACGACAACAGCAGAGAGGGAGCACTGTCCATCTGCTGCTCCTCCTCCTCCTCCTCCTCCTCCTCCTCCTCGCTGATGAAGCAGAGATGTTGGAGATAACCGCTGTTCACACCCACAAAACGACCCCCCCCCCCCCCAGAGGAATAGGAGATGATGTGATGGTCGAACGTGTGACACGAGGCGTGAAGGAGGGAGATATGATATATGGGAGCATGTGTGTGACACACACACACACACACACACACACACACACACACACACACACACACACACACACACACGTGTCACGGTCACAAGTGTCAAGATGCTACAACACACACATCGTTGGACGCGATGGCAAAAAACGAGACAAAGTTTTTTTTTACGAGCAATCAGAGGAAAATTACTTTTAAACTTCTGACATAATTTTTCTTTCTTCTTCCTGTGAACTTACACAATATAAACATCGGTATACGTTTCATACCTCATTGGCCGCATAAACTTGGGGAAGAAAACTTCCAAAGGAAAACACTGCACTGTTCTTCAGTCCTCTAATTCTTTCATTGTGTTAACAGATGCGGTGACTGATATAGTGCATCTAACATAAATTACCTGACCACAACAACATAACAACATTTGTTCCACAGAAAGGTTCCACTTCAAACAATATTCACCTTTGTGTTTCTTAGCCTTTTTTAGCGTATTAATAAAACAACTAATATGATTTTATTAACTAATTACTCCTGGTTTTAACTCAAAAATAATCAATTTAACTTAAAGGTATACAGGAGGATTTTCAGGAATTTTAGGAAAGAACCGCCCTCTCCACCGTTTGAAAAAAATGCGCATGCGCAACGCTGTACCTGCTCCCGAGACGGAACGCCTACTAAAACGCGTGCGAGAGACGTGCACGAGCCCAGTTCTCCTCGTGCACGCTCTGTTTACAAGTCACAAGTGGGCATCGCTCACATAAGCTCACTTTACAAGAAGATTTGCACCAGGGGGGGTGAAACTGTGTAAAAATGTCCGAGAATAATGCGTCGGGTCGGCCACCGGCTTGATGAGAACCGTGTGGAGTGAGCTGCGCGCAGGGACGAGCACGTACGACGGGCTTACGTCATATATCACCAGAATGATTGACAATTGGGAGGACCAGTTATTTTGATGATCCACCCGGAAGAAGAAAATCCTCCTGTATACCTTTAAATTGCATAGCTGACTTTGATGACGGCTACAGTCACCAATTAATCTAAATTTCATGTTATTCAACTGGAAACTTGAGAGGAATCTAATGCACACAGACGGAGAAAATGCAAAGTGCACAGCGAATCACTTATTTGTTTTTTGAACATTTTATAAGTCGTGTGTTTAAGCTGCAGCGTAAGG
>NC_137663.1:26184711-26274351 GCF_963422515.1 Blennius ocellaris | reverse complement strand
AAGTCGTGTGTTTAAGCTGCGCAGCGTAAGGGACAGAGACGACGGTGCAGAGACCAGAGTCCACTTAGTATTAAAAAAAAACAAAAAAAAACCTTAATATTATTATATTTTCATTGACAAGCGGAGGAAAGGTGGTGCTTTGGGAGCTGCAGCACCGACAACATGCACGCCGCTGTTTAAAACACCGTCACGTGACGCCATAAACATGATATTTAACCAAAGTGGTGAACATGGAAGGTTTACAAGTCTTCCACTCGGCCCCGTTCACACGACAACGAATACGAGAGTATCCGCAGAACAGGCGAGAGGTTTTACTTTCTTTCTGCTCGTTCACTTGTAAACAAACATGGCGGCCGGAAGCGGAACTACTTCACGCTCGGTTTTCTAGTTTTATCGTCCTCGTCATGCAGTTTAATGGTTGAGACTCACCCCTGATTAGCGTCCGACGCTCCGTCAGTCCATACGGGTGTCGGATTCCCTCCATTTTCTTCTCCTTTATGACGTATTATCGTTCTCTGTACGCGTACGTGTGGTTCCATTACAGAAACAGGCCACAGCGCCCTCCAGCGGCCGGGCAGACTCACTGCACCCTCGTCTCTGTCCCTGCTGCTGCAGTGGAAACACACAACTTATCAAATGTTCAAAAAACAAATAAGTGATTCGCTGTGCACTTTGCATTTTCTCCCTCTGTGTGCATTAGATTCCTCTCAAGTTTCCAGTTGAACAACATGAAATTCAGATTAATTGGTGACTGTAGCCGTCATCAAAGTCAGCTATGCAATTTAAGTTAATTTGATTATTTTTGAGTTAAAACCAGGAGTAATTTAGTTAATAAAATCATATTAGTTGTTTTATAAATACGCTAAAAAAGGTTAAGAAACACAAAGGTGAATATTGTTTGAAGTGGAACCTTTCTGTGGAACAAATGTTGTTATGTTGTGGTCAGGTAATTTATGTTAGATGCACTATATCAGTCAACGCAACTGTTAACACAATGAAAGAAATGAGAGGACTGAAGAAGAGTGCAGTGTTTTCCTTTGGAAGTTTTCTTCCCCAAGTTTATGTGGCCAATGAGGTATGAAACTTATGCCTATGTTTATATTGTGCTGTTGTTTGTGTTTATTACGCATTTCTTTTAATTGTCATTTTCTGAATATGTGCTTAAACTTGTATTTATTTATTCAGTTCTCACGGCATTGACGCCGGCATTTCGCCACTTCGACATGACGTCGGGAATAAATGTCTGTATGAAAAGGAACACCTTGTCTTCCGTGATTAAACTACAGTGACCTTGAATTGCCTGAATGTGTGTGTGTGTGTGTGTGTGTGTGGACGATGGACTGGAGGTGTGTGTAACCTTCCTTCACCCAGTTACCTGGAATCCTACAACTTGATCCAGTCCCGGAGAAAATCCATGGATAGATTAAAATTGATAAAGGTACTGAAAGATCAAGGAGACGATATGTTTGTAAATAAATAAATAAATAAATAAACAAACACTCAGTGCTGGATGGGGTCCACTTATAATCACAATAGAAAGTTTTCAATAGAAGTAACTTGTTTCCCTTCATGCCCAGTGGATTTGGGTGTTTTTGTACGAGCGGACAAAGAAGATGCTGCAGCGCAAACTCCTCATTGTTTGTGTCCTCGCCATCAAAACCACACGCCACAGTCGGTTTGTAAGAAAAACAACAACAACCAAAAAAAAAAACAATGAAGGCGGCAGAATCCTGCAAATATATAACTTAAATGTTTCTGTATTTCATGAAACATGAACACATGGAAGATGCTTTTTTTTAACTGAGTCATGGTTTTTAATAGAAAATAAATGTAATTTTACATTGTAGCTTACAACATAATTATATTTGACCCCCACAAAAAAAATGTGGATTATTTAACTGATGTGGCTCTAAATGGATTAAAACGGGTTGAACAGCCTAGAATATATCGAGCAGGTTTGGTTTGTGGTTAATAATGACCAGCGAGGATATTGAGGTTCAGATGGAGCCACATAGAGGATCATCAGGAGGTCTGGACATTCCTCTGGAGGCTCAGCTTCTTCTTCTTCTGCTTCTACTTCTTCTTCTTCTTCTTCTTCTTCTTCTTCTTCTTCTTACAAAGCAGCTCACACCTCACAGCCTCTCCTCACATCCTCGACGTGCGTGTTTCCTCCTCGCATTGTTCTTCTGGTCCTCGCGGGGAAGCGTGCCAGGATATACAAGGGGGCACTTCAGGCACGCGTCCCCCGCTTCCTCATTTCAATATGAATAGACCCCCCCCCCCCCCCTACACACACACACACACGCTCTGCCCCCCCCCCTCCACACGCATGCACACAAAACAGCCTGCATGTTTCCAATGCAAGAATAATAAATCCATAATTCCTCCAACGTTTATTAAAAGCGTTTAGTGAGTTTCCAGCGTTTCTCTACTCACGTCACGCTCGCGCGTATTATTTATTACATTGGTCAGAACTTTAGAACCCGGAAAGTCTCATTTATCCAAACATAGCTGTGCTTTTTTCTTCTTCTTCTTCTTTTAAGGCTTAAACTCTAAAAAACCTAACAAGGTTTTGGTCCACAAAAGTGAGTCCAACCCGAAAAACCAGGGTTTGATTGGTGCAAATAGAATCTGAGGTGTGTTTATTTACCCTCCGTCGTCACGTGACCGCGGCGACAGGTGCTGAACCGTGTGCGTGCGTGTGTGTGTGTGTGTGTGTGTGTGCGTCCAGGGACGAGACGCTGAGGGGAGACAATAGCGGGGTCTGGAGCCGCGCACGGGCCACCATGTGCCGTTGATTACCATACAGCTGTTCGCATGAGGGCCAGACAAAGGCAACATGATATAGTCTAAATCCCCCCCCCCCCCCCCCCCCCAAGACACACACACACACACACACACACACACACACACACACACACACACACACACACACACACACACACACACACACACACACACACTGGGTAACTGCGAGACGCACAATAAGGACTCATCCGGGACGCGCCCACTCTTTTGTCACCTCACACGCGTCTGAGCAATTATAATGTTGGCTGTAAAGAAAGAAAGAAAGAAAGAACGAGAGAAAGAAAGAAAGGGAGAAGGAAAGAAAGAAAGAAGGAAAGATGCACTATTCTTTCCAGTTCCTTCTGACCCGATGTTTGTTTGGAGAAACAGAACGAGACTTTGCCCAGAATGACCCGCAGCTCTGAGGAACTCGAAGCGGCGGGCGACGCGTTCACACCAACACGAGTTCACAAAACATGAACTCTGAAACACTGTTTATCCTTGACAAAAGTATAATTGTATTAAATTGCGAACTAACGTCTGTCGCATCCCCTTATTTATATTAAACAAAAGTCAAACTGACTCATTACTTTTTTGGGGGGGGAAAGTTCCAACTTTCATCAACACTTCACTGTTTTTCCTTTATTTCTCAGTCCCACCGTCACCATTCATTTGCATTATGTTCTGGCCGATCAGGAGTCATGGACCAGATCTACCTCCTGCCAGCCTCACATGCATATTCCTCACCACTCGAGTCCAGATGTAACGTGGGGGAGTCTAAATCCCCAGGCAGGCCCCCGGGTGTCAGCCCCGCTCCCCTGAGGTCTGCCGCGGCTCCGCCCCTCTCCGCGCGTGACGCGCCACATCGCAGGGCTATAAAGCCGCCGCGCGTCTTTACGCACCAGAACCCCAAACAAGCCGGAGTGAGTCAGGGCCAGCAGGGAGGAGGGGAGCAGCAGGGGGACGCAGCAGGCGATTAAAGGATCCATTAGACATCTGAGTAACTTTTTTTTTTTCTTTTTCATTTTTTTTTTTTAAAGAGAGAATTTCTTTTTCCACGCTTTGACACAATCTTTTCCCGGAGGATATTATTGCACGCGGCGAATGAGGACATTTACTTAGAACCGGACAGCGAACTTTTTAAGAAGAAATGGCGCATCTGTACTTGAGATACCTTCTGGCTTTGGCCTTGGTGCACGTGGTAAGTTGACCTCCGCTCGCGGTGAAACTCCCGTCTTTGCGCTGCGCTTGTTTCCGTGACACAACGTCTCCCGTGCCCGCAGGTGTTCCCCTCCGGGGTGTTCGAGCTGAAGATCCATTCGTTCCACACGGCGCAGCGCATCTGCCGGAGACACCGGGACTGTCACATGTTCTTCAGGATCTGCCTGAAGCACCCGGAGGACGTGATCTCCGCGGAGCCGCCCTGCACCTTCGGCACCGGGCACACGAACGTGATCAGGGCCGACCACACCTCCATCTCGAGCAGCGCGCCCATCAGGGTGCCTTTCCACTTCAAGTGGCCGGTGAGTGACGAGACGAGTCGACCGCGGCCGCGCGCCCCTTCCACGCGTCTCCAGGTGCGCGTGCGTAAAACTAACGCGCCTTTTCGTGCCACAGGGGACTTTTTCGTTGATCATCGAAGCCTGGAACGCAGAATCTCCCACTGAATACACAGGTTGGTTGTTTCTCCTGCGTCACTACGTCACGGGTTTAATAAAAGTTTACACTTGATCGGCCTGAGAAGCGTTTTTTTTTGCTTTTTGTTTTGGTTTCAAAACGTCCCTTCGCTTTACGCAGACAACCAGAACAACCTGGTGAGCCGCCTGGCGACCCGGAGGCGGCTGGCCATCGGGGAGGACTGGTCCCAGGACGTGCACTTCGGCGAGCAGAGCGAGCTGCGCTACTCCTACCACGTCTTCTGCGACGAGTTCTACTTCGGGGACGGCTGCGCCGACTACTGCCGGCCGAGGGACGACACGCTGGGACACTACACCTGCGACGAGGAGGGGAACCGCATCTGCCTGGAGGGCTGGAAGGGGAACTACTGCTCTGAACGTGAGTGTGGATGGACGCGTGGCCGCTTGGGGCCCCCCGGGGGCCGCGCAACGCACCGGGATGCGCTCACCAGCTGCTCGTCTTATTCAACGTAACGGCCTCCTGGCGTCGTCTGGCGTTATGTTAATGTCTTATTTATTTACTCCAACTTTTAATTCATCTCACCTCAAGCAAGTCACTCTTTCATTAGAGGTTTTGTGTGAACATACTGATGAAGAAGATGAAATAAACTGTATATATATACAATAATGAAAAGACAAACACATGAATGAATAAACTTTTTAAAAGGTTTGTATTTATATACTTTTCAACTAGAAACAGCAACTTATTTTTTATGAGACTAATACATGCTTACAGTGATTAAGTTATTACACTAAAATAATACAATTCTAATGTAAAAAAAAAAAATCCAAACAATTATTTTGCTCAGAAAAGAGATATTTGATATTGAGCAGAAAAAATGAAGAAAATAGCCAAAAAACACAAGGTTATTTTTAATTTTTAGACTTTTTTTGACCCCAACAAGTACAACTGTGATTTTGTTGTCGTTTGAGAAGTAGAGAAAAATACAGACTGTGGATGAGAAGACATTAAATATAAATATCACTCAGCAAAAGATAATGTCAAGAAACTTTCGTCCTCCAGTTGAGAAATTTGACTCGAGTTGCTGCAGTTTGGCCGAAACTTGTTTCTGATCTTGATATTTGATCTCCCGTACCGCCGCTGAGCAGGAACCTTTCAGAGTTTTGTTTTGTTGGGTTTTTTTTTTTGTCTTTTATGCGAGGACTTCCTGTGGTTGTTGTGTTTTGGACCGTCAGTGATGCTCCATCTGTCCTTTGTTCTGTTACAATGAGAGAAAGAGAGAAAAAACTGCGGCCCCCCGTCTCACATACACATTTTTCAAGGTGTGTGTGTGTGTGTGTAATGGGGGGGGGGGGGGGGGAGATAAAAGAAAGCGTGGCTCCCCGGCGGTGTGCCTGCCAGCTGCTTGGGTTAATACTTAACCAACAGTGAAGTCTGGAGCAGGACGGGGTCAGACGGGGGGCCCTGTACATGTGTGTGTGTGTGAGACGTATAAGAAGGCGTACCCATTGTAACCACCCCCCCCTCTCTTTCCCCTCTCCCTCCCCCCCCCTCCAGCCATCTGCTCAGCGGACTGCAGCGAGAAGCACGGTTACTGCGAGGCCCCCGGGGGCTGTACGTGCCGGATGGGCTGGCAGGGCCCCTCCTGCGCCGAGTGCGTCCGCTACCCGGGCTGCCTGCACGGGACCTGCGGCCAGCCGTGGCAGTGCAACTGCCGGGAGGGCTGGGGGGGCCTGTTCTGCGACCAGGACCTCAACTACTGCACCAACCACCGGCCCTGCGCCAACGGGGCCACCTGCACCAACACGGGCCAGGGCAGCTACACCTGCGCCTGCAGGCCCGGCTTCGGCGGCACCAACTGCGAGCTGGAGACCAACGAGTGCGACAGCAACCCCTGCAAGAACGGCGGCAGCTGCAACGTGAGTGTCCGGAGACGAGTTTAAAAAAAAAAAAAAAACCAAAAAACTAACACTCTAGAGTAGATCAGTGTTTTTCAGCCTTTTTTGAGCCGAGGAACACTTTTTTGTTTGGAAAAATCTCTTGAAAAAAGTACAAAAGCTCAATGAGGATAATTTCATATCAATAACAGTGTAAAAGAAGTGAACGTGAAATAGATGATGGGTGTAAGAAAGCAAGAAATTCCTACAGGGGAAATGATTGATATCATGTTTACTCTGTTATACGTTCAGGATTGTTAAGCCGTGGTGCAACTTTTAAATTAAAAGTGTGTAATTTACACACACACTAGATCAGTGTTTTTCAACCTTTTTTGAGCCGAGGAACACTTTTTTCTTTGGAAAAATCTGGAGGCACACCACCACCCGGAAATGGTAAAATGTAAAACTCTGTAGCCTCTATTAACAATATAAAGTCATTCTCATTAAACAGGAATCGAATAAATACAGAAAAAAATATTTTAAATTTTTACTCTCTCGGTGTGAAACCTGGACCTGATGGATGAAGAGCTGAGATCCTGGTTTTCAAAAACTTCTCCATCACTGTCACTGACACAGTACTTTGATACAAGATGGTAGCAGGAGGTGGAGATGAACCACACTGACGTCTGTCACTTTACATTTCACCGGCAAAGTTCTGTGCTGCCCTCTAGTGGTGAAGAGTATTTATACATGATTACTCCGCAACACACTGCTCAAAAGTTTTTTTTGGAAAAAAATGTGAAATTGGATAATTTCCCACGGCACATCTGACTATATCTCCCGGAACACCAGTGTGCCGCGGAGCAGTGGTAGAAAAACGCTTTTCCTTGTGGAAACAGAAAAGCACTCATCTTTCTTTCACGCGTTACTGAAACACACAAATAATCAGAAAACGAATACAAGCCGACCCGTCGGAGTTGTCAGAGCCTCGCCGAGGACGAGACTTGAAGCCGCAGCGACTCGTTTCCTCCGGGCCGTGGTGGTAAAAGAACGTGCCTTGACCTCTGACCTCCCGCCTCGCAGGACCTGGAGAACGACTACTCCTGCACCTGCCCGCAGGGCTTCTACGGCAAGAACTGCGAGATCATCGCCATGACGTGCGCCGACGGGCCCTGCTTCAACGGCGGCACCTGCGTGGAGACCGTGACGGGGGGCTACACCTGCAGGTGCCCCCCCAGCTACACCGGCTCCAACTGTGAGAAGAAGCTGGACCGCTGCAGCAACAGGCCCTGCCTGAACGGTGAGTGGAGGGCGACGCCTGGTGGCCGCAGAGCGGAACTGCAAGCCTGATGACAAGCAGGAGGCGCAAACTGTTAGATAAGATAAGATAAGATAAGATAAGATAAGATAAGATAAGATAAGATAAGATAAGATAAGATAATATAAGCCTTTATTGATCTCCCAGTGGAGGAATTTACTCGTAACATTCAGCTGTTAAGGACTCATGAGTAGGAAAGACAAGGAATGTGCAAACAGTTAGTAAGAATAGAGGAATCTTATATACAATGACTATCAAATAGGACTAAAAATAAGATAAAAATCACAAACCATAATAAAGTATAATAAGTTCTAAGGCAAAATATACAGTAGGATGAGATACAAGGAAAATAAACTATGATGGGGGGCAAAGTGTAGGATAAGCACAATAAACATACTATAGTAAAAAATACTACCAGTGTTGGCAGTGCAGGGTCAGTCCTAACAAGTGGTCAATTAGTGGCGTAGATAAAGTGACGTAGATGCAGGAGTTGTTGCACATACTGTTGCTGTTACTTTACAGCAGGACGATTCAACTCTATTTTTGGGAGGGCCACATTTTCAGAAAGCGAAGGACCCGGGGGGGCCGGACAATTCCCTGAGCTATTACTCCTGATCTCAACCTGACACAAAGCTCTGCCACATTCAAAAGTCTTTTATTTTGGTACATGGCAAAAAAGCTGACTTTATACACATCACACTGTTTGTGTTTTTTGGAACAAAGGCTGTTACAGCCCCATAAACACATATTTGAAACATCTGAAAGATTATGCATGTCTTTCTGTATAATTTTGTAAATTCTGACATCTCTACTTGTAATACAAATCCCTTTCTTTCAAGCATTTTAAAATGTCTTTCTTTAAAAAAAAAAAAGAAAAAAGTAAACAGACGATGATGTCATCCCGCCAGTTGAATAGACCTGCCTTACAGTCTTGTTGTCCAGTGTAAGGGCAGAACGTGAGGCGCGGTTTGGCCTGAGCGCAGTGCTTCTTTCCCCCCTGCAGGTGGCGAGTGTCTGGACCTGGGCCAGAGCATCCTGTGCCGCTGCCAGGCGGGCTTCGCCGGCGCCAACTGCCAGGTGAACGTGGACGACTGCGCCGCCGCGCCGTGCCAGAACGCCGGCACCTGCCAGGACGGCGTCAACGACTACGCCTGCTCCTGCACGCTGGGCTACACCGGCAAGAACTGCAGCGTGCGCTCGGACGCCTGCGGCGCCCGGCCGTGCCAGAACGGCGGCACCTGCTTCACGCACTTCACCGGCCCGGTGTGCCAGTGCCCCAAGGGCTTCATGGGCCCGAGCTGCGAGTTCACGCTGCAGCCCAGCTTCAAGCCCGCCCTGCGCCAGACCTCGCAGCCCTCCTCCGCCGCCACGCTCACCGTCTCCTGCGTGCTGGCCGTGCTGGTGCTGGTGCTGGCGGCGGGCGTCGTGCTCCTGCGGCGGCGCTGGCGGCGGCGGCGGCTGCAGGGGAGGAAGCAGCTGAGCGACATGGCGGTGTACAACGACCTGGAGGCGGTCAACAACCTGGGGGCCGGCGAGCGGGAGGCCTTCCTGGGGCCCGCCGGCCTCTTCAAGATCAGCAACAGCGCGCCGCGGCTCTCGCTGTGCGCCGACGGGCGGTCCGGGTACCGGCACGGCCCGGCGGAGGGCGGCCCGGGCCGGGCGGAGCGGCAGGACTTCCTGTGGAGGGACGAGGCCGGCCTGCAGGGCTGCGGCGGCGGCGCCGGGATGAGATGAAGCTGCGGGGGAAAGGAAAATAAAGAATCTGTTAGCACTTGTTGCTCCGCTCTCTTCACGGAGGAAAAGGAGCAAAATCCACCGTCTGGCTTCTGCTGGAGTCTCAGAAATAATAAATGTTCAGGGTGGGGGGAGGGGGGGGGGGGGGGTAAACTTCAAAATGGAGGTGTTGTGATGTGGATGATTTACAAAGATTATTGGAAAAAGTGTAAAGGGCAAAGCTCTTCCGTGTTTCAGACCCAAAGAGACGAACAGCGTTGATGGAGGACCTACGACACAAACCAAATCCAGGAGGACGCGCCTCTCTGAGCAGACCTGGAAAGAAAAAACCTGCCCAAACTTTTAATTTTCACGGTTAATCCCTTTAATTTGCTCACTTTCTTTCGTTTTTTTAAATTTTTTTTAAATATATTTTGGAAATTTTGTTTCGCTTTTCAATCTTCCTTTGGCCATTTGTTCCTTATTGTGTGTACCATCATTTTTCTTTTATCCTTTTTATATTATTATTTATTTATTTGCGGACTTGTGTTCACGGTTTGTCACAGAGGTAGAGAGATATTTATATTTATATTTATATGATGCTGAATGAGGACCGACGCCGGATGCTGTCACTGGATGTGTTTCTGTGTGAAATGTCCCAAAGACGGAGCGACCAGGGGGATGTTATGTGCTTTTATCACACAAAGTCAGTCGTTGATGTAATTTCTATTTATATATAAACATGGATTTATATGAGATGTGCTACTGATCATGTTGCTCTTTCATGTGCCAGTTATTTTTTATTTTCTTTTTGTGTTCAT
Organism: Blennius ocellaris; assembly: GCF_963422515.1. NCBI lineage: Eukaryota > Metazoa > Chordata > Actinopteri > Blenniiformes > Blenniidae > Blennius > Blennius ocellaris. The sequence continues at coordinate 26,264,197 of NC_137663.1, read as the reverse complement.
GCCAAAGTTTGTGTTTCGTTTCCATTCATATTATTTAAGTTCATCATGTTGTGGTTGTGATGTGGAATAAAAACATTTGCGTCGATGCAACTCGGGAGTGAACTTTGTGAAAAACGAGGATTTAAACGAGAAGATCAAAGTCAAAAGAAGATCAAAAGGACTTTTATCTCTAGGATAAAACTGCTTTAAAAGAAACAACTACAAAAACAAGAAGCTAAAATGACTTGATTTTGGAAAAGGAAAAAAAAGAAGTTTAAAAATAAGGAAAATTAAAATAAACAAAAGTGCTTGGAAATGAGAAAATGTCTGAAAATGACACTGGATGGTGAACCGATGCATCGTATTGTTGAATTTGCAGTTCTTTTATTGAAATTCCACGTGTTTTAAAAGCACATTTCATTAAATGTGAACTTCTTCATGCTATAAATTAACATTTTCGTTTCACCAAAACAAAGACGGATATTTAGAGTTTCGGTTATTTATTTATTAAAGTGCTGTTGTTTACCAAACTAAAGCCCCTGAAGGAAATTATTCTGACACTGGTCTCAAGTTTAACAGGAAAAAAATAAATGTAGGTCAAGATTCTAATAAGATTTTTATTTATATTTTCTCGATTATAATTTCTAAGAAGCCGTGTGAAGTAGAAAACGGCTAAAATAATAATTTAAGCTCTCAACTATTCTAAATACGACCAATTAGTTTGATGTAATGTTCAGAATGGATCAAAAAGAAAATTAATAAAGTCAAAACTTCAGTGAATGGTATAATAAAATAAAGATTTAAGCAGAAAGTGAACCAGAATTATAGAAAATCTGACATACAATTTGAGCTGTAACAGTAGAAAAATATAAACAATTAAAAAAAATGAGGTCTCAACAACTGAACCTCTTCACATTTTTGTGTTTATTGTCATTAAGGCTACAACGTGGAATTATTGGGTCAGAAGAAGTTGTCAGGTTGAATAAAAAGTTGATGATTTCTGCTCTCGTGGGAAGTTTTCGCACAGTGACGTGTCAATAAAAACTTAACGGTGGTCAGAAAACGGTGATTGCAGCCGACTCTGGTCTATTCAAGTAAAGTTCACTGCTTCACAGAGGAAATTCTGAATATCGACACATCAAAGCTTTGAATTTTCCACATTTGTTCCTCTGGTCTAGAGTGATACGATCTTCATGAGCTCTTTGATGCTCTGTTTTCTCTATCTTCATCTCGCGGCTCAAATAAAGACTCAAAGACCTCCATTCAATCACAAGAACATTTTTTCCATTATGTTGTGTCAAGTGGCCGTCGTCACACTGCTTTACTTCACCAGACGTTCTCCGTCAACATGCTTCAGATGAACGGCCTCGGTTTCTCTTCAGTACTTTAGCCAGGCTGACAAAAATAAATAAATCACCGCTCAGTGGAAACTCATATCCCTTTAACTTTAGGCAGTGATGACTTTGTAAACGCTGAAACTATCGGGGATAGAACTGAAGACTTACTCTTCCAAACTGTCGCTGGCTGATTTGTCAATAGAACCTGATCTGCGGTTCTTCTATAGAACTTTGACTTATCCTCAATTATGGCTCCATGCCAAGTCAGCTCTGTGACCATTCCTGTACTGACGAGCTATTTGAGTGTGATCGGTCTGGATTTAGAGTTCGTCGTAGTGCAGAGAGTGACCCCCGAGTGACCCCAGACCCCCTTTTATTGCAACGTTTAATATCTCACTGAATGGGAAGAAACGCTGCAGTATGAAGAAGGTGGACACGATGTCAAAGGTGTGAAACTGATGATGAAGGCTGTTGATTATAACTCCAATTATAACTCCTTCATCAATCACTGCCAGTCTCAACAGTTTCTACTCATCCAGACTCAAGACTCAATCACAAGTTCTTCTTCCTTCCACGATTTAATCCACAGAGGCTGCAGACCCAACCCGAATAACCTGAAAACTTTACGATTAACGCCAGAAAATGACAAACGCTCTTCAATCAGAGGGTTACATTCTTCCACGGCTTGTTTACAACAAACACTTTGACTCTCCGCCAATCAGATGTGCGGACAGCCACACCCCACGTCAACCCGGGACAAAGTCGTTCTCATTGTTTTTTTGTGTGTTTTTTTTTTTTTACTGTCTGGAGATCTCAAGTTATTTCCTGCAATTTAGAGGAAAACAAATGACTTCCAAGGAGGAATAACTGTCGGAGTCACGCAGGGGGAGGGGAGGGTGCGGAATGGTAATCAAGGTCAGAATAAATAAACAAATGCGCATGTGTACAGAGTTTCGTCGTGTTCTTATGAATAAACATCCCAGGGGGGAGGTTTAAAAAAAAAAAGAAAAAAAAGAAGGAGAAGCGTGTGGCACAACGCGCCGCCGTCGCCTCCCCGCGCTCCTCTCGTCTCTCCTCCGCGCGTAAAAAGACGCACACAGAAAAACCACAGTCGGACCAGTCGCGCGCGCAGAGATGGCAGCCGAGCGGCCCGGAGCGCAGGACGAGCTCCAGTCCGCGGCCGGCGGCTGGCCTGAGGGGGAACCCGCGGGGCTGCACGCCCCGAAGCGCCACGCCAGGGTCACCGTGAAGTACAACCGCAAAGAGCTGCAGCGGAGGCTCGACGTGGAGAAGTGGATCGACGACGGGCTGGACCGGCTTTACGCGGGTCAGGTACGGAAGGGCTCGACTCCGGGGGGGGGGGGGGGGGGGGGGGGGGTAGCTCAGACGAAAAGCCTCAAAAGTCTTCTGAATTATATATTAGAAATAAAAAAAATATGTGCAATGAAATACAAGCTGGACTGTGCGGTTCAGACGCGGTGACGTCACGCCGGTGATGGACGAGGTGTTTCTCTGATGTTGGGGGGGGGGGGGGGGGGGGGTGCGCTTCGCCTTACAAGGCCACTCGTCCTCCAGATGTGTGGTCCCCCCCCCCCCTTTCTGCCGCATCTGTGGATGTCGTTAGAGACTTGCTGCCTTACAAGGCAGCGTGGGAGGAAGGTTTGGTTTCCTGGAGGACGGAGACGCTTAACATCTGGCTGCACATCAGCCACGAGACGTCTTCGGGGGGGAGAAAGGAGAGTTTCTGACGTGAAAGTGAAAGTTTGCCACGCCGGTTGGCACAGCGAGTCTTCCTGCTCTTAACTGCGGCTGATGATCAGTGTTGAGGGTGAATTTCAGCCGCTGATCGACGTTCCTGCGTCTTTTCTCTCACGAGCTTTGACTTCACGATGCAGGACGTGGTTTGATCTTTTTGGCTTTCCGTGGCGATGATGATGCCTTTGACGTCACGTTGCGTCCCCGATATTCTGCTACTGCATGGTTTTTTTTTTAACGGATTTACAAACATTTTTAACATCACGACACTAATAATCACTGGATTTAAAGATCCTGTTAAAATCAAAGTTCGAGGCTTTTAGAGGCTGAAGAAAGATTCAAACCTGATCTGTGGTTTTGGTTTTTACACTTCATTTGGACTTTGTCTCTTTGACACTGACCCCATATTGTCCTGCTGCTGTGACAGATTCATTCATTCATTCATTCATCTGATCAAACTCTCATTCTGTCTCTGACCTTTTCAAATTCAGCTCCACAGAAAAAGTCAGTTTCTGGATCGTTTCTTCCTTTCAAACTGAGATTCTTAAAAAGTTTCTCGGAGTTTCCGGACTTTTCCAGATCCTCTAATCGTCCGATAACATAAATATTACAATGAGCATGTATTTTATTTGATCCAGTAGGTTTTTAGTTCAGCTGGACATTTGTTTGTTTGTGCTTCAGAAAGATTCATTCATTATTTACTCTCTATTTTTGCATTCAAAACGAGTTTGTTTCTTTGTTTTTCTTAACTTGTCTTCATTCTAATCTCCTGAATAAAACATGGCGGGTCGCCACCTTCCTGGGATTGTAATAGATTACTTTATGCACAGGAAAAATGACTCAACTGATTTTCTAAAACAAAGCAGCAAACACACACACACACACACACACACACACGCACACACACACACACACACACACACACACACACACACACACACACACACACACACACACACACACACACACACACACACACACACACACACACACACACACACAATGACCTCTTGTTCAAACTCAACAGGCGACTGTCACTGAATTATGTGGTCGTTGTTGTTTGGAGCCTGGAAGCTTCTGGTCACGCAGTGTGTGTGTGTGTGTGTGTGTGTGTGTGTGTGTGTGTGTGTGTGTGTGTGTGTGTGTGTGTGTGTGTGTGTGTGTGTTTAACATGATCCTAGAAGCGATTGATCGTCTCCACAAGCGGCTACAAGGCGTCACGACTGATCAATACAGGATTATTGACTGAAGTTTACACACGTCTATTATTTTACCGAATCATGTTTTCCTCTTTCGGTGTTTGAACGACCGAGGAAAACCGTGACTGACTTCATTTGACCACACATTTGTCCTCTCGCGATTCACATTCCTGACTTTCCTTCAGTTGATGATGTCAGAAGTGGAACTGCATCGTGTGACGATGTGGAAATTCTACTTTTGGTGCTTTACTGAGATTAGAGTATTATTGAGACGCCGCCTTTGGAGGAAAACACGTAACTCGGTTACTGCATCATTTCTACAAACACGTCGACTGAAACTCACCTCTGACTCAAGTTTAACTGTTTAACTGATATTTGTTAGAGCACATTTTGATTTACTCACTAAAGTGACGCACATCTGCTTCAAGCGTCTCATTCAAAGACTCCAACTTTATTAAAAATAAAGAAATGTGTGGTCGTTGTTCCTCGAGGAGTCTGGATGTCGTTCAAAGAGTTAATTTAAAAAGATCGGATCTCATTTGAAGGATCCAAGAAACCAAAGTACAGTTCAGCCAATCACAGTCAAGGTAGGCTCCTCCCCCTTTTGACTCCTCCCATAATCAGGCAGCTCTGCTCTGGCACATGGCGCCACGAGAGGAAGTAATTGAAATGGTACTTAAACTGGAAATTAAAGCCTAAAAAGCTCAGAGAAATCAACAATCGTAATATTTTCCTCCATTAACTCAACAGTGAAACAATAAATTAAAAACATCATTAAAAACAGACTAGTGATAGACTAGTGACAGACCAGTGACTGACCAGTGACAGACTAGTGACAGACCAGTGACAGACCAGTGACAGACTGACAGACTAGTGACAGACCAGTGACAGACTAGTGACAGACCAGTGACAGACTAGTGACAGACCAGTGACAGACTAGTGACGGACCAGTGACAGACTGACAGACCAGTGACAGACCAGTGACAGACTGACAGACCAGTGACCGACTGACAGACAGTCAGACCAGTGACAGACCAGTGACAGACTAGTGATAGACCAGTGACAGACTGACAGACCAGTGACAGACCAGTGACAGACCAGTGACAGACTAGTGATAGACCAGTGACAGACTGACAGACCAGTGACAGACCAGTGACCGACTGACAGACAGTCAGACCAGTGACAGACCAGTGACAGACCAGTGACAGACCAGTGACAGACCAGTGACAGACGGTCAGACCAGTGACAGACCAGTGACAGACTATTGATAGACCAGTGACAGACTGACAGACCAGTGACAGACTGACAGACGGTCAGACCAGTGACAGATCAGTGACAGACCACTGGCAGACCAGTGACAGACCAGTGACAGACTAGTGACAGACTAGTGACAGACCAGTGACAGACTAGTGACAGACTAGTGACAGACTAGTGACAGACCAGTGACAGACCAGTGACAGACTAGTGACAGACTAGTGATAGACCAGTGACAGACTGACAGACCAGTGACAGACCAGTGACAGACTAGTGATAGACTAGTGATAGACCAGTGACAGACTGACAGACCAGTGACAGACCAGTGACAGACTAGTGATAGACTAGTGATAGACCAGTGACAGACTGACAGACCAGTGACAGACCAGTGACAGACTAGTGATAGACCAGTGCCAGACGGTCAGACCAGTGCCAGACGGTCAGACCAGTGCCAGACGGTCAGACCAGTGCCAGACCAGTGCCAGACCAGTGACAGCCGGTGTGTGTCTCCAGGAGAGCGACATGCCGGAGGAGGTGAACATCGACCAGCTGATCGACCTTCCCGGCGCCGAGCAGCGAGTCGAGAAGCTGCAGGTGAAGAACGACACTCGTCCTCAAACCGCCACGTTGTTTCCTCTGTGACGGGGCGGAGTAGACATCCTGACGGAGGCACTCTCTGACGGGGCGGAGTAGAGATCCTGACGGAGACACTCTGGAAACACACCACTGATTGTGTGTTTGTGTTTGTGTGTTTGTGTGTTTGTGTGTTTGTGTTTGTCTCAGGAGCTTCTGGAAAAGTGCAGCAGCAGCACCGAGGTACGTCTGGACGTCTCCACCAATGACTGGTCCACACACACACACACACACACACACACACACACACACACACACACACACACACACACACACACACACACACACACACACACAGCTACACAAGGGAGCTTCACAAGCCTCCACAGTCGTTCTCTGTCACTCCTTTATTTTCCAGCGAAGACGGAAACAAAGAGTCTTTTCTGGTCAGACGTTGTTCTGCTTGTTGACGTAAACACAGGAGGAGGATGAGGAGGAGCAGGAGGAGGAAGAGGAGGAAGAGGAGCAGGGATGCCGGGACTCTGACAGTCTATAGCTTTAATCAAAATAACGAAAAACTGGTGGGGAAGAAAAGATGGAAACGAAAATTAGACGTGGACTCATGCAGACAGTACCCGTATCTATTTATCTATTTATCTATTTATTTATTGGTTTGTAGGTATTTTAACAACTCCTCCACAAAAACTACTGCGTGAACTCTCCAGGGATGATTTGTCGTCGTCCAGATTTTCGGATTTTAGCAGTTTCAAATAAATTCCCCCCCAAAAAACTGCAGGAGAAACGTCCCATACAAAGCGGATGGGAGAGGCACCTCAAGGAGGAGATCTGTTGCCATGGAGACGTGGATTTCACAATGAAAAAAAACAACAATTCACCCAAATTGTACGGGAGTTTCAGGGATGATTCGTCTTCATCCAAGGACGGTTGCGTTAAACGTTGCGAGCGACTGGGTCAAAGGTCAAAGGTCAGGAAAAGGTCCAAAACCTATGTTCTGCGTGACGCCGTCACTTTTTATCCGATTGACTTCGAAACCAAAATGTTCCGTTTGTCTGCGCTCTACCGAGTTTGGAGGCGACGTCTCTGGTATGAAGCTCAAACGATTCTCACAGATTTCCTCTCCGAAGCGCCGTGAAGCTTCAAGGTCGAGTCGCTGCTTCGTTTGACGGCCTCTTCTTCCATTTAAGGACACGAACGCAGAGAGAATATTCAAAGGAGGCTGATTGGACGACGCTGGATTCCTCGTAGTGTTTGTTATTTTACGTTACGCTCTGAAAAACTCTGATGGAATAGCTTCTATTAAAAGTAGCTCTCAGTTTGATCAAATATGGAGAATATGAATATTATTCATCATTAAGGTGTCAAATTACAAAGGTTGTCACACAAAAAATAGTTTGTATTGGGGTTTTTTTTGGTTGCAATGAATATAATGAGGATTTACTGTATTTAAACTCGTGTGAACAAGGTCAGATTGTTTCAGCCAAACATCCAAAGTCATGGAAATATAGTGAGGCTTTTTAAGTTTTAACACGATCGCAGGTTAGAGGGAAACAAAATACAACTCCGAGATGATAAAAACCTTTTAAAAAGTACATCAACAAAACAAGAAACAGAAAGGCAAAGATGAGAAAAACTATAAAAATCAAAACAATACACAAGTTAAACTCATCTGTCGCCTCTGATTTACTACAACTGAGAGATTAATGCTTATTGTGATTTTATCCGAACTTTATGTTCATGCTTCACTTTGTAGACGGAGAAATTCCTGTAAAGGGCTCAGAATGTGTTAAATACTTCCTCTAAAGGTTTGATAATAATAATAATAATAATAATAATAATAATAATAATAATAATCGTCTCCACACCTGGAAGAAGTGAAGGAAGTCTCTCTCTCTCTCTCGCTTTCTTTTAAAAAGTGTGTTGCTCCCAGCAGCCAATCAGAAATCAAACCCTATGTAGTGTCATTGGGGGTTTCAGCCAATCACAATCAAGGTAGGCTCCTCCCCCCTTTGACTCCTCCCACAACCAGGCAGCTCTGCTCTGGCACATGGCGCCACGAGAGGAAGTACTTCCTCCTCTCTTCCCCATAGATGGGTGTGTATGTGGGGGCGGAGCCAGTCCGGCTCGCACAGACACAGCAGATTGTGGATGCGGCTGCTCGGTGACCCCGCTGACCTTTGCCGGGACTTTGTCCCTCCAGGCGTTCGTGGCGGAGCTGCTGGTGAAGCTGGACGGCGTCCAGAAGCAGGACGAGCTGCAGAGCGAAGGAATCGAACACCCGGTGATCTGCCACAGCGCCCACCGCCACGAGCCCTACCACTTCAACAGCCCCCACCCCCGGGGGCAGAACCAGACCCTCTGAACACACACACACACACACACACACACACACACACACACACACACACGAAGACAGATGAAGGATCACGTCACTGTAACTTGATGTAAAAGCGGCTCGTCGTCACTTCTGGACGCCGATCGGCTCCAACGAGGATCAATAAAGTTCACTGATAAAACTTCGTTGTTCAGTTTCTTCTCTGGTCGACGGAAAAAGTTTGAATCTCAACGATTCATTAGTTCAACTTTTCTTTATTGGGAGGAAATATTGTGATTATTATGATGTAAATGAGAATTAAAGGATATAATCATAACGTTGTGTGACGTCGCAGGATCAATATACGTTTTAAAGTGAATTTCTCTAAAAAAATAAATGCACAAATCTATTTGTATCTATTACATCTATTAAAAACTTCGAACCATTAAGTCAGGATTTAATGTGTTAAATCTGTTTTAAATGTGATTTATTTTAACAGGAGAAACTAAATTATTAATCTCTGTTTTGCGTCACATCATGTGTTAGATGTTTAGTTGTCATAAAATCAACAAGAGGATATGAATTTTCTGTTTAATTTGTGTTATTTTCAACATCTTGGGCTGGAAAAATAAAATCACATTACGAACTTTAAAACATCATCAGTGATAATTATTGTTATTAAATTCTGTTAATGTCATAAAAACTATCATCTTAAAAGAAAGACTAAATTACTGGAAATATTTCAATGTGATGAAATAGTAGAGGATGTAAAAGTAAAGCAGAATATTAAATGTGAATTGATTTTGAAAACAACATGATAATATGTGAGAGGTTGATTTATAAATTAGTATAAGACTTTATTGATCAGTATAGAATAAACCAGGCTCAATGGAATGACTCTCCTGAGTGACGCTGTTCTGTTTTGCTGAATCTCAAAATGAAAAAGTAAAATAAAAAACTGGGATTTACTGGTCAAGATACGTCACGTGCTTCACGTCATAGGTTGCATTTACCTGTAGTGTCCAGCAGAGGGCGATGCAATGATGAGTAATAATAATCTAACAGGTCAGATTCCTCCAGCTCGAGTTTTTTTTTTTAATTCCATGTATGATTTAAATGGTTTCACCATCGATTTTAAGTTTCATGCGCTTTCTTGCGCTTTAAAAATCTCGTACATCGCTGTGGCCTCAGCAGAATTCAAATCATTCTCATCTCAAATACACTTTATTAAAGCAATATTGTGAAAAGTGTCTTGGATTCTGCATGTGTATAATTAGACTGCCAGCAGTGACCAGTTCCATTTACCTGCTTAGAATTTCCACCTTTGATTTAATTTCTCCGACAAACAACAAAGCAGGAGTTTCAAACATCTGCAGATCGAACGTCAGTCTGAAGAGAAAACTTCCATGGTTCCTCTGATCTGGAGAACGTCGAGACGTTTGTACATATTTATTGTGTTAAAAGGAGACGAGAGCGTCGCCCCCTGCTGGCCAGCACCGGTACTTTTGCGGGATGACGATGGAGCGTGAAAAAGAGTCCGAACGAGTTCTAGACTTGATTTTTTTTTGTTTTGTTTAAATAATACATTTGAAGAGTCGATTTAAAGACAATTAAAGCGAGTGGACGGTTAAGAATTATTTCTCGATTAAAAAAAAAAAGTGTATTTTGTCAATAAAGGCTTTAAAAGTCGATCACATGGGATGAGATGTAATAGATCAGTGTTTTTCAACCACTGCTCCGCGGCACACTGGTGTTTCCGTGAGATCTCGTCAGCTGAGCCGTGAGAAATGATCCACTTTCACATTTTTTCTAAATAACATTTTCTCTCACAGCCGCAGTGTGTTGCAGAGTAATCATGTATAAATACTTTGACGAGCGCCGCGGAAGAATTGCTCTGAATCGAGATCCTATTCTGCCAGCTGATCACCAGAAGCTTTTATTTTGACATGAACACACACAACCGGAACTTCATAACAGGACGACACTCCACACAACACATTCTTCACTCCTGGTTGATCACCAACGTCCAACAAACCAAACTAGACGAAATAATGAACTACCTGAACCGAGGAACAAAAACACAACACAAGCACAAATCAACACACACAACAACCCCGACAATAACCAACAATAACGTCCGGCAACACATAGCCTGAACTCCCATCATGCCCTGCAGCGACCAACTCCGTGATCGCTACAATACTCTTCACCACTAGAGGGCAGCACAGAACTTTGCCGGTGAAATGTAAAGTGACAGACGTCAGTGTGGTTCATCTCCACCTCCTGCTACCATCTTGTATCAAAGTACTGTGTCAGTGACAGTGATGGAGAAGTTTTTGAAAACCAGGATCTCAGCTCTTCATCCATCAGGTCCAGGTTTCACACTGAGGGAGGCACTATTAAAAAAAGTCCTTTGTTTCTGGATTTACTTGATTCCTGTTGATAAAACTTTGATGAGAAAGACTTTATATTGTTAATAGAGGCTACAGAGTTTCACATTTTAACATTTCCGGGTGGTGGTGTGCCTCCAGATTCTTCCAAACAAAAAAGTGTGTCTTGCTTAAAAAAGGTTGAAAAACACAGTAATAGAGGACGAGACACACTCCAGATATTTCCCTGCTTGACCACGGTGGGTTATTTGCGCGGCGGGAGGCGGCTAGCAGCCGCGGCGGCGGTAGAAGCGGCTAGCCGCCTCGTTGGGCCGACGCTCTGCTCTGTTGTTTCTCTAAAGAGAAGCAGTGCAGCCCGGAGCCGTCCACCAACATTCCTGTCCCATCCTTCACTTGTTTTGTCCTGCTGGTGGGCTCTTTGTGGACGGCGACCTTGAGGCCCGCGCAATAAAGCAGTTAGCCACTGCCGCCGCCGCCGCCGCCGCCGCTCAGGACCGTCCACTTCAGGTCTTCCGTTGAGGAAAAACACAGTGTTGATGGCGAGAGAAAGGAATGTCTGGTGAAGGCTGCGTCACTGAATCATCTGTCTCATGGAGCCGTGACTCACTGGAATCAAACTTACAGAATGTTCTGTACAGATCGTATAAGTGGAGTCATTAGCAGGGTCTCCAGGGTGTGTGTGTGTGTGTGTGTGTGAAGTGGGGGGGTGTGATTGCGGGGGGGGGGAGGGGGGGGGAGGGGGGAAGGACGGGACGGGCCTTTCCTCAGGAAAACATATCACCTTCCACCACAATAGAGTCCGTCAGGAAACCACAGGCAGCCACATTGCTCTCTGGAGTCACAGAGGACTTTCAGACACACACACACACACACACACACACACACACCCACACACACACACACACACACACACACACACCCACACACACACTTCCCAGCCTGGCGGCTCGCTCAGCAAACAGTCTCCAGGATGACACTGGACTGAAGCACAGCGAAGCGCCGTCGTCAGGTGAGTCTCTTCTCGCCGCACCGAAGCTTTAATTCTGAAGGAGTCCTGCCGATTCCCTCACCATGTGTGTGTGTGTGAGAGTGTGTGTAGCGGTTTAATCCGCTGCCCGGCCGGACCTGCCGTCCACACGTGTTTTATTCTGAGATCAAACTGATCCTCGACTTTCCTCCGGAGACGATCTGTGGTTGAATCAACCGTTGGGTTTGATTGTTTGTTTTTTTTTAAATCATCTTTTCTCTAAGATGTCTGTTTAATAGAAAAACAGGAAGTTAAACGTGGAAAAAAAACAACGTGATAAAAATATGGAATTTCATGAAAACGTTCCCGGACGCTTGACGTTTTGTCGTCGTGTGAATCTGAAGGAACAACGACTTTTACAAACGGAGGTTTTCTGAAGAGTTTTTCTTTATTTCCAGTGCAAAACATCCAGATCTGATGAAGTTGGTTCACATTTGAATTGCAGTGCAATTTTAGACCTATATAAGGTGTATTACAGGAATTATGTGTAATGAAGGAACCAAAAGAAAACTTTATTGTGTGACAGAGACGCATATAAGTAATAAAAGAATAAAAAAAAGAAGATTCCATTAGATTAGAACTCTATTGATCACCTTTGGAAGCAAATCTTTCTATATAATCAATATATCCATGCATCTGTTTTGACTGTTTAAGCAATTTTGTTTTCGTTTATTCATTAAAAAAAAAACGTGTTTGCCACGTTTTGTTAGTTTTTTTTATGTTGTTGTTGTTTTATTAGGCTGCAGGAAAAGTGTCGCTCTCAGAAAACTGCAAAAAAGAAAAAAAAGAAAAGTACCACAAAGTGCATCAGTTTGCATCCTGAAGAGCTCCCGGGGAATTGAATATTTCAAAAAGGGAAAAAAAAAATAAAAATGAGCATGAGAACGACGAGCAAAGTCCAGTCAGGAGTCCAGAGGCGAGTTTAATACCTCAAGTTCTTTTTTTTAATTTCACAAATGTGAGATTCTCTCTTGGTGTTTCCTGCTGGACAGAAACTGTCCAGAGGACAAAGTCTTCAATGGTTCAGTTCATCAAACTGGACTTTAGACGGCAGGATTGTTGGGTAATAAAGTCACTTGGCGGCTCTGAAGGCACATTAAAGATCATGAATCTGCTCACTTCCTCACAACACTGCAGCTTTATCAACAAACGAAACAGAGGAATTCTAGTTTTGTGGAAAATGCAGCTCAGAATCAATTAACATGGAAAACAATATGGCGAGAGTCATATTTTAAATCTGCTCTGGTTCACTTATATATTTAGTTTATATATCCTTCATAAAGTTTGCTTTTAGACACCTTATTATCGTTTATAGATACAATAAACTGTATTAATTTACAGTGTGCAATCAGCCTAAACGTCAATAAATTTGGAAATAAAAGAAGAAATTTATTCCAGAAACATCTTTTTCTGGCCATTTAAGTCAAAATCTAATTTAAATGTGAGCTACTGAAGAACATTAAGCTCCTTTTTGATAACAATTCTGATTTACACTGTTTTAAAATAGATGTTTAATGTTAAACTGAAAAAAATGCTTTTAGATTTTTAGACTGGATTTTCGGAGAGTTGGGTTTATTTTTTTTAAAATCTTTTCTCATTTTCACAGATTGAATTGAAACAGGTTGAAATAAGGGAACGTCCGGTGATAATTACGGCTGCAGGAACGTTCCTGGTTTGAAACTGCAGGTTTTTCTATCTGCAGTTTGCATGTTTGCTCACGTTTCTGTTGATATTGGTAAAATAAAAACACAAATCTTAAGTCTCTTCTCATTTGCAGACTGCAATCTGTGATCGATGTGACCTCTCTCTCTCTCTCTCTCTCTCTCTCTCTCTCTCTCTCTCTCTCTCTCTCTCTCACTAAGTGGCTTTTTGTTCAACACGTGTCGCCGCAGCAATATTTTGAAGGCTTATTTCCTCTTTGCTTGGTTAAAGTTCCTTACATAACCCGCATGTGAAAGGATGTTTTGGATTCGCGTTACATAAACTGTCGCACGTCTGACAAACGGCCGGAAAAAACAAAACTGTCAACTGTCATGTACTGCGGGGAGTCGTCAGTCAAACGGGGACGAGGCGCCGTCACGTGGCTCCAGGCCCGGTGGCTCCAGGCCTGGTGGTTCCAGGTCCGGTGGTTCCAGGCCCGGTGGTTCCAGGCCCGGTGGCTCCAGGCCCGGTGGTTCCAGGCCCGGTGGCTTCAGGCCCGGTGGTTGCAGGCCTGGTGGCTTCAGGCCCGGTGGTTCCAGGCCCGGTGGCTTCAGGCCCGGTGGTTGCAGGCCTGGTGGCTTCAGGCCCGGTGGTTTCAGGCCCGGTGGCTTCAGGCCCGGTGGTTCCAGGCCCAGTTGTTTCCAGGCCCGGTGGCTCCAGGCCCGGTGGCTTCAGGCCCGGTGGCTTCAGGCCCGGTGGCTTCAGGCCCGGTGGTTTCAGGCCCGGTGGTTCCAGGCCCGGTTGTTTCCAGGCCCAGTGGCTTCAGGCCCGGTGGCTTCAGGCCCGGTGGTTCCAGGCCCGGTGGTTCCAGGCCTGGTGGTTCCAGGCCCGGTTGTTTCCAGGCCCAGTGGCTTCAGGCCCGGTGGCTTCAGGCCCGGTGGTTCCAGGCCCGGTGGTTCCAGGCCCAGTTGTTTCCAGGCCCGGTGGTTCCAGGCCCGGTTGTTTCCAGGCCCGGTGGTTCCAGGCCCGGTGGCTTCAGGCCCGGTGTCTTCAGTCACGACTTTACGTTTGAAACCGTCCGACGATTTCCTCGCTTCCCTTGTGTTGCAGTTCGTTGAGCCACCAGTTTTGCCGCCATGCCGATTCTGAAGAAGCTCCCGGGAAGGTCCAAGAGCTGCCACGAGTTCCCCAGGGTCAACGGGGAGCTGATCCTGCCCCGCCTGGACCTGGACCTAGACCTGGACCTCCGGGACCTGAACGACCTGAACCACCTGAAGGACATAAACAAGGGCCTGAATCCCTTCGAGGACGTGGACCTGGACGAGGACGAGCGGAACGGCGGCGACCGGGGCCTCATCATGGGGGAGGTCCGGGGGAACCTGCAGCTCCGCTCGTCCCGCGACGGGGAGGAGGGGGAGAACGAGGTGAACGCCGAGCGGCACGGCGCCGGGAACCCCAAGGCGAGGCCGCTGAGGGGAACCCTGGAGCGGATCTGCGGCGTGTCGCCGCTCAAGACTCTGGGGAAGCTGGGCAAGGGGCTCCGCATATCGGGGCGCAGCGTGTGGGGCCACAACCCCCCCCACTACGGCCCCGGGGACTCCAACTCGCTGCCGGCCGAGAGGGGCGAGAAGAGGAAAGGACTGCGCCGGAGCTCGGAGGGAATTATGACGCTGCTCCGGTAAGGAGGGATGAGGGAGGGATGGAACTCTGCCGGCAGCGTCTCGGTGAAATGTGTTCCACATGGAAAGAACCTATATAAACATATATGCTTTAATATAGGTTTTGATATAGGTTTGTTAATACATGTGACATATATAAAATTGGCCGTTTTCCTATATTATATGTGCATATATGTACATATAGGTGTACACCTATACATGCATACAGGTACCTATATAGGTACATATATGCATGTATATATGTGTGCATATATGCACCTATATGTTCTTCTTGCATAATTGTTTTTTAGTTGGTTCTCGGTTATTGCCTTGATAATGTATGACAGTTGCCAAAGTGATATATATATATATATATACACACACACACACACACACACACATATATATGTGTGTGTGTGTGGAAATAAAGAAGCAGTACAGGAGACCTATATGGCCTGTATATTGGATTGGATATTCACATATATGCACCTAAATTTTGCCTATATGTGGCATATATACGCATGTATGCAGCATATATATTGTCATATATGTGCATATAAACTGCTTATATGTTTCATATATGCGCATGTATCCTCATATAGGTTCTTTCCACATGGGGTGTTCCAGATGCTCGCGAAAAGGCCAAATTTACTTTTCTATCGTCCAGAAGGGGGGGTGGGGGGGGGGTGGGGGGGGGGGGGGGGGGGGGCAAAGACCGTCTTTCCTTTGGGTTCCGATTCGATTCGGATTTATTCGAGTCGATAAAGTAAAGAAGGAACGAAAGGAATTTCTGCATTTGCGGAGCTTCCGAGTTCCAGGGGCGGAAAGTCCCTCGCTAATCGAACGGCACATATAGTGTGCTTATTTCCTGTTTGGTTATGTAATGTGGAACAGCAACCTGTTGATCTACGGAACCTCCTTTGTTTGTCACTGACATAATGTGTACTCGCTGTGCTCGCTGAATGGGACTATTTTTAACCGTCGTCCGCGGCGGCAGCGTCACACATGGAAAGAACCTACATAAACATATATGTTTTAATGTAGGTTTTGATATAGGTTTTTAATATATGTGACATATATAAAATTGGCCATTTTCCTATATTACATGTACATAAATGCACAGATATGTACACATATACGTGCATACAGGCACCTATATAGGTACATATATGCATGTATATATGTGTGCATATATGCACCTATATGTTCTTCTTGCATAATTGTTTTTTAGTTAGTTCTTAGTTATTGCCTTGATAATGTATGACAGTGGCCAAAGTGAGATATGGGCTCTATATATGTGGAAATAAAGAAGCAGTACAGGAGACCTATATGGCCTGTATATTCACATATATGCACCCCAATTTTGCCTATTTGTGGCATATATACACATATATGTGCATATAAGCTGCTTATAGGTTTCATATATGCACATATATCCTCGTATAGGTTCTTTCCATGTGGGGTACGGCATTCCAAACATAGCTACACACACACACACATTCCCAGTGGCGCTAATGCTAATGCTAATGCTAACGCTAACCTCACGCTCTCGTTGTGTGTTGTTGCTGTTGGGCTGTGCGCAGCTTCACGGGCCGACGCAAGGAGGAGCGTCGGGAGAGCCTCCCCTGCGGGGACCTGAGCGCCATCGGCGAGGCGGAGGCTTCCAGGCGACCCTCCTTCCTCAGGATCAGCTTGGGCAAGTTGAAGAGGGAGTCCATGTCGGACAAAGCCTCCCAGGAGACGGAGGAGGAAACGGACGAGGACGAACCCGTGGTGAAGAAGCGAGAGCCCCTCTCAGGTAATCACGGGCGACCCCGGCCCCCGGAGCCAAGGGGAAGCTTCAAACAAGGTTTTCATCACAGGCATCGGTTGAACCGTTTCTGTTTGCCTTCAAAACATCTAATAAAAAAAAACCAGAAAGCGAGAACAAGCAGGACAATGCTGGTATTGACAGGTCACACCCTCACAAGAATTGACCCTCACATCTCAGTAAAACTTTTACTTTTACTTTGCGTTTGAAACTAATCGCCTCCTGAAACAGACGTTACTGACGTTGGACACTTTCCATGGGAATTAAGGGAAATAAATGGGAATAAACCAGGATTTTACTAAATGAAAGTTTAGCGCCTCATTGGGAATTTAAATATAGTTGTTTAAGATATATTTGAGCATAATCCAGAGCTAAAACAACCAGATTTTCATCCTGATGGAGGGATGGTTTCATGCTTTGTAGAATTTTTGGACCAAAGTTTTGAGCCCAGAGCAAAAGACTATTTGAGCCTGTAGGCAAAGTGAAATAAGTGTTGATGACATTATGGGACAATTATTTTTTTTTTTAAACAAATTTGATGCATTATTAATGTTTAACTTACAAATATCACATATAAATATTAAGGGTGTTGAATTGTTTCCACAATGCAGCTTCAAAACATAATCGATTTTAATGAATATTTAAAAAAATCCATTCTTAACTTCCCATGGAAATTTACCCTTTGCAGCCACGTCACAAGATGTCAATTGGTCGAGCTTGTCGTCTCCCAATCAGAAGGTTGTTGGTTTGATCCTCATCTGTCAAAGTGTCCTTGAGCAAAACCCTGAACCCCAAATTGTTCCCAATGAAGGGACGTCACAATTAAGCTGCTTACACGTCAGCTGTTCTTTCTTAACTTGATCAACAGAGACTCTGCCACATCCCGAGTTAGAGGGCAGTGGATTCATCAATTTTTCATCTTATCAAGAGGTTTAGTTCCTGGTCAAACATCAACCTTCAGATCGATGGAAGTGAAACGTGAGAATCCGTGAACCGTTGTCTCTCACCTGACAAGTTGTATTTTGCGAAACACTTGCGCTCTTACTGTCCCATGAGAAGGAATCTTTCATTCATTTGTCTGATCCCCTCGTTATCCACGTTTACTGGAAAACCTGAGCTCGGGTTCAATGATCTTCATGGCTCGTTGACATTCTAACCTTATTCAGTCGCTGCTTTTCAATGAGGAACGTCGATCGTTTATGTCTTAGAGTTTCTCGGGCCGACCGTACCTCTTCATATACGACTGTTTGCTTATGAAGTGAGGGTGGGAGACTTTACTGCTGCCTGTCCAGCCTCACCACTGCTTCCTCTCATTTATTGACTCCCTGATGAGAAGGAGAGGTCTCCAGACCCCTGAGTCACTGGGTTCACTCTCAAGCAGACTGTGCAACCAGGAAATGACCAGACTTCCTCCTCAACCCCAGGATCCTTCAGACAGAAGTTCAACCAATCTTCTGTTTGCAGACTCTACAGGAACCTCGCTATTAGGAGAGGAATGTGTAGAATGAGGAACATGTAACCCACATTTTCATGCACACACATGAACTGAAAACAGACAAGCCCTCCACCCTCTGCGTTGCTGGTCCCCTGTGTCTTGTTACTCTTGCAAAACAAACTCCTGTTTCCTTCTTGCGCCCCACAGTTCTGGAGATTTTACAGCTGGTCAACCACCGGGACCTCCTGCTCGCCGACACACACATCCAGGAGCTGGAGCGGGAGTGTGAGCTGCTGGCTCTGCTGCCAGCCACCTCCACCCCCAGCCTCACCCCGCCCCTGTGCCCCAGTACCCCACCTGGCATGTTCCCGCTATCGTCCGTGTCCCTGGACGAGTCCCTCAGCTCCAACGCCACGCTGGACTCCGGCCGCAGAAAGGCGAAGGACGTGGAGCTCCTGTATGAGGCGCTGCAGAAGGAAATGTGGGATGTAGTGCGCGAGTCCCTCCGTCAGCCCAGCGCCGGCCCCAACCTGGGCCTGGTGGTGCTGGTGATTCAGCAGGAGGAGCACGCTGACGCCGCCTGGGCTTTGAGGGAGGTGACCAAGCCTGAACGAGAGCCCCCGCTGGTGCAGCCCAGCCAGCGTCCCCGGCGGCTGAAGGTGAAGTGGAGGCTGGCGGTGGCGGAGGCCGCCGACTGGAGCCTCCCGCACCAGATGGACACCCAGGCGGGCCAGCTGGCCTCGTACCTGGAGCGCCTGAGGAGTCGGATGGTGGACGACCTGGACGCCGCCAGGAGGAACGCCATTGCCATTTACCCGGAGGAGTTCGCTGCCTTCCAGGTGTATGTGGAGAGTTACCATCGAGCTGTGGCCAAGCGTCTCCGGACCATTACCTGCGGCCCGCTGCAGATCACCGACGTCTACTCTCTACTCGACTGGTTCTACAACATCTACAACAGGTTGGCGATGGCAGGATGTTTATGGGATGCTCCAATGCAATGAGGATGAGTGTGTGTTATATCCATTGATCATTTTCCTTTCAGAGACGTTCTGGGAACCATTGGCACCACATCACCCATCAACTACTCAACCCTGGAACCGATTGTCCCTCAAGAAACAGTGGACAGACTGGAGCAAGACTGCATCAGCATAGTCAGGGTGGGCAAAATTTGCTGCTTCAGCTTTTAATTCTCTAGAAATCTGGAAAGACCAATTTTAATGTCATGCTCTAACTATTAGGACAAGGTAACAACGGAACTGATTCAGGTCCTGGATGAAGAGGAGAGGCGATGGGCGCAATCTCTGCACATAGAAGAATATCAGTCACACCTGGCCCGCTCAGTCATCCAGGTACAACACAACTGCACAGTATTCCCACAGCGTGGGTACATTTCTCTTGGACTGGTATGGATATATGGAGATAATTCCTCTCGTCTTTCTCCATCCCAGAGGCTGAAGGTGGACTTGGACAGATCCACATCGGTCAATCAGTTTCTCGGCGCCAGAGTAGCTCGCTGTAGTCTCATCGGATTGGCCGACTTTCTGTACAGGTGAGTTTGTACAAGCGGGTCACCAAATCACATCAGAGTTACAATAATAATCAAGGAATCAATGCAAAAGGCCGTAAAAGCGTCTACAGCTCGGAGTCCAACCGTCCCACCATGCATATATCCATCATTTCACCTATTTTATACACACACTTCATATGTATAAGACAATTCTCACGATGTCTTTATGCGTCTAGTTTCCAGAGGAAGGTGGAGATGTTTCATGACACTCAGGCAGAATTTGGAGATCGAGGGGACGGATATGTTTCCAGGACCATCGCTCTGGTCAACTGCTGCCCCCCTCTCAGGTAAACCAACAGCACCAGTGATCCCAGTGACCTGGATGTGTTCAGAGAGACTTGTAGCCAATACCGAAAGTTTCCTGATACAATTTGTTTAACCTTGCAGGTCCTTTGTGGAGCGCTGCAGGCAGTGTGACCCACAGGGCAGCGAGGACCCGGCGCAGAGGGCCAACTCCTCCCTGGACAGGATCATCAACCAGTCGGTCCGGGTTCTGACCGACAGGCTGTTCGAGCACATCAGGGTGAGGACCAGTCCACACCGGATTGATGCGGGCACATGGGGAACTCCATTAGCCGCAAACTCGAATTGTCTTTGAAATTCAGAATTAGGAAAAGCTTGAAGACCGAGGGGTTCCACGACCCTGCAAAGTTCAGAGTGCGAAAATATCTTGACTTTGCGTGTCTGAGCGTCGTCTGTTGTCGTTCCAGCCTTTCTTTGACAAACTCATCAAGAGGAAATGGCTGAACAACACGGAGGCCTTCGAGGCCATCGAAGCCCTCATCAAGCAGCACTTCAAGAAGTTCAGGAGGATGGACCCTCCACCCTACCAGGTAGACACAAAACAAAACAAAAGTGTGTGATCGGTCAAATCTGGTGGTACGAGTGGATCTCTGTCCGCTGAATCCACCCATCTGAGCCGTCTTGAAGTGAGCGTATGGAAGCTGACCAGTTGTCATTGCTGTGGCTGACAGACGATGGTGGGCGAGGTGCACCGGCGGGTCCTGGTGGAGTATGTCCGAGCCATCATGCGGGGACGGGTCATCTGCACATCCTCTAAGATGAGGAAGAGGATGGCTTTCCGTCTGCAGGATGAGGCCAAGCAGCTCAAAGGGCTCTTTAAGGATCTGGTGAGTCTGCTTTTTAGACACAAAACATGGACGTTTCCTCTTTCGATTGCCTTCCTCAGTCAAGGTCAAGACATTTTTTTTTTGGGGGGGGGGGGGGGTCTTTTAATATTGAGTGTCTTTGCAAGAAACACTAAAACACTCCCTATTGTAAAAGTGGAAATCTGATTCATACAATTCGATCTTGCAGTTTTGAGGAAGATGCTGTTTGTGATGGATGCAGAATCTTATTTAGGATTGTAACTGTTGAATGAACAGAAATATATGACACCTCTGTAGACTCTGTGACAACGGATCACTTTTATATACTCGAAATGAACTCTGGACTCTTTGAATATCGACACACTTTTTGCACAAGGGATTGTCCTTGTATGAGGCAGCGTTTACTTAGTGGATTGTGCAGTGAGGATTTCTGGTGCAGAATTAACTTGATGATCACCAACATCCAATACTGACAATCAGCCTTCTTCTCTGGACAAACAGATTTAATACTGATTCTCAAGATGGACTGATGACAATACGAACTAAATACTAAGATCATGGTTGAAGAATGTGTTTTAAGGTGCACAATTTCTCAGTGCAGTTCTTTCAGAGAAATGAAATGAGACACTTTGCCCCTTCAAATTTTTTATTCTTATTTGAGATAATATTACTGGAGCAATTAGCAACTTTTTGAAATGTGTTGTTGCTATCAGATAACAAACTACCTTGTTTTTTGCCTTTAACATATTTTATGTCGTCTGTGTTCTATTGCAAAAAAATAAATAAAAATATTGGGCAAATGAGAAAATATTAAATTATAAAACAATTTCGAATAGATTCTGTGGTGATTTAAATATGGAGTTGGAGCGATATTAGTGTGAAAACGATTCATGTTATAGATGTTTATCTCTGGTATGTGTGGGATTAAACAAGGTGAAAAGCACTGAAAAGCAGAATTGATGGGTTTTGGTTCCTCGGGGAACATCGACTGATCCCAAACTGCTGATTGTTAGAAACCCGGAGCCGAGCTGGCCGGGGATGCAGAGTGTGATAGCGGTGAATGGAGCCCGACCCGGGAACTTCCTAGGTCAGGAATAACTCAGACGGTGTTGATACAGGAGGGAAATCTGAAAAATGGCTGCCGTCAGTGAGATGGAGATGGATGAACCGGGCTTACGTTAGCACTTGCCAGAGGGGGGAAGAGGGTGTAAAACAACGAGGGCTGACAGCGTGGCATTTGCCCCCTTTCTGTGTGCGAGTTCAAACAAGTGTCCGTCACCTCGGCTGACAACAGGAAGCCGCTGTGTTCGGAAGGAACTTCCCGTTCCTGTCAGCTGGCCGGCTTTGATGTGGCTCTGGGGCGGCCTTGATGGCCTTTTTTCACCGAGGAGCCGGGGATGAGGTGTCCGTGGAAACAGGGAACTCGAACTGGACGGGGGGGGGGGGGGGGTTAATGGTTGTCTAAAAAAGACGTAGTTATTTTTAGTGAATGCCGAGCCAAAGAATTCAGCTTTCTTTTTCCTGAGACTTTGTAGGAAAAACAAGATGACGGAAAAATAGACAGTATCTGTTTTAATCTTGGTAAATGAGCCAAACCTGGCATTCGGACGTATTAACCTCAGGAACTGAAAGTATAAACACAGTCTTGATCGAGGGTCCGTCCACACCATGAACCCGGTTCACCTAAACCAGTTGCTTCTGGCCTGTTGTCCACATGAGGCGGTTCTAGAAGCGTGAAAACAGGTTTTTGTGAACCGAGTGGGGGAATTCTAAAACCCCGGCTGTCGGTAAAGTCGGTAAAGACGATCATCTGTGGAAAAAAGATGATGTGGAAATAAGATGATGACCCCCATCACCAGCTGCACCCACCAAAATTTAAAAAGAAGAAAAAGAAAGGTCGGAGTTACGCGATGCACCTGAACGCATCACCCATGTATCGACTGCATGAATCTTATTAAGTCGTAAAAATCAATAAAGTAACGGTAGAGTTCAAAGCGTGTGAAAAGAGTAGAGGCTTATAGTCCGGAAATTACGGTACTTGTGAAACGCTAACTGAAGTCCACTCCAAACGATAGAAACACACAAAAAAATCTCGATTTGGAATCTCTCTTGGAGAAACTAGAAATATATTGCTGGTCTTGTCTTTTTTGTTAATATTTACCATGCACAAAATGATTCAATACAATGAAACCATATAACTCAGTCATTGTCAAAATGTGGCGCATTTCCCTCCGCCAGCTGACGTAAGTTCAGCTAGCATCCAGATCACGGAGCATCTTCCTTCCACTTGCATGGGTTGGTTCAGATTTTGTGTTGGCACGGCTCGGTAGTGATTGTTGTCCCTCTTGGCGCTTCAGGAATCGACCTCGTCCTGGTTGGACAGCATCATCTGCCACCTCGCTGACATCATCCTCCTGGAGGACACGCCCTCCATCCAGATGGAGGTGGCCGTCCTGGTGAAAGAGTTTCCCGATATACGGTAAGGCCCCTTGCCAGGATTAAGACGAATGAGACATTGACGTTCGCTACCGGGAAACATGTCGGGAAGCGGATCCTCTCCGCAGCGGTTCCCCCCAAAGGCGCCGTTTCTTTTCTGCTTACTGCTACACATTCCCCGTGTTGTGTTTGGCCCTGAGCCCAAGCAAGAAAATGTGAGACTAAGTATGGGTTATTTTTTTGGTCACAATGGATCAAAACAAGGAAAAGGGGGCACGGAAACATAACTTCATTAACTTTGCTATTTTTGGAGAGCAGCGCGGGGCTGTTTTGAGAATGGATGAGGCACCGAGGCCTCTGGGGGGGGGGGGTGGGGGGTGGTGGGGGGGGGGCTTGTGTTCAGGTGACGGATGGTGACCTACGGGCCTCGGCGTGACGCAGGGCCCTGCCAGGAGCAGACAGGAAGCTGCTGCCGAGTACTTCCGGTTCCTGCCACCCTGCAGGAGACAGACTGGTGCCACACCGAGAATCAAAGAGGGCAGGGTGTGGAGGGGAGCGCAAAACATTGGGGGCGGCATGCTAAGTCACTGCTTCATGGCTGGATTGTTTATTACATGGCAAACCCACCCACCCCCTCCAACCCCCCCATCCCCCCACCCCCGCTGGTATTTTAGGAGATCAAAAGCCACAGGGTCTTCCTTGAGTTTTCTTGGGAATTGATTTGTTTAGCAGGCGTCTATCCTCTCACGTGAGGCCTAAACATGGATTTATATCAGCAGTTCTTCCAGCTCTAGTTCCATCTTACTATAACAACGACGCATGTCGACATGCATGAACAAAGGTTCTTTTTATCAATTGTTTGTATTTTGTGTTAATCAGTACCGACATAGGATAACTGCACAATTATCCTGGACATCATATTTGCCAATTAATCTCCAGACACTTGATATCAAATGACAGGCTCAATATAATAGCCAAAATGATGTTTGCGAAATTGTTGAATTAGATAACTGGAACGTGTGAACAAAAAGTACTCCCAAAATGCAGCACGGTGGTATCAGCACTTAGCGCTCTCACCTCAGTGTGAGAAGGTCCAGGTTCAAATGCCGGTCGGGGCCTTTCTGGGTGGAATTTGCATGTTTTCCCCGTGGGTTTCCTCTGGGTACTCCGGTTTCCTCCCACAGGCCAAAAACATCCATGTGAGGTTAACTGGTGACCCTAAGGTGCCCCGAGCTGTGTGTGTGTGTGTGTGTGTGTGTGTGTGTGTGTGTGTGTGTGTGTGTGTGTGTGTGTGTGTGTGTGTGTGTGTGTGTGTGTGTGTGCCCTGTGACGGACTGGACACTGTCCTGCACTCGCCAGGTGGCGAATTGATGGATGTGATGTTATGACCTTGATTGGAATTAGTTTTGATTGGCAACTTTAGTTCACTATTTAGCTGATCCCCTCAAGTGAGGCTGCATAAATGTGTGTGTGTGTGTGTGTGTGTGTGTGTGTGTGTGTGTGTTCCTGTATTTATGCTGTTCCAGGGCCTCCTGTGGCGTCGTACAACTGACACGAGGACATCAATAATTCTGGGGACTAATAAAATTCTAAAGGCAAAATTGTCGATGTTTTGGGTAAAAACATGTTTAAAGATCAGATTAAAGTCTAGATTTGGGAAATATTAGTCATGATTAATACACAAGCATTAATTGTGAAGATTACTGAAGACTCATCATTACTGTAAACAACATTTATAAGAAATAGAAATGTAAAACTCGCTAAATCTCTTTGTAATTTGATTTAATTTGTTAATTATTAAAATATTTGCCGATTTTAAGTAGTGTGTGCATTTAATAGAAACTCTTGCGGTTCAACCTTAACAGTCGAGCATCCTCCACCTCGTCAAAACCGTTTTGTAAAGCATTTCAGCTCCACAAGGTTGTTTTATAGTTCGACTTCCCTCTTTGGGATTCGACTCATGAATGTGATGAATTTCCCGTCTCGAAGAGATTGAGTGGTTTTGTTTAGGCTCACTTCATTTTTAGCAGTTGATTGTTTTCTTAATTTTTTTTTGGGGGGGGGGGTGGAAAAATCATCTTCCACAGAAACAGAAACAGATGTGTCCTATCAATTGTTTCATGTC
This sequence comes from Blennius ocellaris, assembly GCF_963422515.1. Classification (NCBI taxonomy): domain Eukaryota; kingdom Metazoa; phylum Chordata; class Actinopteri; order Blenniiformes; family Blenniidae; genus Blennius; species Blennius ocellaris. The sequence goes on along the minus strand of NC_137663.1, from coordinate 26,238,570 downwards.
GGCTACGTCAAACCAAAGTTTTGATTTCCAAAAAAAGCCTCTGTGAGTCACAGAGTTGTGTTACTCAGAGTCATGACACCTTTCGGTGGCACCAAACAGACCTGATTGCCATTAATACCCGTCTGTCTGCCCCCCCCCCCCTCCTTCCTCCCCTGTATCCTTCCTCGTGACAGGAAGAAGCACGTCTCCACCCTGCTGAACGTCCGCGGGATGATGAGGCAGACGGAGCGCCAGGAGATCCTCAACGTGGTGAAAGACTTCGAGTGCAGCGGCGCCCTGGTGTGCCGGGACCACGCCCTCTTCTCCGACATCCCCGTCACCTCGGAGGTGCACTGCATCAGCCTGGGCTTCCTGCGCCTCGCCATGACCGTCTCCAACTGGTTCTCGGAGCACCGGCCGAGGCGGCGCTGCCGCCGCGGGACGGGCGGCGGGGACGCCGCGCCGCCGCACGCCGAGGAAATGGAGGTCGCCGCCAAGCACCACAGGGAAGACTAGCCGCCGGCGCTGTGGCGGAGCGGCTCGCGGGCCCGCTGTGGCGGATGTAATGACGTGTACGTGCACCTTGACCCGAAAACAAACTGATTGTACCAACGATTACCAACCACCGATAGAAACTTGACCTCAGGTACTGCTCGTACTGTACATGCTCACTGACTTGCCAACGTTTCCCCTTCTCCTACGGGGAGGAAATTTGAAAGCGACTGCATTGTCGCCAACAACTTCGCCTTGTAGTATTTGAAGCCGTCGTATGCAGGTAAACGATCAAATATCAGCAAAAATGTAATTTGTTCACCACCTTTTAGCCTTTTATTCTTCCACATTATTGCACAAAGAACCGTCAGCAGAGGCAACGCAAGAGGACCTGCAGTGTCTTGTCGTTCAACGTATATGTGCCTCGTTGTATCCTGCAGTATTTAGAGCGGAGGTTGAGCACAGTTCATTGGTTTAGGAGTCAGAAGAGTCATCAGAATGGCCCCAAGTTCACTGGAAAGCAAGAAGGACTGAGCGGCGGGGGATTGACGTCAGGAGATCCAGAGAAGGACTGGATCCACAGAAAGGCTGTGGACGGAGCAAGTCGACCGAGGAGAACCGGTGCAGAAGAGTCTTTTCTCTCCTTGCGGCACTTTGTATGAAGAGATAAACTTTAAAGATAAAGATTTAAAACATACATAAATAAAAGCATGCATCAACTGTCTTACTTCACCTTTAGCGAGAGAAGGACACTCATGGAACAAAGCTCTGCACAGTCCTGCATGAATGGTTGTGGTGTATGCAAATGGGAACGTGTTGAACTCTCACTGTGAATTAAATGGATCTGTTGCTGGAAACTTAATAAAAACCCATTGATTGGGCAGACTAAACACGTTAAGCTGCTTTGTTGTTGTGAATTGAATTTGTGTGTCGCTGGAACCGCCGCTAAATTCTGGTCAGAAATGCTATCTCGTAGCCTGTACAGATTTATAAAACAGGTTCAAAGACATTTTAATTCAAACACGAACCTCGATTGTCAACGTTACAATGTTAGACGGATGAATGGAAAGATTGTTTAGCAGTGATTTATAGAATATTATTGAAATAACTGAGAAAAAAACTGGATGTCGTTCTTTTGTTTAAAAATATATATATATAGTGAGTTACTTTCAGATTAGTTCAAGTGTAATAAATGAAGATTTTAGTGATGATTGTATCTTTTGAACATCTAAATATGATGATGACTTTGTGATGGAAGTGCATTTAATCCGACAAATGTTCCTTGTCATAAATTGTACATGGATGCAATCGTGGCCTGCTTGGTAGAGCGGTTGTCTCTCAACTGGAAGGTTGCGGGTTTGATTTCCCTCCACATCCACATATCAAAGTGTCCTTGAGCGAGACACCGAGCCCCAGATTACTTCCAACGGATGGATTAAGTGCCTTGCAGGGCGGCTGCCTCTCTTGGTGCGTAGGTGTCAATGCTTGTGACTGACAGTGGAAAAGCCCTTTGGAGATTGTTCAAGTGGTAGAAAAGTGCTTTTTATGTGCAGTACATTTACCAAAAACTAGTATTTTGAGGAACTGAAATCCACCTCTTCCTCATCTGCATTGGCCTCCCTGCATCTCCTACTGTCCTGCTGTCTTCAATCACTATAGTTTCCACTCTCAGCGGGTGATTGGCTGTTTTGAAGCCAATGTCCCCATTAGTCCTTGACTGTATATGTATGGCCTCGAGTGTCTGACATTGTTTAGATGATGTATTTACCAGCAGCAGCTCCGTTGTCGGACCCAGAATCACCTAATTTATCCCGGTCTTGTACTGTATCTTCTGTGAAAAGTGTGTTCTCAGAACAACGACGCTGGAGTGAACTCTCAGAACCGATATTGCTTTTGTACAATTACTCTGCCAACTTCTATGTTTAGGTGACCCGGAGTACCGGGGAGTGTCGGCCTCTTAGTCTGCCGCTACGTTAAACAATACATACCAAAACGCACTGTGACAAACACTCATGGCCCGGACAGACTGACGCACAATCTATATAGTCGGCACTTGTGCGCACATACTTTATGTCTGTGATGTTTATCTAAAGGATACGGCGGCTCTGTTCAGTATACAATTCTAGAAGTGCGGAGCTCTGCTGCAATCACTTTGTGACGTCCCCCCGGCGCGCAACAAGAAGGGGTCGTACGCCCCGAGGCCAACAACGGGATGTTTTTTGGTAAACAAAGATTTCCTGTTGTCCACCAAGGTGCCAACGGATGCTTTTATTGGAGCCAAGTTTACGTTGTGCGCTAGGAGGGAACTTCCCTTTCGGCTGCAGCCGCCAAAGCTTTCTCATGTGCGAGCAGCTCGTGGGCTTCTCAAAACAAAGTGGGCTAGTCACAGCGGGGGGTCACTCTGCGCACTGACCTCTGGCTGCCGACTCGTACCTCGGGCCAAAATGAACTGTTTTTGTTATGGACTTCTGAAGTGTAGTGCACCCTGGACGCACCTTCAGTCCGTCTCAGGGATAATGGAAGAGAGAAAACTCTCACTGTTTGTCGTTTGGAGACACTGATTTACCAGCTGGAGGAGAAGATACTCGTGCACAAACGCTGGGAGTCTGGCAGAATGTCCAACCAGGTGGCAGCAGTGCTCCACTGGGCCACGTGCAGAGCTATCCCCTGCTAGCTATCCCCTGCTACGATAACTTATCCAGGTGTTGCAGAGTCTTCTGCATTGAAAGCAGATTCTTCCAATCGGATGTCTGGAACAATCCTCTCAGCACTGCGCCAATCCGTCGCGAGACGCGTTGTAGGTTTTGAAGCCGACCTGGAAAACTGGCCACGACTTTTATTTAACAGGCGTTGAACTGAACCGTCTTCACTGCGAGCTCAATCAGGATGCTGCTTCCTCTGCAGCGGAGACTGACGAGAGATTTGTGGAGCTTGGTGGAGTTTTGTGCTGGGAGGGAGTGCCACTCCAGCAATGGTCACATCCACATTTTGTTATGATCTACTTTCTGCTCTTTGTTTTCTATTAGATTTGTTGTTATATTTAGAGGAAACTCACACCCCCCCCCCCCCTTGATGCATGCTAATTTGTGGAGGAGAAAATCTGGCTTTTCCGATAGATTTTCCATGATTACATGATTTAAAAAAAAAAAAAACACTTCAAGAGATTTTGCACAAGTGGCGAAATCAGCTTTGCTAATAACTCATTGTCATCCACATGGTGCGGCTGTAGGGCGGCACGCTGCCGCCCACCGGGCCACATGCTTCACTCAAGACTCCTCATCATCGCATCCCATCACTATCAACACTTGTGCATCTGAAAGAACCCCGTTTCCTTTGACTCCTCCAACATGTTTACCTGTGACCAACAATAGATTCGAGGCGTCTGACCTTGAGCTGCACTGTGCACTTGTTTTTATTTTCAAGAAGTTCCACGAATCTGTGGGACAGAGCAGGAAAGACATTAAGGGAAGTTGGCATCGAGCGAATGTTAAGTTTGGCAGCGTTACGTCTGAGTCATATGGATATCTAAAAGTCCTTTCGTACCGCAAGGCCGAACGCGGATGTCGGACGGCTGTTTTCCAAGTGTCCCATGCGGGGATTGCCGTCTCTGAACCGAGGATTGCAGGCCGGAGTCTTGGAGGTTTCCCTCGATCGAGCCTCCGAAGGTGGAGTATCACAATGCAATCCCTGGGAAGCACTCCCCTGCTTCCTCTCATTAACGCGGCGCTGCAATGGAAAATCCATCTGGCCGTATTGGCTGTTTGTTTTCGGAAGCCGGCCGTGCCCTGCCTTTGTTCACACTGTCATGCACTTTTCGCGATTCCACTCTTCTCCACATATCTGGAGGTGCTCGGGAGACGAGGCCTTGTGTTATGGCTGTGAAGGTCCAGGTCAGGTCTGAGTGCCGGCGCTTGTTTTGTCTAGACGGGGGGTATTCCACTGTTTTTTCCCGTCCGAAACTCGTGCTGATAACGCCTCATAACTCAGTCTGGACTAATTACATACCCGTCACTCGTTCCAGACGGCTGTTCCTTGGGCATCTGGAGGGAAGGGGGGGGGGGGGGGGTATTTACTCCAGTCTGCCATCGGAAATACAACTTTTGAATTATTCCCCCCATTGGATGCATCAACAGATGCTTTACCAAAACTTCAAAAAAAAGGCTTTTTTTCCCCAGAAAGCCTCTTTGTGATTCGCCCCGATGATCCAACCTGGCGTCCTTCAGATATAAGAAACAACTGGAAGAACACTGTCTGCTTAAGTGTGTTTATTGTGTGTGTCTGCTGAATCTGAGCACATTCACAACGGGACAATACAAATACAACTTTATTTTAACGAGTCAACAGGCGCCATCAGGGGAGGTTTCCTGACGACTCGGCACTCGGCGTCCAAAAAGAATGATGAACTTTAAAACAAGGCTCATCACATGAATGTGGCCCGATTTCACTTTGAGTACATTTTGCAGTATTTTACCGGGTTCGATTCTCGACTGCAGCAGTAAAGCCATCCGAGGGAGAAACTGCAGTAACAGCCACGACTTCATTATCGTCTGACTGTGACGCCTGCAGGTCGACTGGACGAGGAATGAGGATGTCGTTTAGCTTAGGTAAGTTACTCTTGTGTAAACTGGTTGCAAAAAAAAACAACAAAACAACAACAACATGAGAAGAGGAGAAAACTATATACTGTATCTGCTTTATGTTATCTGTTATCTTTGTATGACAAAGCAGATTTTCACCGGGATCATGTGGAAATGAGTAAACAGCTTGTTTCAGATGTAAACAGTTAGTCTGGAAAGCAATTAAATGACCAACCTTCTACCAAGGAAGCAATGGATTCTGCCTTTTATTGTCTCTGGTCAACAACCATCAATGAGTTTTAAACAGTTTACACGTGTTCAAGCAGACTATCTTTTGAATTTAACGGCTATCCCCCAATAAAATAAACTTTTATTCATCGTCTCCATCATCTGTGGAGAAACTTTCTTTTTTTCCACATACAGAGCAGTGACCGTTTAAAGGAGCTTGAATATTTATATACGGTTCTCTGTGTGCATACATGAAAATGCATCACCAACTTGTTGTGCAAACTCCATGAAGGTGAACATTTTTAATCTTACAAGGTAAATAAGTCTCGCTCTATTGGTTTCGGTGAGCTGGAGGCAAAAATGGTTGTATAAGCTTCAACTTTTAGCTTTAACTCATAAAAGAAATCACGTTATACAAGATAATAAGCGGAATAGAGATTATTTACTGATGTTATTTTAGACCCCAAACTCCTGCAGATTGAAGTTGTTGGGAAAGAAAAAAAAAACACCCCCCCAAAAAAAACAGATTGTATAGGATGTGACCCATGTTCTTGTGTAACATGAAACATTGCTTGTGACAAGTTGCGTAACCAGAGACGGGCGAGACTCAACAGAAAGGACCTTGTGTCTCCCGGGTCCGTCCTGCGCTGTCCGTCAGGACGGCTGCCCACTTCAACCAACACAATGGTGCACTTCGTCATCCCTGATGGGATATCCTGATTTATGTTATCTGAGCGTATCCATCAAGTTGGATCTGTATTTATAGCAAGCGGGGGGCGGGGGAGGGGGGGGGGGTGTGTGCCCACTCCGGATCAGTCTGTGCCGGCACGCCAACCTGTTTGTTTCGTTATCAGCCGTCGCATTAAATCATCCGTCTCGGGCCGCGGGGGAGGGGGGGGTTCACCTTTGTTCGTGGCTATCTAAAATAAACTCTGGCAAAATCTTAAGGAATTCGTAAGAGAGAAGAAAAAAAATATATATATATATGCGTCAACAAAAAGCTGTGCAGAATTTCATGGTCCTGCTGTTGATGCTTTTGATTTGTGCTTCAAGTGGACCTGGGTTGGACGCGTGGGTATAAATATTTTGCTCAGGTCTGCGCTGGCCCGATGCCACGGACACTGTAAACATCCCAACCTGTGGAGGTATTTGTTTTCCTTTGTTTAAACTATTTTGACGTCTGTATAATAGTGAGAAAATACCTCGGTCGTTTCCCGATTGTCTGTATTTACGCCAGCACATCCCCCTGGCCCCGTGAACCTGGCCTCATCACCGCCGGGCGCCACGCACCCACGTCAATCAGGCGGTGATACGGCGGCGAAGAGGGAGCTGGAGCTGCAGGTGGTGACGGTCCACTCAGGAACCGGAACCGGAACCGCGCGAGGCTTCGCTTGACCTCCACGCCGTCACATGACCTCGGACTGGCTTTGAACCAAGGAGCCAATGTTCAACCTGCAGTTTCCTTTACCTGCGTCTTTATGAACTCACTGGTTGCTTGGTTACTTGGTTACTTGGTTACTTGGTTGGTTGCTTGGTTGGTTGGTTGGCTAGCTTGTTGGTTGGTCAGTTGGTTGGTTGCTTAGTTGGTTGCTTGCTTGCTTGGTTGCTTGGTCGGTTGCTTGGTTGTTTACTTGGTTGGTTGGTTGCTTGCTTGGTTGCTTGGTTGGTTGCTTGGTTGGTTGCTTGGTTGGTTGCTTGGTTGCTTGCTTGGTTGCTTGATTGGTTGCTTGCTTGGTTGGTTGGTTGGTTGGTTGCTTGGTTGGTTGCTTGCTTGGTTGCTTGGTTGCTTGGTTGGTTGGCTAGCTTGTTGGTTGGTCAGTTGGTTGGTTGCTTGGTTGCTTGGTTGGTTGCTTGGTTGTTTACTTGGTTGGCTGCTTGGTTGCTTGCTTGCTTGGTTGCTTGGTTGGTTGCTTGGTTGGTTGGTTGCCTGGTTGCTTGCTTGCTTGGTTGCTTGATTGGTTGCTTGCTTGGTTGCTTGCTTGCTTGGTTGATTGGTTGCTTGGTTGCTTGCTTGCTTGGTTGGTTGGTCGGTTGCTTGGTTGCTTGCTTGGTTGTTTACTTGGTTGTTTGGTTGGTTTCTTGCTTGCTTGCTTGGCTAGCTTGTTGGTTGCTTGCTTGCTTGGCTAGCTTGTTGGTTGGTCAGTTGGTTGTTGGGTGATTACTGGGATTACTTGATAATCTATGGTTAGTTTTCATCAAAAGTTGTCAGATAATTGGACAAACAAGAACTGATTTAATTTCCTAGAAGACTTCGGTCATATTTTCGTCAAACTGAGGTTTTTTATCTCTGAGTTGTGTATCATTATATCCGGGTACAAACCATCTGTGACCACTAGGTGTCACTGAATGACAATGGAAATGCTGCTACAGTAACACATACCATCCTGCGTCACTGCTACATTCAACTGACGGAGCAACTCAAACGTGTCTAAATTTAAATTTTTTTTAAAACTACACAGAAAATGATTAAATAAAATGTGCAGCAGAAAAGAGGAAGAGTGTGAGAGAAGCAGCTCTTATCGTAAAGGGTACGACAGTTCTGTCGATTCGACTTTAAGGAACAGGAGGAAGTATGTAAGGATTTTTTTCCTTGACCTCCTTTGACGGGTTGAGCTCCAGTCGTTGTGTCATTCTTTCTTTCGAGCTCCCGACACCAAATCGACACAAACAAGAGGCTAAAAATAGACGGGGGGGGGGGGGGGGGGGGGGGGGGAATAAGAGCGGCCACGACGGCGAGCGACTGAGCGGCCTGATCTTTTCAGAAAACAGGGTGGACTTAACGGACATCCTTGAGGGAAGTCCAGCGACCGTCCTGCTCGACTCACCTTTACACTCCAGGAGGAATTTCTCTCCTTGTGACCTAAAAAACAAAACGAAAAAAAAAAAAAAAAAAAAAAAGCTGTCAAGTGTGAGAAATTAAAGTGTTTTGATCGCCTGTTTTCACTGGTCAGGAAACAGGCGGCGTGCAGGAGTCAGTCAGCTGCAATTAAAAAAAAAGAAAGTATTTGTGCGTTTCTGTTCACAAACAAGGAGCCTTGTCCCCCCCCCCCCCTCTTGACCCCCCCTCCCCCACCCCTCTACCTGCCAGTAAGTTGTCTCTTTCCTCCTGCTAACAACAAATTTATTGGCTCCGACCAGTCGCAAGAGCGGAAACTACTTTGCATGGCAAGAACACAACAATGGCTCCTCTTGTGAAATATGGTGGCGTGGGGGGGCTGGGGGGGCTGGGGGGGGGGCTCACCTTTGGCTCCCGCAGCATTTCTCCCCTGGCTTGTTTACGTCAGCAGGTCGCGTCTTTTACCCTCACCAGGAAGAGGAGGAGGAGGAGGAGGAGGAGCAAACTCGTGACTTTGGGAGTTTATCCGATGTGAGGTGAGAGCGAGGGTAAAGTGGGAGCGTGACCCCCCCCCCCCCCCCCCCACACCTCCCTCCACCCCCCCGTGCAGCGAGGATCCACAGGGGAGATTCACTTGCGCCGCCCTGCAGGCCGGGCGAGGTCGTTTTCCACCGCGCTGGCAGGTTACGCTGACCCCCCACGGCTCATTGTGTGCAAAAGAACAACAACAAAAAAAAAAAAATTACGGTGAAGCTTTCAACAGGCTGGAGGGTGAAAACAAGACACGTACAGGAAACGACCACGGTGCAAAACGCCAATAATAACAGAACGCGAGGATCTGCAGCTCTTATTTTATTCGCCTTTAAAATATGTGATGAGCAAAGAGTCGCTCCGCTGGTCATTACAGCCGGGGGGGGAAGAACTCCGGCTCCTTTTACTGTATTTTAATAAAGAAAAGTCACGTTTTCAACCTGGTTTCTGTTTCGAATCTGTGATTGAAGGAGAAAATGAACATTGAATGGAAGTTTTCACTGCCAGAGGTCCTGCCTGCAGAAGTTCTTGATGACTGGAAAGACTGACGACCTTGTGTGGTCGTCAACATGTCGTCCATGTATTTCATTTGCAGATGTTTTGTGTACAATCTGGGTTAAAAAAAAAAAACTCCATCATCATTTATCCAATCGGGAAAAAAAACAAGTAAAGCAAATGTGTAAAGTACAGTGTCACGGAGAGCAGACAGGACCCAAGTGCAGGACTCTGGAGGCAGGCTGAGTTCAATCAAGTCTTTTATTGGCGATGGCGATACAGACAATAGCGTTGCAGGTCGCACAGCGGACTGAGGAGCGCAGCAGACATGACGGCTGAAACACTGGACCGGACGGACCAGACATCGATGACAAACAAACCAACAATGAACAAACACAGACAGGACATATAGAGGGCAGGGTGATTACTGAAAGTGGCCACAGGTGTGGTGCTGGACCGCCCAGACCTGTGGCCCGCCCACTCTTAAAGGAGACCTCAGCAGTTTGAGATCGTAGTAAAACTTTGTAGAAAACTCTCATCAGTATCAGCCACACACAATTTTTTAGCTATCTATCTATCTATTTATTTATTTATTTATTTATTTATATTATTTTTATTATTATTTTTTTTTTATTTTTATTATTATTATTATTTATTTTTTTTATATATAGTTCTTCAAAAGAAGAAAAACAAAAAAAGAGAAGAAAATATAATACAATTAAAAAATGTAATAAATAAATAAAAATAAATAAAGAGCCACACAGGAAAATCTTTGAATTTTTTATCTATCTATTTATTTATTTATTTATTTACCATCATCATCATCATCATCATCATCATTATTATTATTATTATTATTATTATTATTATTATTATTTATTTATTTATTTATTTTATATTATATTATTATTATTTATTTATTTATTTATTTATTTATTTATAGTTCTTCAAAAGAAGAAAAACAAAAAAGAGAAGAAAATATAATATAATAAAAATAAAGAAATAAATAAAGAAATAAAGAAATAAACATCAACTTTACAGCAAGAGAGACAAATTAATAAAGAAAGCATTCAGATAACATGTCTTGTACACTGTGATGATTTAAAGTTTTAGATACTTTTGTTTTTTGGAGTTACACGGATTCAGATAATATTATTATTTTGCCTTTCTAAAACTGTTTGTTTGTTAGTTTGATCTCAACTGTTTTCTTGCTGCTGCTTCTTGTTATTGTCACGAGTTCATAAAACACGTTTTCAAAGAAAAGTGGAAAAAACAGTCCAAGTTTAACCGACAAGCCAGCAGATGACTGTTACTACACGTATAAATTCATCTTTCTGTAGGAACCTTCTGGAAAATGTGACTTTTGTTGCCTCAATTCTAGTTTCAGTCACACAAACAGAGTCTGCATGGGGGCAGTGAGGCGCCGCAGCGTGAAGCCGGTCGTCACGGATCCGGGGAGGACTCGTGACGCTTCTTCACGTCCATCGTCGCGTCAACATGTCCTTGGAGCGTGGACAAAGCGAGGAGGAGCTGCAGCCTGCCTCCGCCCTGCTGGCCTGCTCCACCTTCACACCATCACTCGTCGGCTGAGTTCAAGTCTGGTCCTAATGACTCCACATCCTCTCTGCCGCCGCTGCTGACGCTGCAGACCTTTGACACTTGAACCCGAGCTTTTATTTTGAAACCCCCCCCCACCCCCCCAAGCCGCCACAGGTGTGTGGTGTGTGAACACCACCCTGCCGGGATGCAGCAGGTCTCTGCAGGACTGGATGGCGGGAGGCGGAGCCTCCATCAGACCACGTGCATCACTAATTCCTCGGCGTCCATCAACCTGTCACTGCTTCGCCTCGTTTCCTTCCTGCAGCCACTTTCTATAGATGCTGCCGACACGGAACACCCGAGAAGAGCTGCAGCTTTGAAGATAATCGCTTATGTAACCGTCACAATGTGGCCATTTCTACTTTAAATCATTACTCTGATTCGTTTTTGTTGTTTTTTTGTTTGGTTTTGTTTTTTTGCTCCTACACAGAGCCTCAATCATCACCTGGACTCAATTACATTGATACTGATATTATCTATTTATTCATCTTGCTTTTATCTCCTGCTTAGTTCTAAGTGCTTTATTTTATGTCTTATACCCAGATTTTTTTATTTTTTTATTTTTTACTTTTATTACTATTCTGTTGTATTTTATAATCTTAATATGTACCAGATTGCTGCAACCAAACAATTTTCCTTCGTGGATGAATAAAGTCATTATCAATCTATCTATCTATCTATCTATCTATCTATCTATCTATCTGTCTATCCATCTATCCATCATCCATCCGTCCGTCCGTCCGTCCATCTATCTATCTATCTATCTATCTATCTATCTATCTATCTATCTATCTATCTATCTATCTATCTATCTATCTATCTATCTATCTATCTATCTATCTATCTATCTATCTATCTATCTATCTATCTATCTATCTATCTATCTATCTATCTATCTATCTATCTATCTATCTATCTATCTATCTATCTATCTATCTATCATCCATCCATCCATCCATCCATCCATCCATCCATCCATCCATCCATCCCTCTCTCTCTCTCTCTCTCTCTCTCTCTCTCTATCTTTCTATCACTGCTTCATGTCACCGCTTCATTAGATTGACAAATATTAGTTTCATCTCCCAATCTGGTCTCTCGTGACGTCAGCAAACTTGCCAAACTGATGTTTGCTTCATGTTCCATGTGAAAAGTGTTCGTGCCAGTGATCAGTGAGTCGCTCCTCCAGGTTGGCCTCAGAACCGCCGTTCCACACGACACACGCTGCTTCCCCCTAGTGGCCGGACGGCAGCATTACAAGGTGAAGGGCAGCCGGACCCGAACTGAGTCGTTTCCTGGATAAAGTTGCTAAAGTCACTCGTTGATCCGCCAGTCGACTGGATTTATGATCGGCGCGTCGTTGAACATGTGTAATTTGGCCACGTCAGCATCATGGCGGCCCTCGAAGGGCCAAAAGTAACTGTAGAACTGTAGAAATGTAACTAAATGTAAACAGATATAATGCAAAATAAGTGTAACTACGCCTCAATTTTATATAACTCTCACTTTATTGCTTATTACAGATTACAAATATGACATTTGCCTGAATATAAAACAATATAGTAGACGAACTTTGACCTACTTCATTTATTCAAACATTTATTCTCCTTCCCGTCGTTTCATGAAACCACCTTTCCTCTGCACCCATTTTTCTCCTCCTGGACATTTTGTATTTCTCAGTTCTACTTGTTCAAAATTGCATTCATGTTTATACGCTGCAGTCTTCAAGCTAACATTTATTTATTTATTTATTCATCTGATCGGGGCAACACACATTAATGAGCAATCATATTGAAGCTGTACACAAATTGTAAATGTGCCAGATTGTAGCAAATCTGCACATTTACATCTTTCATATTGTAAAAATAATACAATCGGCATGCATTGTGGGAAATGTGGTTCATGGTCAAAGCAGTTTTACAGGAAACAAACCTCACAACTTGATCGAATTATATTTTTCAGTGGCCGCAAAAGAGCATAAACAGTCAAAATGTTGCAAATATTACTTGCAACATAACTTAATTCAGTACATTTTAAAGGACTAGCTAGTAATCAGCAATCTAATTACTTTTTTGATGGTAATCGCTTTGATAATTACTTTACAATGGTAATTGCTGCAATGTGGGAGGAGCTTCGGTGTGGGAGGAGCTTCAGTGTGGATGTGGGCGTGGTCTAATTTGCATACGATATCAAAGGACGGTGCCTTGTTTCATTTGACATAGAAGAGATTAAAGGATCAAAGCCATATACATCAAAACAGGATTGGCCTTTGATCTCGGGCACAAGACTCATTTCACAACAACATTCACTTCACACCACTGTGATCTTCCGGAGAGACGGCGCGACTTCCTGCTCACAGCATCGATCAGCCTTGACCACGAGAGGAACCATGAGTTTCATCGACCAGCAGCCAGCTCAACACTGGGTACCGCAGCCAGCTCAACACTGGGTACCGCAGCAGCCAGCTCAACACTGGGTACCGCAGCCAGCTCAACACTGGGTACCGCAGCCAGCTCAACACTGGGTACCGCAGCCAGCTCAACACTGGGTACCGCAGCAGCCAGCTCAACACTGGGTACCGCAGCCAGCTCAACACTGGGTACCGCAGCAGCCAGCTCAACACTGGATACCGCAGCAGCCAGCTCAACACTGGGTACCGCAGCAGCCAGCTCAACACTGTGCCCCGATGTACTGGGTCCCACTGTACTGGGTCCCGATGTACTGGGTCCAGCCGCCAACTCAGCCCACCAATGCTCCACAGGTACGTACCACTTAGAATATGAGTAAGTACCTGTAAGTACAACTGATGACGAGTATGTTGGGTCCAGGCAAGGATCTATTACAGGAGGTTGTAAATGTCCATTGTGTCCAAAATGTCCATAGTGTCCACCGCTACTCCTTCTTCTGAATCCACAATTAGATACTCTGATTTGGCTGAACAAATTAAATTGTGATAATTTGGTGCATTTCTGACAATAAGTACAGAAACGTGTGAGTCCAAAAACACAAATCCTGGATTTTGTCTCTAAAGTAAAGTCAAAGTTTTAGTGGAAGAAATTCAAGCCAGAATCTGTTGTTTGAATTAGAACTTTTTGAAAAACCAACATAAGAGGCTCGTTTCCATGACTTTGCAGAAGACGGAGTGACGTCTTCGTCCCCGTGTCCTTCTGGACCTGAACACTGTCTTTTTATGCCACGTTGTAAATAATTCTTCATCTTTTTACCCTCTTTTCACCTTGATCCTCCTCCTTCTACCTCTTTGCTCCTTCTTCTCCTCCTTTGCTGTTCTCTCTATCTGACCACACCAGCATCCGGAGGCGGAGCCTGAACACCACCAGGAGGCTGAGCCTGAACACCAGGAGGTGGCCGAGCCTGAACACCACCAGGAGGCCGAGCCTGAACACGTCGAGGTTGCTGAGCCTGAACACGTTGAAGTCGCTGAGCCTGAACACCAGGAGGAGGCGGAACCTGAACACCACAAGGTAGCTGAGCCTGAACACCACGAGGTTGTTTGAATTAGAACTTTTCTTTTTTTTTAACCAAAAGAGGCTCAAACTGGACGTTTCCATGACTTTGCAGAAGACGGAGTGACGTCTTCGTCCCCGTGTCCTTCTGGAGCTGAACACTGTCTTTTTGTGCCACGTTGTAATTAATTCTTCATCTTTTTGCCCTCTTTTCACCTTGATCCTCCTTCTTCTACCTCTTTGCTCCTTCTTCTCCTCCTTTGCTGTTCTCTCTATCTGACCACACCAGCATCCGGAGGCGGAACCTGAACACATAGAGGTTGCCAAGCCTGAACACCAGGAGGAGGCTGAGCCTGAACACCACGAGGTTGCCGAGCCTGAACACCACGAGGTGGCTGAGCCTGAACACGTTGAGGTTGCCGAGCCTGAACACCAGGAGGTGGTCAAACAGGGTCAGAAGACCAGGAAGCGTCGACAGACCAGGAAGCATCGGGAGGCCCAACAACAGTCTGAGGAGGCAGAACCTGAACACATCGAGGTTGCCCAGCCTGACCACCACAAGGTAGCTGAGCCTGAACACCACAAGGTTGTTTGAATTAGAACTTTTTTTTTTTTTATACCAAAAGCGTCTCAAACTGGACGTTTCCATGACTTTGCAGAAGACGGAGTGACGTCTTCGTCCCCGTGTCCTTCTGGACCTGAACACTGTCTTTTTGTGCCACGTTGTAATTAATTCTTCATCTTTTTACCCTCTTTTCACCTTGATCCTCCTTCTGCTACCTCTTTGCTCCTTCTTCTCCTCCTTTGCTGTTCTCTCTATCTGACCACACCAGCATCCGGAGGCGGAGCCTGAACACTACGAGGTTGCCGAGCCTGAACAACAAGAGGAGGCTGAGCCTGAACACCACCAGGAGGCCGAACAGCGTCAGAATTTAAAGAAACCTGGGCAGAACAAGAAGAGTTGGCAGACCAAGGTTTGTCGAGAAGCTGAACACCTTGGGGAGGCCGACCGGGGTGCGGGAGCCAAACCTGGACCGCGTGAGGAGGCCGGGCAGCGTAAGAGGGCCGAGAAGTCTCAGAAGGACAAACGGCATAATCGAGCTCAGAGGCATCAGGAGGCTGAGCAGGATTTGGAGCAGGAACACATCCAGATGCTTCAGAACACCCAGTGGATTCAGCAGCTCAAGCAGCGCCAGGAGGCCAAGCAGCGCCGGGAGGCCAAGAGGTCCGCCAAGGTCAACCAGCGTCCGGAGCCCAATCAGCGTTTGGAGCCCAGGAGGCGTCGGCAGAGTTCACCAGTCTTTGCTTTTACGGATAAAAAATAAAGCAAATAAATTAAAATGATAAAGTTAGCAAGCGTTTGTTCATTGCAAGAGCAGCAGAGCACATTAAAGGTGTACAGGAGGATGTTCTTCTTCCGGGTGGATCATCAACACTATTGGTCCTCCCAACTGTCAATCATTCTGGTGATATATTACGTAAGGCCGTCGTACGTGTTCGTCCCTTGGTAGCGTGGATCTATTAGTTTTCACTTTCAGGTGTATATGGTGAGCTACGCCTTCAGCTAGCTCACAGTTCTCACCGGGTACTTTGAAAATGGCAGAGGGTCGCAAGAGAAAAAGTGTCTTCGAAGTGTATGAGAAGAAGAGAAAGGCTTCGGAAGAGAGAAACAAGACCAGAGTGTTTTTGGGAGATTGTTTCACACGATGGCGTGCGCTGAATCACTTCCAGTAAAAGTCATCGACGTCTATATTGTAACTTTCCAGGGTTGATTAGTTTGCAAATCTTCTTGTAAAGTGAGCTTGTGTGAGCGATGCCGACTTGTGACTTGTAAACAGAGCGTGCACGAGGAGGACTGGGCTCGTGCACGTTTTAGTAGGCGTTCCGTCTCGGGAGCAGGTAGAGCGTTGCGCATGTGCATTTTTTTTTAAAAGGTGGAGAGGGCGGTTCTTTCCTAAAATTCGGGAAAATCCTCCTGTACACCTTTAACTAATAATAAAACCACAAAAATGTGAAAACCACAAGCCATCAGAGTTGCGAGGTTGAAAATCTCAGCAGCAGTGTAGTGATGTCGTACGACAAAACAGCCCAACAGCTGTGGCTGTAAGCAGGAAGATGTAGTAAAACAAACAATGGAATTGACACAATAAAAGCAGGTTTATCGTCTCAAACATGGTTCAAAGCCAGAGAATGAAAATGAGCGCTGTAATAACATTTTCCACCACAAGATGGAGTCATGAGACACTTTTTCTGCTCTCAACATTTGACTTCCAGCCACCAAATCTGTCATTTCTTTCCCCGCTCAGGATTATTTGTGCAGCCTGATATTAGAGCATGTTTGCACTTCGTCTTCAGACGAGTCTGAGGACAAAGAAGGACAGGAGGACAGGAGGACAAAGAAGGACAGGAGGACTGTTCTTGCATGTTTTGTGCAAACGTCTTCCCGTCTCTCAACTTACTTTACTACCGTTCTTTCTCCAGCGCGGCGCCGTCTGGTTTCTTGTCACACAAAAAAAGGTTCTACGTCACAAATTAAAGCCCAGAGCTCCAGTCGATTCAGACGTTGGTCGGTTTCGACATAAACTTCTCACCAGACAGTTTGGGTGTGAGTCGGACAGTGTTTCAGGCACACTACATGATCTACAGATGTATTTTGCTTTTCTTTTCCTCTGCGGACTGTATGGATGCGGGGCACCACCCGAGACTCTGGGCAGGGCCTCCTTGTGGCATTATTGGATTTACAGGCAGTTTTTCACCACCGTCACTGTCGTGTTCTCTGAGCTGATGGCGTGACGGGTGGAAGAAGGTCCAGCTGTGTGTTTCCACACAATTATCTGCTAGAGGAACAATCCTGCCTATTGGACTTGTGTCATTTTGTACGATCAGCAACACGACCAGCAGTTTTATCGTTTCTTTGCATTGGTGCTAAATGCAAATCCTTTCATTCCAACATGTTAAAACGATGTTTTTGATTTGCTGGTCAGGGGAATGTTACGGTGAAGCTTTCAACAGGCTGGAGGGTGAAAACAAGACACGTACAGGAAACGACCACGGTGCAAAACGCCAATAATAACAGAATGCAAGGATCTGCAGCTCTTATTTTATTCGTCTTTAAAATACGTGACGAGCAAAGTGTGGCTCCGCTGGTCATTACAGCCGGGGGGGAAGAACTCCGCCTCCTTTTACTGTATTTTAATAAAGAAAAGTCACGTTTTCAACCTGGTTTCTGTTTCGAATCCGTGATTGAAGGAGAAAATGAACATTGAATGGAAGTTTTCACTGCCAGAGGTCCTGCCTGCAGAAGTTCTTGATGACTGGAAAGACTGACGACCTTGTGTGGTCGTCAAGGTGTCGTCCATGTATTTCATTTGCAGATGTTATGTTTACAATCTGGGTAAAAAAAAAAACTCCATCATTATTTATCCAATCGGGAAAAAAAACAAGTAAAGCAAATATGTAAAGTACAGTGTCACGGAGAGCAGACAGGACCCAAGTGCAGGACTCTGGAGGCAGGCTGAGTTCAATCAAGTCTTTTATTGGCGATGGCTATACAGACAACACTGGACCGGACGGACGAGACATCGATGACAAACAAACCAACAATGAACAAACACAGACAGGACATATAGAGGGCAGGGTGATTACCGAAAGTGGCCACAGGTGTGGTGCTGGACCGCCCAGACCTGTGGCCCGCCCACTCTTAAAGGAGACCTCAGCAGTTTGAGATCGTAGTAAAACTTTGTAGAAAACTCTCATCAGTATCAGCCACACAGGAAAATCTTTGAATTTCTTATCTGTTTATTTATGTATGTATGTATTTATTTATTTATTTATAGTTCTTCAAATGAAGAAAAACAAAAAAGAGAAGAGAAATATAATACAATTAAAAATGTAATAAATAAATAAAAATAAATAAATAAATAAACAATCAAGTCCAAATGACTAACTTTACAGCAAGAGAGACAAATTAATAAAGAAAGCAGTCAGATAATATGTCTTGTACACTGTGATGATTTAAAGTTTTAGATACTTTTATATATATATTATTATTATTTATTTATTTATTTATTTATTTATTTATTTATTTATTTTTATATTATTATTTATTTATTTATTTATTCATTTATTTATTTATTTATTTATTTATTTATAGTTCTTCAAAAGAAGAAAAACAAAAAAGAGAAGAAAATATAATATAATAAAAATAAAGAAATAAAGAAATAAATAAATAAATAAACATGAACTTTACAGCAAGAGAGACAAATTAATAAAGAAAGCATTCAGATAATATGTCTTGTACACTGTGATGATTTAAAGTTTTAGATACTTTTGTTTTTTGGAGTTACACGGATTCAGATAATATTATTATTTTGCCTTTCTAAAACTGTTTGTTTGTTAGTTTGATCTCAACTGTTTTCTTGCTGCTGCTTCTTGTTATTGTCACGAGTTCATAAAACACGTTTTCTAAGAAAAGTGGAAAAAAACAGTCCAAGTTTAACCGACAAGCCAGCAGATGACTGTTACTACACATAGAAATTCATCTTTCTGTAGGAACCTTCTGGAAAATGTGACTTTTGTTGCCTCAATTCTAGTTTCAGTCACACAAACAGAGTCTGCATGGGGGCAGTGAGGCGCCGCAGCGTGAAGCCGGTCGTCACGGATCCGGGGAGGACTCGTGACGCTTCTTCACGTCCATCGTCGCGTCAACATGTCCTTGGAGCGTGGACAAAGCGAGGAGGAGCTGCAGCCTGCCTCCGCCCTGCTGGCCTGCTCCACCTTCACACCATCACTCGTCGGCTGAGTTCAAGTCTGGTCCTAATGACTCCACATCCTCTCTGCCGCCGCTGCTGACGCTGCAGACCTTTGACACTTGAACCCGAGCTTTTATTTTGAAACCCCCCCCTCCCCAAGCCGCCACAGGTGTGTGGTGTGTGAACACCACCCTGCCGGGATGCAGCGGGTCTCTGCAGGACTGGATGGCGGGAGGCGGAGCCTCCATCAGACCACGTGCATCACTAATTCCTCGGCGTCCATCAACCTGTCACTGCTTCGCCTCTTTTCCTTCCTGCAGCCACTTTCTATAGATGCTGCCGACACGGAACACCCGAGAAGAGCTGCAGCTTTGAAGATAATCGCTTATGTAACCGTCACAATGTGGCCATTTCTACTTTAAATCATTACTCTGATTCGTTTTTGTTGTTTTTTGTTTGGTTTTGTTTTTTTGCTCCTACACAGAGCCTCAATCATCACCTGGACTCAATTACATTGATACTTATATTATCTATTTATTCATCTTGCTTTTATCTCCTGCTTAGTTCTAAGTGCCCATGTTCCGTTCTGTGCTTCATTTGATGTCTTATACCCAGATATTTTTATTTTTTTATTTTTTACTTTTATTACTATTCTGTTGTATTTTATAATATTAATATGTACCAGATTGCTGCAACCAAACAATTTTCCTTCGTGGATGAATAAAGTCATTATCAATCTATCTATCTATCCATCTATCCATCCATCCGTCCATCTATCTATCTATCTATCTATCTATCTATCTATCTATCTATCTATCTATCTATCTATCTATCTATCTATCTATCTATCTATCTATCTATCTATCTATCTATCTATCTATCTATCTATCTATCTATCTATCTATCTATCTATCCATCCATCCATCCATCCATCCATCCATCCATCCATCCATCCATCCATCCATCCATCCATCCATCCATCCATCCATCTATCTATCTATCTATCTATCTATCTATCTTTCTATCACTGCTTCACGTCACCGCTTCATTAGATTGACAGATATCAGTTTCATCTCCCAATCTGGTCTCTCGTGACGTCAGCAAACTTGCCAAACTGATGTTTGCTTCATGTTCCATGTGAAAAGTGTTCGTGCCAGTGATCAGTGAGTCGCTCCTCCAGGTTGGCCTCAGAACCGCCGTTCCACACGACGCACGCTGCTTCCCCCTAGTGGCCGGACGGCAGCATTACAAGGTGAAGGGCAGCCGGACCCGAACTGAGTCGTTGTCTGGATAAAGTTGCTAAAGTCACTCGTTGATCCGCCAGTCGACTGGATTTATGATCGGCGCGTCGTTGAACATGTGTAATTTGGCCACGTCAGCATCATGGCGGCCCTCGAAGGGCCAAAAGTAACTGTAGAACTGTAGAAATGTAACTAAATGTAAACAGATATAATGCAAAATAAGTGTAACTACGCCTCAATTTTACAAAACTCTGATTTTATTACTTTACTACAGATTACAAATGTGACATTTGCCTGGATATAAAACAATATAGTAGACGAACTTTGACCTACTTCGCTCTGCTCGGTGTCAAAATGTGGATTTATATCGTCTCTTTGACAACGACACCCTCACAACGCTAAAGAAACATTTATTCAAACATTTATTCTCCTTCCCGTCGTTTCATGAAACCACCTTTCCTCTGCACCCATTTTTCTCCTCCTGGACATTTTGTATTTCTCAGTTCTACTTGTTCAAAATTGCATTCATGTTTATACGCTGCAGTCTTCAAGCTAACATTTATTTATTTATTTATTCATCTGATCGGGGCAACACACATTAATGAGCAATCATATTGAAGCTGTACACAAATTGTAAATGTGCCAGATTGTAGCAAATCTGCACATTTACATCTTTCATATTGTAAAAATAATACAATCGGCATGCATTGTGGGAAATGTGGTTCATGATCAAAGCAGTTTTACAGGAAACAAACCTCACGACTTGATCGAAATATATTTTTCAGTGGCCGCAAAAGTGCATAAACAGTCAAAAAGTTGCAAATACTACTTGCAACATAACTTAATTCAGTACATTTTAAAGGACTAGCTAGTAATCAGCAATCTAATTACTTTTTTGATGGTAATCGCTTTGATAATTACTTTACAATGGTAATTGCTGCAATGTGGGAGGAGCTTCAGTGTGGGAGGAGCTTCAGTGTGGATGTGGGCGTGGTCTAATTTGCATACGATATCAAAGGACGGTGCCTTGTTTCATTTGACATAGAAGAGATTAAAGGATCAAAGCCATATACATCAAAACAGGACTTGGCCTTTGATCTCGGGCACAAGACTCATTTCACAACAACATTCACTTCACACCACTGTGATCTTCCGGAGAGACGACGCGACTTCCTGCTCACAGCATCGATCAGCCTTGACCACGAGAGGAACCATGAGTTTCATCAACCAGCAGCCAGCTCAACACTGGGTACCGCAGCCAGCTCAACACTGGGTACCGCAGCCAGCTCAACACTGGGTACCGCAGCAGCCAGCTCAACACTGGGTACCGCAGCAGCCAGCTCAACACTGGGTACCACAGCCAGCTCAACACTGGGTACCGCAGCCAGCTCAACACTGGGTACCACAGCAGCCAGCTCAACACTGGGTACCGCAGCCAGCTCAACACTGGGTACCGCAGCCAGCTCAACACTGGGTACCGCAGCCAGCTCAACACTGGGTACCGCAGCAGCCAGCTCAACACTGGGTACCGCAGCAGCCAGCTCAACACTGGGTACCGCAGCAGCCAGCTCAACACTGTGCCCCGATGTACTGGGTCCCACTGTACTGGGTCCCGATGTACTGGGTCCAGCCGCCAACTCAGCCCACCAATGCTCCACAGGTACGTACCACTTAGAATATGAGTAAGTACCTGTAAGTACAACTGATGACGAGTATGTTGGGTCCAGGCAAGGATCTATTACAGGAGGTTGTAAATGTCCATTGTGTCCAAAATGTCCATAGTGTCCACCGCTACTCCTTCTTCTGAATCCACAATTAGATACTCTGATTTGGCTGAACAAATTAAATTGTGATAATTTGGTGCATTTCTGACAATAAGTACAGAAACGTGTGAGTCCAAAAACACAAATCCTGGATTTTGTCTCTAAAGTAAAGTCAAAGTTTTAGTGGAAGAAATTCAAGACGGAATCTGTTGTTTGAATTAGAACTTTTTGAAAAACCAACATAAGAGGCTCGTTTCCATGACTTTGCAGAAGACGGAGTGACGTCTTCGTCCCCGTGTCCTTCTGGACCTGAACACTGTCTTTTTGTGCCACGTTGTAATTAATTCTTCATCTTTTTACCCTCTTTTCACCTTGATCCTACTTCTGCTACCTCTTTGCTCCTTCTTCTCCTCCTTTGCTGTTCTCTCTATCTGACCACACCAGCATCCGGAGGCGGAGCCTGAACACCACCAGGCGGCTGAACCTGAACACCAGGAGGTGGCCGAGCCTGAACACGTCGAGGTTGCTGAGCCTGAACACGTTGAAGTCGCTGAGCCTGAACACCAGGAGGAGGCGGAACCTGAACACCACAAGGTAGCTGAGCATGAACACCACCAGGTTGTTTGAATTAGAACTTTTTTTTTAAACCAAAAGAGGCTCAAACTGGACGTTTCCATGACTTTGCAGAAGACGGAGTGACGTCTTCGTCCCCGTGTCCTTCTGGACCTGAACACTGTCTTTTTGTGCCACGTTGTAATTAATTCTTCATCTTTTTACCCTCTTTTCACCTTGATCCTCCTTCTGCTACCTCTTTGCTCCTTCTTCTCCTCCTTTGTTGTTCTCTCTATCTGACCACACCAGTATCCGGAGGCGGAGCCTGAACACCACCAGGAGGCTGAGCCTGAACACCAGGAGGTGGCGGAGCCTGAACACCACCAGGAGGCCGAGCCTGAACACGTCGAGGTTGCTGAACCTGAACACGTCGAGGTTGCTGAGCCTGAACATGTCGAGATGGCTGAGCCTGAACACCAGGAGGTGGCGGAGCCTGAACACCACCAGGAGGCCGAGCCTGAACACGTCGAGGTTGCTGAGCCTGAACATGTCGAGATGGCTGAGCCTGAACACGTCGAGGTTGCTGAGCCTGAACACCAGGAGATGGCCGAGCCTGAACACGTCGAGGTTGCTGAGCCTGAACACGTCGAGGTGGCTGAGCCTGAACACCAGGAGGAGGCAGAACCTGAACACCACAAGGTAGCTGAGCCTGAACACCACAAGGTTGTTTGAATTAGAACTTTTTTTTTTTTTTAACAAAAGAGGCTCAAACTGGACGTTTCCATGATTTTGCAGAAGACGGAGTGGTGTCTTCGTCCCCGTGTCCTTCTGGACCTGAACACTGTCTTTTTGTGCCACGTTGTAATTAATTCTTCATCTTTTTACCCTCTTTTCACCTTGATCTTCCTTCTGCTACCTCTTTGCTCCTTCTTCTCCTCCTTTGCTGTTCTCTCTTTCTGACCACACCAGCATCCGGAGGCGGAGCCTGAACACCACGAGGTTGCCGAGCCTGAACACCACGAGGTTGCCGAGCCTGAACACCACGAGGTTTCCGAGCCTGAACACCACGAGGTTGCCGAGCCTGAACACGTTGAGGTTGCTGAGCCTGAACACGTTGAGGTTGCCGAGCCTGAACACCACGAGGTTGCCGAGCCTGAACACCACGAGGTTGCCGAGCCTGAACACCCCAAGGTTACTGAGCCTGAACACCACGAGGTGGTCAAACAGGGTCAGAAGACCAGGAAGCGTCGACAGACCAGGAAGCATCGGGAGGCCCAACAACAGTCTGAGGAGGCAGAGCCTGAACACCACAAGGTAGCTGAGCCTGAACACCACAAGGTTGTTTGAAGTAGAATTTTTTTTTTTTTTTTAACAAAAGAAGCTCAAACTGGACGTTTCCATGATTTTGCAGAAGACGGAGTGGTGTCTTCGTCCCCGTGTCCTTCTGGACCTGAACACTGTCTTTTTGTGCCACGTTGTAATTAATTCTTCATCTTTTTATCCTCTTTTCACCTTGATCTTCCTTCTGCTACCTCTTTGCTCCTTCTTCTCCTCCTTTGCTGTTCTCTCTTTCTGACCACACCAGCATCCGGAGGCGGAGCCTGAACACTACGAGGTGGCCGAGCCTGAACACCACGAGGTTGCCGAGCCTGAACACCACGAGGTTTCCGAGCCTGAACACCACGAGGTTGCCGAGCCTGAACACGTTGAGGTTGCCGAGCCTGAACACCAGGAGGTTGCTGAGCCTGAACACCACGAGGTTGCCGAGCCTGAACACCACGAGGTGGTCAAACAGGGTCAGAAGACCAGGAAGCGTCGACAGACCAGGAAGCATCGGGAGGCCCAACAACAGTCTGAGGAGGCAGAGCCTGAACACCACAAGGTTGTTTGAAGTAGAACTTTTTTTTTTTTTTTTAACAAAAGAAGCTCAAACTGGACGTTTCCATGACTTTGCAGAAGACGGAGTGACGTCTTCGTCCCCGTGTCCTTCTGGACCTGAACACTGTCTTTTTGTGCCACGTTGTAATTAATTCTTCATCTTTTTACCCTCTTTTCACCTTGATCCTCCTTCTTCTACCTCTTTCCTCCTTCTTCTCCTCCTTTGCTGTTCTCTCTATCTGACCACACCAGCATCCGGAGGTGGAGCCTGAACACCACGAGGTTGCCGAGCCTGAACACGTTGAGGTTGCTGATCCTGAACACATTGAGGTTGCCGAGCCTGAACACCACGAGGTGGTCAAACAGGGTCAGAAGACCAGGAAGCGTCGACAGACCAGGAAGCATCGGGAGGCCCAACAACAGTCTGAGGAGGCGGAACCTGAACACCACAAGGTAGCTGAGCCTGAACACCACGAGGTTGTTTGAATTAGAACTTTTTTTTTTTTAAACCAAAAGAGGCTCAAACTGGACGTTTCCATGACTTTGCAGAAGACGGAGTGACGTCTTCGTCCCCGTGTCCTTCTGGACCTGAACACTGTCTTTTTGTGCCACATTGTAATTAATTCTTCATCTTTTTACCCTCTTTTCACCTTGATCCTCCTTCTGCTACCTCTTTGCTCCTTCTTCTCCTCCTTTGTTGTTCTCTCTATCTGACCACACCAGCATCCGGAGGCGGAGCCTGAACACATAGAGGTTTCCGAGCCTGAACACCAGGAGGAGGCTGAGCCTGAACACCACGAGGTTGCCGAGCCTGAACACCACGAGGTGGCTGAGCCTGAACACCACGAGGTTGCCGAGCCTGAACACCAGGAGGTGGTCAAACAGGGTCAGAAGACCAGGAAGCGTCGACAGACCAGGAAGCAACGTGAGGCCCAACAACAGTCTGAGGAGGCGGAGCCTGAACACCACAAGGTAGCTGAGCCTGAACACCACGAGGTTGTTTGAATTAGAACTTTTTTTTTTAAACAAAAGAGGCTCAAACTGGACGTTTCCATGATTTTGTAGAAGACGGAGTGACGTCTTCGTCCCCGTGTCCTTCTGGACCTGAACACTGTCTTTTTGTGCCACGTTGTAATTAATTCTTCATCTTTTTACCCTCTTTTCACCTTGATCCTCCTTCTGCTACCTCTTTGCTCCTTCTTCTCCTCCTTTGCTGTTCTCTCTATCTGACCACACCAGCATCCGGAGGCGGAGCCTGAACACTACGAGGTTGCCGAGCCTGAACAACAAGAGGAGGCTGAACCCGAGCCTGAACACCAGGAGGAGGCTGAGCCTGAACACCACCAGGAGGCCGAACAGCGTCAGAATTTAAAGAAACCTGGGCAGAACAAGAAGAGTTGGCAGACCAAGGTTTGTCGAGAAGCTGAACACCTTGGGGAGGCCGACCGGGGTGCGGGAGCCAAACCTGGACCGCGTGAGGAGGCCGGGCAGCGTAAGAGGGCCGAGAAGCCTCAGAAGGACAAACGGCATAATCGAGCTCAGAGGCATCAGGAGGCTGAGCAGGATTTGGAGCAGGAACACATCCAGATGCTTCAGAACACCCAGTGGATTCAGCAGCTCAAGCAGCGCCAGGAGGCCAAGCAGCGCCGGGAGGCCAAGAGGTCCGCCAAGGTCAACCAGCGTCCGGAGCCCAATCAGCGTTTGGAGCCCAGGAGGCGTCGGCAGAGTTCACCAGTCTTTGCTTTTACGGATAAAAAATAAAACAAATAAATTAAAATGATAAAGTTAGCAAGCGTTTGTTCATTGCAAGAACAGCAGAGCACATTAAAGGTGTACAGGAGGATGTTCTTCTTCCGGGTGGATCATCAAGACTATTGGTCCTCCCAACTGTCAATCATTCTGGTGATATATTACGTAAGGCCGTCGTACGTGCTCGTCCCTCGGTAGCGTGGATCTATTAGTTTTCACTTTCAGGTGTATATGGTGAGCTACACCTTCAGCGAGCTCGCAGTTCTCACCGGGTACTTTGAAAATGGCAGAGGGTCGCAAGAGAAAAAGTGTCTTCCAAGTGTATGAGTTTGCAAATCTTCTTGTAAAGTGAGCTTGTGTGAGCGATGCCGACTTGTGACTTGTAAACAGAGACGTGCACGAGGAGAACTGGGCTCGTGCACGTTTTAGTAGGCGTTCCGTCTCGGGAGCAGGGAGAGCGTTGCGCATGTGCATTTTTTTTAAAAGGTGGAGAGGGCGGTTCTTTCCTAAGATTCGGGAAAATCCTCCTGTACACCTTTAACTAATAATAAAACCAAAAAAATGTGAAAACCACAAGCCATCAGAGTTGCGAGGTTGAAAATCTCAGCAGCAGTGTAGTGATGTCGTACGACAAAACAGCCCAACAGCTGTGGCTGTAAGCAGGAAGATGTAGTAAAACAAACAATGGAATTGACACAATAAAAGCAGGTTTATCGTCTCAAACATGGTTCAAAGCCAGAGAATGAAAATGAGCGCTGTAATAACATTTTCCACCACAAGATGGAGTCATGAGACACTTTTTCTGCTCTCAACATTTGACTTCCAGCCACCAAATCTGTCATTTCTTTCCCCGCTCAGGATTATTTGTGCAGCCTGATATTAGAGCATGTTTGCACTTCGTCTTCAGACGAGTCTGAGGACAAAGAAGGACAGGAGGACAGGAGGACAAAGAAGGACAGGAGGACTGTTCTTGCATGTTTTGTGCAAACGTCTTCCCGTCTCTCAACTTACTTTACTACCGTTCTTTCTCCAGCGCGGCGCCGTCTGGTTTCTTGTCACACAAAAAAAGGTTCTACGTCACAAATTAAAGCCCAGAGCTCCAGTCGATTCAGACGTTGGTCGGTTTCGACATAAACTTCTCACCAGACAGTTTGGGTGTGAGTCGGACAGTGTTTCAGGCACGCTACATGATCTACAGATGTATTTTGCTTTTCTTTTCCTCTGCGGACTGTATGGATGCGGGGCACCACCCGAGACTCTGGGCAGGGCCTCCTTGTGGCATTATTGGATTAACAGGCAGTTTTTCACCACCGTCACTGTCGTGTTCTCTGAGCTGATGGCGTGACGGGTGGAAGAAGGTCCAGCTGTGTGTTTCCACACAATTATCTGTTAGAGGAAGAATCCTGCCTATTGGACTTGTGTCATTTTGTACGATCAGCAACACGACCAGCAGTTTTATCGTTTCTTTGCATTGGTGCTAAATGCAAATCCTTTCATTCCAACATGTTAAAACGATGTTTTTGATTTGCTGGTCAGGGGAATGTTACGGTGAAGCTTTCAACAGGCTGGAGGGTGAAAACAAGACACGTACAGGAAACGACCACGGTGCAAAACGCCAATAATAACAGAATGCAAGGATCTGCAGCTCTTATTTTATTCGCCTTTAAAATACATGACGAGCAAAGTGTGGCTCCGCTGGTCATTACAGCCGGGGGGGGGAAGAACTCCGCCTCCTTTTACTGTATTTTAATAAAGAAAAGTCACGTTTTCAACCTGGTTTCTGATTCGAATCCGTGATTGAAGGAGAAAATGAACATTGAATGGAAGTTTTCACTGCCAGAGGTCCTGCCTGCAGAAGTTCTTGATGACTGGAAAGACTGACGACCTTGTGTGGTCGTCAAGGTGTCGTCCATGTATTTCATTTGCAGATGTTTTGTTTACAATTTGGGTTAAAAAAAAAAAACTCCATCATTATTTATCCAATCGAAAAAAAACAAGTAAAGCAAATATGTAAAGTACAGTGTCACGGAGAGCAGACAGGACCCAAGTGCAGGACTCTGGAGGCAGGCTGAGTTCAATCAAGTCTTTTATTGGCGATGGCGATACAGACAATAGCGTTGCAGGTCGCACAGCGACCTGAGGAGCGCAGCAGACATGACGGCTGAAACACTGGACCGGACGGACCAGACATCGATGACAAACAAACCAACAATGAACAAACACAGACAGGACATATAGAGGGCAGGGTGATTACTGAAAGTGGCCACAGGTGTGGTGCTGGACCGCCCAGACCTGTGGCCCACCCACTCTTAAAGGAGACCTCAGCAGTTTGAGATCGTAGTAAAACTTTGTAGAAAACTCTCATCAGTATCAGCCACACAGGGAAATCTTTGAATTTCTTATCTGTTTATTTATGTATGTATGTATGTATTTATTTATTTATTTATTTATTTATAGTTCTTCAAAAGAAGAAAAACAAAAAAGAGAGGAAAAGTATAATACAATTTAAAAATGTAATAAATGAATAAGAATAAATAAATAAATAAATAAACAATCAAGTCCAAATGACTAACTTTACAGCAAGAGAGACAAATTAATAAAGAAAGCATTCAGATAATATGTCTTGTACACTGTGATGATTTAAAGTTTTAGATACTTTTGTTTTTTGGAGTTACACAGATTCAGATAATATTATTATTTTACCTTTCTAAAACTGTTTGTTTGTTAGTTTGATCTCAACTGTTTTATTGCTGCTGCTTCTTGTTATTGTCACGAGTTCATAAAACACGTTTTCTAAGAAAAGTGGAAAAAAACAGTCCAAGTTTAACCGACAAGCCAGCAGATGACTGTTACTACACGTAGAAATTCATCTTTCTGTAGGAACCTTCTGGAAAATGTGACTTTTGTTGCCTCAATTCTAGTTTCAGTCACACAAACAGAGTCTGCATGGGGCAGTGAGGCGCCGCAGCGTGAAGCCGGTCGTCACGGATCCGGGAAGGAATCGTGACGCTTCTTCACGTCCATCGTCGCGTCAACATGTCCTTGGAGCGTGGACAAAGCGAGGAGGAGCTGCAGCCTGCCTCCGCCCTGCTGGCCTGCTCCACCTTCACACCATCACTCGTCGGCTGAGTTCAAGTCTGGTCCTAATGACTCCACATCCTCTCTGCCGCCGCTGCTGACGCTGCAGACCTTTGACACTTGAACCCGAGCTTTTATTTTGAAACCCCCCCCCACCCCCCCAAGCCGCCACAGGTGTGTGGTGTGTGAACACCACCCTGCCGGGATGCAGCGGGTCTCTGCAGGACTGGATGGCGGGAGGCGGAGCCTCCATCAGACCACGTGCATCACTAATTCCTCGGCGTCCATCAACCTGTCACTGCTTCGCCTCGTTTCCTTCCTGCAGCCACTTTCTATAGATGCTGCCGACACGGAACACCCGAGAAGAGCTGCAGCTTTGAAGATAATCGCTTATGTAACCGTCACAATGTGGCCATTTCTACTTTAAATCATTACTCTGATTCGTTTTTGTTGTTTTTTTGTTTGGTTTTGTTTTTTTGCTCCTACACAGAGCCTCAATCATCACCTGGACTCAATTACATTGATACTGATATTATCTATTTATTTATCTTGCTTTTATCCCGTGCTTAGTTCTAAGTGCTTTATTTTATGTTTTATACCCAGATATTTTTATTTTTTACTTTTATTATTATTCTGTTGTATTTTATAATATTCGTATGTACCAGATTGCTGCAACCAAACAATTTTCCTTCGTGGATGAATAAAGTCATTATCTATCTATCTATCTATCTATCTATCTATCTATCTATCTATCTATCTATCTATCTATCCATCCATCCATCCATCCATCCATCCATCCATCCATCCATCCATCCATCCATCCATCCATCCATCCATCCATCTATCTATCTATCTATCTATCTATCACTGCTTCACCTCACCGCTTCATTAGATTGACAGATATTAGTTTCATCTCCCAATCTGGTCTCTCGTGACGTCAGCAAACTTGACAAACTGATGTTTGCTTCATGTTCCATGTGAAAAGTGTTCGTGCCAGTGATCAGTGAGTCGCTCCTCCAGGTTGGCCTCAGAACCGCCGTTCCACACGACACACGCTGCTTCCCCCTAGTGGCCGGACGGCAGCATTACAAGGTGAAGGGCAGCCGGACCCGAACTGAGTCGTTTCCTGGATAAAGTTGCTAAAGTCACTCGTTGATCCGCCAGTCGACTGGATTTATGATCGGCGCGTCGTTGAACATGTGTAATTTGGCCACGTCAGCATCATGGCGGCCCTCGAAGGGCCAAAAGTAACTGTAGAACTGTAGAAATGTAACTAAATGTAAACAGATATAATGCAAAATAAGTGTAACTACGCCTCAATTTTACAAAACTCTGATTTTATTACTTTACTACAGATTACAAATGTGACATTTGCCTGGATATAAAACAATATAGTAGACGAACTTTGACCTACTTCGCTCTGCTCGGTGTCAAAATGTGGATTCATATCGTCTATTTGACAACGACACCCTCACAACGCTAAAGAAACATTTATTCAAACATTTATTCTCCTTCCCGTCGTTTCATGAAACCACCTTTCCTCTGCACCCATTTTTCTCCTCCTGGACATTTTGTATTTCTCAGTTCTACTTGTTCAAAATTGCATTCATGTTTATACGCTGCAGTCTTCAAGCTAACATTTATTTATTTATTTATTCATCTGATCGGGGCAACACACATTAATGAGCAATCATATTGAAGCTGTACACAAATTGTAAATGTGCCAGATTGTAGCAAATCTGCACATTTACATCTTTCATATTGTAAAAATAATACAATCGGCATGCATTGTGGGAAATGTGGTTCATGGTCAAAGCAGTTTTACAGGAAACAAACCTCACGACTTGATCGAATTATATTTTTCAGTGGCCGCAAAAGTGCATAAACAGTCAAAAAGTTGCAAATATTACTTGTAACATAACTTAATTCAGTACATTTTAAAGGACTAGCTAGTAATCAGCAATCTAATTATTTTTTGATGGTAATCGCTTTGATAATTACTTTACAATGGTAATTGCTTCAATGTGGGAGGAGCTTCAGTGTGGGAGGAGCTTCAGTGTGGATGTGGGCGTGGTCTAATTTGCATACGATATCAAAGGACGGTGCCTTGTTTCATTTGACATAGAAGAGATTAAAGGATCAAAGCCATATACATCAAAACAGGACTTGGCCTTTGATCTCGGGCACAAGACTCATTTCACAACAACATTCACTTCACACCACTGTGATCTTCCGGAGAGACGACGCGACTTCCTGCTCACAGCATCGATCAGCCTTGACCACGAGAGGAACCATGAGTTTCATCAACCAGCAGCCAGCTCAACACTGGGTACCGCAGCCAGCTCAACACTGGGTACCGCAGCAGCCAGCTCAACACTGGGTACCGCAGCCAGCTCAACACTGGGTACCGCAGCCAGCTCAACACTGGGTACCGCAGCAGCCAGCTCAACACTGGGTACCGCAGCCAGCTCAACACTGGGCACCGCAGCAGCCAGCTCAACACTGGGTACCGCAGCAGCCAGCTCAACACTGGGTACCGCAGCCAGCTCAACACTGGGTACCGCAGCAGCCAGCTCAACACTGGGTACCGCAGCCAGCTCAACACTGGATACCACAGCAGCCAGCTCAACACTGTGCCCCGATGTACTGGGTCCCACTGTACTGGGTCCCGATGTACTGGGTCCAACCGCCAACTCAGCCCACCAATGCTCCACAGGTACGTACCACTTAGAATATGAGTAAGTACCTGTAAGTACAACTGATGACGAGTATGTTGGGTCCAGGCAAGGATCTATTACAGGAGGTTGTAAATGTCCATTGTGTCCAAAATGTCCATAGTGTCCACCGCTACTCCTTCTTCTGAATCCACAATTAGATACTCTGATTTGGCTGAACAAATTAAATTGTGAAAATTTGGTGCATTTCTGACAATAAGTACAGAAACGTGTGAGTCCAAAAACACAAATCCTGGATTTTGTCTCTAAAGTAAAGTCAAAGTTTTAGTGGAAGAAATTCAAGACGGAATCTGTTGTTTGAATTAGGACTTTTTGAAAAACCAACATAAGAGGCTCGTTTCCATGACTTTGCAGAAGACGGAGTGACGTCTTCGTCCCCGTGTCCTTCTGGACCTGAACACTGTCTTTTTGTGCCACGTTGTAATTAATTCTTCATCTTTTTACCCTCTTTTCACCTTGATCCTCCTTCTTCTCCTCCTTTGTTGTTCTCTCTATCTGACCACACCAGCATCCGGAGGCGGAGCCTGAACACCACCAGGCGGCTGAACCTGAACACCAGGAGGTGGCCGAGCCTGAACACGTCGAGGTCGCTGAGCCTGAACACCAGGAGGTGGCCGAGCCTGAACACGTCGAGGTTGCTGAGCCTGAAAACGTCGAGGTTGCTGAGCCTGAACACCAGGAGGAGGCGGAACCTGAACACCACAAGGTAGCTGAGCCTGAACACCACGAGGTTGTTTGAATTAGAACTTTTTTTTTAAACAAAAGAAGCTCAAACTGGACGTTTCCATGACATCGCAGAAGACGGAGTGACGTCTTCGTCCCCGTGTCCTTCTGGACCTGAACACTGTCTTTTTGTGCCACGTTGTAATTCATTCTTCATCTTTTTACCCTCTTTTCACCTTGATCCTCCTTCTTCTACCTCTTTGCTCCTTCTTCTCCTCCTTTGTTGTTCTCTCTATCTGACCACACCAGCATCCGGAGGCGGAGCCTGAACACCACGAGGTTGCCGAGCCTGAACACGTTGAGGTTGCTGAGCCTGAACACGTTGAGGTTGCCGAGCCTGAACACCACGAGGTGGTCAAACAGGGTCAGAAGACCAGGAAGCGTCGACAGACCAGGAAGCATCGGGAGGCCCAAAAACAGTCTGAGGAGGCGGAGCCTGAACACCACAAGGTAGCTGAGCCTGAACACCACGAGGTTGTTTGAATTAGAACTTTTTTTTTTAAAAACCAAAAGAAGCTCAAACTGGACGTTTCCATGACTTTGCAGAAGACGGAGTGACGTCTTCGTCCCCGTGTCCTTCTGGACCTGAACACTGTCTTTTTGCGCCACGTTGTAATTAATTCTTCATCTTTTTACCCTCTTTTCATCTTGATCCTCCTTCTTCTACCTCTTTGCTCCTTCTTCTCCTCCTTTGTTGTTCTCTCTATCTGACCACACCAGCATCCGGAGGCAGAGCCTGAACACATAGAGGTTGCTGAACCTGAACACCAGGAGGTGGCCGAGCCTGAACACCACCAGGAGGCCGAGCCTGAACACGTCGAGGTGGCTGAACCTGAACACGTCGAGGTTGCTGGACCTGAACACGTCGAGGTTGCTGAACCTGAACACGTCGAGGTTGCTGAACCTGAACACCAGGAGGTTGCTGGACCTGAACACGTCGAGGTTGCTGGACCTGAACACGTCGAGGTTGCTGGACCTGAACACGTCGAGGTGGCTGAACCTGAACACGTCGAGGTTGCTGAACCTGAACACGTCGAGGTTGCTGAACCTGAACACGTCGAGGTTGCTGAGCCTGAACACATTGAGGTTGCCGAGCCTGAACACCACGAGGTGGTCAAACAGGGTCAGAAGACCAGGAAGCGTCGACAGACCAGGAAGCATCGGGAGGCCCAACAACAGTCTGAGGAGGCGGAGCCTGAACACCACGAGGTTGTTTGAATTGGAACTTTTTTTTTTTTTTTAAACCAAAAGAGGCTCAAACTGGACGTTTCCATGACTTTGCAGAAGACGGAGTGACGTCTTCGTCCCCGTGTCCTTCTGGACCTGAACACTGTCTTTTTGTGCCACGTTGTAATTCATTCTTCATCTTTTTACCCTCTTTTCACCTTGATCCTCCTTCTTCTCCTCCTTTGCTGTTCTCTCTATCTGACCACACCAGCATCCGGAGGCGGAGCCTGAACACCACGAGGTTGCTGAGCCTGAACACGTTGAGGTTGCCGAGCCTGAACACCATGAGGTTGCCGAGCCTGAACACCACGAGGTTGCCGAGCCTGAACACCATGAGGTTGCCGAGCCTGAACACCACGAGGTTGCTGAGCCTGAACACCAGGGGGTTGCTGAGCCTGAACACGTTGAGGTTGCCGAGCCTGAACACCACGAGGTTTCCGAGCCTGAACACCACGAGGTTGCCGAGCCTGAACACGTAGAGGTTGCTGAACCTGAACACGTCGAGGTTGATGAGCCTGAACACGTTGAGGTTGCCAAGCCTGAACACCACGAGGTGGTCAAACAGGGTCAGAAGACCAGGAAGCGTCGACAGACCAGGAAGCATCGGGAGGCCCAACAACAGTCTGAGGAGGCGGAGCCTGAACACCACAAGGTAGCTGAGCCTGAACACGTTGAGGAGGCGGAGCCTGAACACCACGAGGTTGTTTGAATTGGAACTTTTTTTTTTTTTTTTAAACCAAAAGAGGCTCAAACTGGACGTTTCCATGACTTTGCAGAAGACGGAGTGACGTCTTCGTCCCCGTGTCCTTCTGGACCTGAACACTGTCTTTTTGTGCCACGTTGTAATTAATTCTTCATCTTTTTACCCTCTTTTCACCTTGATCCTCCTTCTTCTACCTCTTTGCTCCTTCTTCTCCTCCTTTGCTGTTCTCTCTATCTGACCACACCAGCATCCGGAGGCGGAACCTGAACACATAGAGGTTGCCAAGCCTGAACACCAGGAGGAGGCTGAGCCTGAACACCACGAGGTTGCCGAGCCTGAACACCACGAGGTGGCTGAGCCTGAACACCACGAGGTGGCTGAGCCTGAACACCACGAGGTTGCTGAGCCTGAACACGTTGAGGTTGCCGAGCCTGAACACCAGGAGGTGGTCAAACAGGGTCAGAAGACCAGGAAGCGTCGACAGACCAGGAAGCATCAGGAGGCCCAACAACAGTCTGAGGAGGCGGAACCTGAACACCACAAGGTAGCTGAGCCTGAACACCACAAGGTTGTTTGAATTGGAACTTTGTTTTTTTTTTTTATACCAAAAGCGTCTCAAACTGGACGTTGCCATGACTTTGCAGAAGACGGAGTGACGTCTTCGTCCCCGTGTCCTTCTGGACCTGAACACTGTCTTTTTGTGCCACGTTGTAATTAATTCTTCATCTTTTTACCCTCTTTTCACCTTGATCCTCCTTCTGCTACCTCTTTGCTCCTTCTTCTCCTCCTTTGTTGTTCTCTCTATCTGACCACACCAGCATCCGGAGGCGGAGCCTGAACACTACGAGGTTGCCGAGCCTGAACACCAGGAGGTGGCCGAGCCTGAACACCACCAGGAAGCCGAGCCTGAACACGTCGAGGTTGCTGAACCTGAACACGTCGAGGTTGCTGGACCTGAACACGTCGAGGTTGCTGAGCCTGAACACGTCGAGGTTGCTGAACCTGAACACGTCGAGGTTGCTGAGCCTGAACACCAGGAGGTGGCCGAGCCTGAACACGTCGAGGTTGCTGAGCCTGAACACGTCGAGGTCGCTGAGCCTGAACACCAGGAGGAGGCGGAACCTGAACACCACAAGGTAGCTGAGCCCGAACACCACGAGGTTGTTTGAATTAGAACTTTTTTTTTAAACAAAAGAGGCTCAAACTGGACGTTTCCATGACTTTGCAGAAGACGGAGTGACGTCTTCGTCCCCGTGTCCTTCTGGACCTGAACACTGTCTTTTTGTGCCACGTTGTAATTCATTCTTCATCTTTTTACCCTCTTTTCATCTTGATCCTCCTTCTGCTACCTCTTTGCTCCTTCTTCTCCTCCTTTGTTGTTCTCTCTATCTGACCACACCAGCATCCAGAGGCGGAGCCTGAACACTACGAGGTTGCCGAGCCTGAACAACAAGAGGAGGCTGAACCCGAGCCTGAACACCAGGAGGAGGCTGAGCCTGAACACCACCAGGAGGCCGAACAGCGTCAGAATTTAAAGAAACCTGGGCAGAACAAGAAGAGTTGGAAGACCAAGGTTTGTCGAGAAGCTGAACACCTTGGGGAGGCCGACCGGGGTGCGGGAGCCAAACCTGGACCGCGTGAGGAGGCCGGGCAGCGTAAGAGGGCCGAGAAGCCTCAGAAGGACAAACGGCATAATCGAGCTCAGAGGCATCAGGAGGCTGAGCAGGATTTGGAGCAGGAACACATCCAGATGCTTCAGAACACCCAGTGGATTCAGCAGCTCAAGCAGCGCCAGGAGGCCAAGCAGCGCCGGGAGGCCAAGAGGTCCGCCAAGGTCAACCAGCGTCCGGAGCCCAATCCGCGTTTGGAGCCCAGGAGGCGTCGGCAGAGTTCACCAGTCTTTGCTTTTACGGATAAAAAATAAAACAAATAAATTAAAATGATAAAGTTAGCAAGCGTTTGTTCATTGCAAGAGCAGCAGAGCACATTAAAGGTGTACAGGAGGATTTTCTTCTTCCGGGTGGATCATCAAGACTATTGGTCCTCCCAACTGTCAATCATTCCGGTGATGTATTACGTAAGGCCGTCGAACGTGCTCGTCCCTTGGTAGCGTGGATCTATTAGTTTTCACTTTCAGGTGTCTATGGTGAGCTACGCCTTCAGCGAGCTCGCAGTTCTCACCGGGTACTTTGAAAATGGCAGAGGGTCGCAAGAGAAAAAGTGTCTTCCAAGTGTATGAGAAGAAGAGAAAGGCTTCGGAAGAGAGAAACAAGACCAGAGTGTTTTTGGGAGATTGTTTCACACGATGGCGTGCGCTGAATCACTTCCAGTAAAAGTCATCGACGTCTATATTGTGACTTTCCAGGGTTGATTAGTTTGCAAATCTTCTTGTAAAGTGAGCTTGTGTGAGCGATGCCGACTTGTGACTTGTAAACAGAGCGTGCACGAGGAGAACTGGGCTCGTGCACGTTTTAGTAGGCGTTCCGTCTCGGGAGCAGGGAGAGCGTTGCGCATGTGCATTTTTTTTAAAAGGTGGAGAGGGCGGTTCTTTCCTAAGATTCGGGAAAATCCTCCTGTACACCTTTAACTAATAATAAAACCAAGAAAATGTGAAAACCACAAGCCATCAGAGTTGCGAGGTTGAAAATCTCAGCAGCAGTGTAGTGATGTCGTACGACAAAACAGCCCAACAGCTGTGGCTGTAAGCAGCAAGATGTAGTAAAACAAACAATGGAATTGACACAATAAAAGCAGGTTTATCGTCTCAAACATGGTTCAAAGCCAGAGAATGAAAATGAGCGCTGTAATAACATTTTCCACCACAAGATGGAGTCATGAGACACTTTTTCTGCTCTCAACATTTGACTTCCAGCCACCAAATCTGTCATTTCTTTCCCCGCTCAGGATTATTTGTGCAGCCTGATATTAGAGCATGTTTGCACTTCGTCTTCAGACGAGTCTGAGGACAAAGAAGGACAGGAGAACAGGAGGACAAAGAAGGACAGGAGGACAGGAGGACAGGAGGACAAAGAAGGACAGGAGGACAGGAGGACAAAGAAGGACAGGAGGACAGGAGGACAGGAGGACAAAGAAGGACAGGAGGACAGGAGGACAGGAGGACAGGAGGACAAAGAAGGACAGGAGGACAGGAGGACAAAAGGACAGGAGGACAGGAGGACAAAGAAGGACAGGAGGACAGGAGGACAGGAGGACAAAGAAGGACAGGAGGACAAAGAAGGACAGGAGGACAGGAGGACAAAGAAGGACAGGAGGACAGGAGGACAGGAGGACAAAGAAGGACAGGAGGACAGGAGGACAAAGAAGGACAGGAGGACAGGAGGACAGGAGGACAAAGAAGGACAGGAGGACAGGAGGACAAAGAAGGACAGGAGGACTGTTCTTGCATGTTTTGTGCAAACGTCTTCCCGTCTCTAAAACTTACTTTACTACCGTTCTTTCTCCAGCGCGGCGCCGTCTGGTTTCTTGTCACACAAAAAAAGGTTCTACGTCACAAATTAAAGCCCAGAGCTCCAGTCGATTCAGACGTTGGTCGGTTTCGACATAAACTTCTCACCAGACAGTTTGGGTGTGAGTCGGACAGTGTTTCAGGCACGCTACATGATCTACAGATGTATTTTGCTTTTCTTTTCCTCTGCGGACTGTATGGATGCGGGGCACCACCCGAGACTCTGGGCAGGGCCTCCTTGTGGCATTATTGGATTAACAGGCAGTTTTTCACCACCGTCACTGTCGTGTTCTCTGAGCTGATGGCGTGACGGGTGGAAGAAGGTCCAGCTGTGTGTTTCCACACAATTATCTGTTAGAGGAAGAATCCTGCCTATTGGACTTGTGTCATTTTGTACGATCAGCAACACGACCAGCAGTTTTATCGTTTCTTTGCATTGGTGCTAAATGCAAATCCTTTCATTCCAACATGTTAAAACGATGTTTTTGATTTGCTGGTCAGGGGAATGTTACGGTGAAGCTTTCAACAGGCTGGAGGGTGAAAACAAGACACGTACAGGAAACGACCACGGTGCAAAACGCCAATAATAACAGAATGCAAGGATCTGCAGCTCTTATTTTATTCGCCTTTAAAATACATGACGAGCAAAGTGTGGCTCCGCTGGTCATTACAGCCGGGGGGGGAAGAACTCCGGCTCCTTTTACTGTATTTTAATAAAGAAAAGTCACGTTTTCAACCTGGTTTCTGTTTCGAATCTGTGATTGAAGGAGAAAATGAGCATTGAATGGAAGTTTTCACTGCCAGAGGTCCTGCCTGCAGAAGTTCTTGATAACTGGAAAGACTGACGACCTTGTGTGGTCGTCAACATGTCGTCCATGTATTTCATTTGCAGATGTTATGTTTACAATCCGGGTAAAAAAAAAAAAAAACTCCATCATTATTTATCCAATCGGAAAAAAAACAAGTAAAGCAAATATGTAAAGTACAGTTTGAGATCGTAGTAAAACTTTGTAGAAAAGTCTCATCAGTATCAGCCACACAGGGAAATCTTTGAATTTTTTTATTTCTTTGCATTGGTGCTAAATGCAAATCCTTTCATTCTAACATGTTAAAACGATGTTTTTGATTTGCTGGTCAGGGGAATGTCAACGTCCTGAACGCAGTTCTGAAGTCCGGTCTCAAGTACAAGTTCAAGTATAACTGTAGAGGGTCGTGTGTTCCACATCTTATATTTCATTTAAGAGCTTTTAACTTCTATTTATATGTCAGAAAATGGGGTTTAACGGTATGTTTCAGTTCAGGAGGAAAGACGACGACAGGGCAACTTGTGATTATGGAAAGTGGTTGGTTGGTCAAAGTAAATACAAGCAATATGGAGAAACAGAGTCTTGGTTTCCTTCTCCAGGCCGGAGCGTGTGTTTGAGGATAACAGGTGACCCTAAACGTCCTGTCAGTGTGTGTGTGTGTGTGTGTGTGTGTGTGTTCAGTTCAGCCAGATAAAGCGTTATCGAAGACAGATGGACACTCTCAAGGACATTTCTTTTACGTTCAGATAAAAGACATTTTTGTGTGGAAAACACCTCCAGCTGTCCAGATCCGGCCTCACTTACTTTGCTTCTCCTTCTATCTGCTATACATCCTCTGAGTTTCTCTTTTTTTTCCTTCTTCTTCTTCTTCTTCTTCTTCTTTTCTTCCTTGCATCTATTTTCGCGCCGCCAACGAACCACGAAGCAAAAACACTTCTGGGAGCCAAAAGGAGTCGTTGGAGTGGAAAGAAAGAAAAGCTTCAGAGGACCGAGGATCAGGAGCAACGTTGTATTATTATTATTATTAATATTATTATTATTATTTCATGGTTGCACCCCCTGTAAGGCTCATGGGAGGGAGCGTGAGAGGCACGTGAACAGAATGTTCCCTCCGTCGACAGTCACACACGTTCTCCTCCTGGAAGCTTGTCTCTCGGTTTGCAGAGGGATTTCATGTGTTTCTGCTCAAAACGTCCACCGGAGAGATGCTTCTGTCTTTTTAAATGATCTGCTGGATGCGAGGAGGAGGAGGAGGAGAGCCTTGGCACCTGAAGCCCCCCCCCCCCCCCCCCCCCCCACACCCCCCCTCAGCACCACAGACGACGCTCCTCACATCCCAGCAGCTGGATGCCGGAGCTCTGCTCTGCACTTCGGCCATCTTTGGAGGGTTTATGCTAATTTTACGCACAAAAAAAAAAAAAAATCTACGCTGATAAAACCGGCCGCGGTGTTGTGTTGTGTTTGGAGCTGTCAGCATCTCTGATGTGGCGCATCTCGCCTGCGCAAAGCGCGCACAGTTTACGCGGCGCGCACCGGAAGCAGAGGGAGCGGACCGCCAGAGTAAGAGTGGAGGGGACTATGAGTCTTAAAGACTTAAATAAACTTTTATATTAGTGGTTGTGCTATTTATACCAAAAGCGTGCTTTACGTGACGTAATAATAGAAATACATTTACGACGATTATTGACATTGTTAAGCGTGTTCGGCTGTTACACTGAAATAAAATAAACAGACGTACATTACTTAAGATCAAACCAAAGATCAAACCAGATCAAAAAAAAAAAGATCAAACCAAATACTTCTTTAAAATGAACAACACACGGGAGAAGTCCTAACAGATGACATAGCTAATAAAATAAATAAAATAGTATGTAGGTCAATAAAGATAAACAAAATATTAATATATATGCTCAAAAAATAATAACAAGGAATAAAAAACAATCACCAAAAGAAACAATAATTGAAAATATTCTAAAATACAAACTGGAACATTTCAGCTTCTTTGTTTTATTCTTCCTGATTTAGGTCATATGTCATAAAACATTATACATTTCACAACATATGACCTACATTTCACAGGACCTATTATGAGATTTAATAAGATCACTTTGGTTCGTTTTTTTGATTAACGGGGATCATAATTGTCACAATTAAAATGAAAATGATAGTAGAAATAACAGTCAAAAGTGTTAATGTTTTTTTTTTTTCTTTCCAGTTTCACATTTGATTGAGATCTGAGCAGAGAGAGAGAGATGGCTGTAGGTCGGGACAGTTTGTGGTTATATAGTGCAAAGATCGATGGAAGGACGGGGAAGTTTAGAATGAAGAAGAGACCAATGGAATCGAGACACTCGAAGAAATATTTTGTTTTTAGAGATCCGTAATAGAGGACTTGTGTGTCTTATTCAACCCATGACTTTATCCAAGATGGATGGATGGATGGATAACAGAATGAAGGATGGATAATGGATATGTGACTTTGGCATTATTTTATTGGCGCTTGAACAGATACTAACTTTATTTATATGTGAAATAAATTGAATTTCCAACCAGATAGAAGAACAGAAATGCATTTATCCCTCTGTTCAAGTGTACACTGTGCCTCTATTATTATTATTATTATTGTTTTTATTTTGTGTGACATCTATTTTCTCCAGTTTTCTCTTCAAAATACTCGTCGGTGGCCTCGAGCCCGGTCGGCAAGAAACGCAGCTCGCGCCGTTCTGAAGGCGTCGCCGGGCCGCAAGAGACCTTTTACTTGCGAGGCGCCGCGCCGGAAGCGCGCGCGCGCGCTGCCGGTGCGCTCTCCCGGCCTTGACGCTGGTGCGCATCTCACCGACCGGGAATACGGATTTCTGAACATTCCGGCCTTTTCCCCCCTGCGCGCCGCACCGTGGGCCGTTTTTTCTCCCCCCCCCACCCCCCCTTCTTGCAGCGCCGCTCGGTAGCATGCCAGCCGCGGCGGAGCGCCGCCCAGCAGCAGCAGCAGCCGCCGTGTTGTTCCGGTCCGGAGGCGCGAGGCAGCCGCTGGAGAGTCGCCACGGGGACGCTGGGCTCCGGCCAAACATCTCCGCAGTTTAGCGCCGATCCGCGGCTCGGGATTTGCGCTTGCGTCGCATCTGCTGCACCCCTCCATCCGCCAGCGGTTGTTTTTTTTTTTTTTTTTTTTTTCTATTTCTATTTCTATTTCTATTATTTCTTTTTCCTTTTACCCCCCACACCCACCCACCCCCCACCCCCCCCACCCCCCCTCCCTCCCTCCCCCCCTGTTGTCCATGGTTGCGCTGCTTTGGTGCGGGAGCGCAGGGAGGACGATGCGGCTGGGCTGAGGACGGAGCCACCCTTCACTCATCCATCGCTGCCATGACGGGCAGAGGTCTCCTCCGGACCGCGGCGCGGCCGCTCGCGGAGCAGGACGATTGATCCGGGGGTGGTGGTGGTGGTGGTGGTGGTGGTGGTGGGGGGGGGACTGACGGACGCACGGACGCACGGACGGAGGGTCGCATCCCGCGGGCTTGTTATTCCGTGTGCAGGAGCCCGTGGACATCAATCCGCGTGATTCTTAACTCAGGGAACAAACAAAACAAAACAAAGAAAAAGAAAAAAAAAAGAAAGAAAAGGAGAGCGAGAAGGAGGAGAGGAGGAGGAGAGGAGGAGGAGGAGGAGGGGGGAGAAAAGAAAACAACATGTCTTCTCGATCTGCATTACCGTCTGGGAACGACAGGAGTACTGGAGACCATGTAAGTGCCTTTACAGCCCGACGGTGCGTGATGGCGCGTGCATGTGCGGGGAAACACGCAAAAAAAACCACACACACATCCTCCTCGTACTGGGGCCTTTTGGCATCTCCGCTTTTATTCACAGTGCGGGGGGGGGGGGGTGGAGGTGGAGGTGGAGGGTCAGAGATGGTGCTGCCCCACCACCACCATCACCACCTCCTGTTTGGATGAATAAGGAGGTTTTTTGGGGGGGGGTGGTGGTGGAGGGGGGG
Source organism: Blennius ocellaris (assembly GCF_963422515.1). Lineage (NCBI taxonomy): Eukaryota > Metazoa > Chordata > Actinopteri > Blenniiformes > Blenniidae > Blennius > Blennius ocellaris. Next base: position 26,195,709 of record NC_137663.1, on the reverse strand, counting down.
GTCTGGACGTTCAGGAAGATGCGGCTGCTGTGGATTCGGGCTAACCTTGAGTGGGGCGCGCAGGCGGCGCGCAGGCTGGCGGCGCGAGGGACGCGGCGGATGTGCGCAGGAAGCCTGGAAAAGCAGCCGTCGCCTCTTATTATGAGGCTGTGGGAGCGAGATAGTGATGTCACATTATACTGCCTCTCCGCGTGTATATGCGCGCGTGCGTGCGTGCGGGCGCGCGCGCGCGCGTGTGTCCAGAAATTGGATTGGATTGGGTAGGGCCGGCACGCGGGGAGCGCACGGGAGGCCAGGGTGGATGTATGGAGCGGAGGGTGGAGGTATGGAGCGCAGGGTGGAGGTATGGAGCGGAGGGTGGAGGTATGGAGCGGAAGGTGGAGGTATGGAGCGGGTCTGGGCTGTTGGCGGTGAAGCGAGGGGGGATTTACTGCGTAAAAGGATGTGCGGGCCGCCGCTGCGCAGCCGACGGAGCGCCCAACCCCAGAGCCAGTAGGGTGTCAGACAGCGCCATACATCCAGTACAGTGGGAAACACGGGAGGAGAGGAGAGGAGGAGGAGGAGGAGGAGAGGCCTGCAGCCGGGGCACCGTCACCATGTCCCTCCTGCACATCCACCGATACAGCCTCGTTTTATAATATCAGGGGAGTGACGGGAATGATTGACACTGCGTTCTGTCATTTCACTGCTCCGAACACTTCTACTACCCCCCCAACACCCCCCCCCCCCCACACACACACACACACACACACTCACACACCCCCTCCTCCCATCTGTTTGTTAGCAGAGCTTTCAGCACAGAAGGGTGGTTAAGCCAGTGTGTGTGTGTGTGTGTGTGTGTGTGTGTGTGTGTGTGTGTGTGTGTGTGTGTGTGTGTGTGTGTGTGTGTGTGTGTCTATGTGTTGCACATCTACAAGATGCATGATTGATTGTGAATGCAGACCCCCCCCTCAAACCCCCCCCCCCCCCCCATTAGAACGGCCCTCAATCCACCATCTTTGCTTCCAGAATTAAGTGATGATGGCCAGGTGTGGTCTGGTGAGGCTCAGTGAGGCCCGGTGAGGTCTGGTGAGGCTCAGTGAGGCCTGGTGAGGCTCAGTGAGGCCTGGTGAGGCCCGGTGAGGTCTGGTGAGACTCAGTGAGGTCTGGTGAGGCCAGGTGTGGTCTGGTGAGGCCAGGTGTGGTCTGGTGAGGCCCGGTGAGGTCTGATGAGGCTCAGTGAGGTCTGGTGAGGCCAGGTGAGGTCTGGTGAGGGAACAAGGATGGAAGTGTGGTGGAGGGAGTGTCTTAGGGTGGGGCTTAAGGGCTCTGTGTGTGTGTGTGTGTGTGTGTGTGTGTGTGTGTGTGTGTGTGTGTGTGTGTGTGTGTGTGTGTGTGTGTGTGTGTGTGTGTGTGTGTGTGTGTGTGTGTGTGTGTGTGTGTGAGAGCAGGATGACATGCTGGGGGATGGAAGTGTGACTGTCCAGCTCCACTGTGATGACATCTGCTCCCTTCACTATCTCTCTGCTTTCTCTCGTTCCTCCGACCATTAGTTCCTCTTCTTCTTCTTCTTCCTCTTCTTCTTCCTCTTCTTCTTCCTCTTCTTCTTCCTCTCCTTCTTCTTCTTCTTCTTCTTCTTTCTCTTCTTCTTCTTCTTCTTCTTCTTCCTCTTTCTCTTCTTCTTCTTCTTCTTCTTCTTCCTCTTCTTCCTCTTCTTCCTCTTCCTCTCCTTCCATCAGAAGACATCCTGCATCTTCTACTTTTCCCCCCCGACTACATTTTGTAGCAACACAAGACAAATTATTGTTGCACAACCTAGAATTTAGCGTCGCTTCCTGCCAGTTGTTCCCCACTGGTTGTTTTTTTTCTCCCCTCGATTTTATATCATATATTCCAGACGATAAATCACATATAAGTCTAATAACTGTTTCTTTTTCCTCAACGTTTAACTCAAATACGGTAGGAATTTCCTGTGGTTCTGTAGCAGCTTTCTGCTGTCATACAGTGACATCTAGTGGCCACGGACGGTATTGCACCACCATGTTTTCATAAGACAAATAAGTAACAAAAAAAAAAAAAAGCAACTTAGAGTCCAGAAATTGTCACTTCAACAACAGGATGCAGACGAAAGCATCACGATATGAAATTGAGTTAAAATGCAATAAATGTTCTCGTTCCGACGGAAATTTTTTGAGTTTTCAATGAGTTGTTTTTGTGATGAATCACACTTTTCTCTCATATTTATAATTTGTCCATTTTGAAATTTGTGAGAACTCAGTGCAGAGAAGCGACTTCAGTCAGTGTCTCGTCAAACGTATATTATACGTAACCATAGATTAGCGACGTTCGCTGTAACGGCAGGCTTGGAGGTGAAGGCGCAAAACGTTAACCGTTTCCATGACAACGGCGCTCGGAGCCACTGAAAATGCAACTTTTGGAAAACGGCCTGTTTTTTTTGTGCAAATGAGGGGGAAAACGCAACTTTTCCGAAACGCTGCTGTTCATCAGTTCTGCACATGCTCAGTAGAGACGATCGGAACAAAGTCGGTGTCACGACTCCGTGTCCTCCTGGGACTTGATGCTTTTATTTTGACAGTCGCCCGAATGACAATCCAGCTTGGTCGTCTGTCCACGAGAATGTCGGCGTCCTCTCTCATTCTCTCTCAGTCGCGATCACTGACGTCTTCATCTCCATGACGACCATCTCAGTCCAGTCGGACATTTGTTGGCAGCCGCCATTTTGAGGTTTGGAAGAGTTTTAGAATATCAGGGGTTTGGTATTGAGGATCGTATTTGATGGTTTAGAGGAGAGATTTTAAAAGTGATTTGGGGGGGGGTGATTACCCCCCTCCCCCTCAAACTGAGCTTAAACCTCATTTTGTCTTTGTTGAACGCCTGAGTTTCCGATATATTTCCTGGATACAGTTTGAGGCCGTCGCTAATGAAAAGCACAACTTTCCTCTTGCTGGTTGTGTGGAAGTCTTGATATACGTGTGGCGACTGACACGTCTGTTACGTTTGTGGAGTTTTTTGCACGAGAGTTTTTATCTTATCATTTAATATAGGGCCCGTCCACACCAGGAACCTGGTTCTCCTAAACCAGGAACCTGGTTCTCCTGAACCAGATGTTTCTGGCCTGTCGTCCACAATGAGGCGGTTTTAGAAGCGTGAAAACAGGTTTTTATGAACACGGGTCCCAGAGTGGGGAAATTCTAAAACACCGGCTCGTCTGTGGAAAAAAGACGAGGTAACCCCCCCCCACCACGGTCCGTGATGTCATCAAATAACCACAACAATCAGGGATGACAAGCTCCGGTGGAGCCGCAGACGCTACTGACGCTAGCAGCAGGAGGAGCAGGACCATAGACCTATAGAACTAGAAGCTTTTGACGCTAGCAGCAGGAGGAGCAGGGCCATAGACCTATAGAACTAGAAGCTACTGACACTAGCAGCAGGAGGAGCAGGGCCATAGACCTATAGAACTAGAAGCTACTGACGCAAGCAGCAGGAGGAACAGGACCATAGACCTATAGAACTAGAAGCTCCTGACGCTAGCAGTAGGAGGAGCGGGGCCATAGACCTATAGAACTAGAAGCTACTGACGCTAGCAGCCGGAGGAGCGGGGCCATAGACCTATAGAACTAGAAGCTACTGACGCTAGCAGTAGGAGGAGCGGGGCCATAGACCTATAGAACTAGAAGCTACTGACGCTAGCAGTAGGAGGAGCAGGGCCATAGACCTATAGAACTAGAAGCTATTGACGCTAGCAGCAGGAGGAGCGGGGCCATAGACCTATAGAACTAGAAGCTATTGACGCTAGCAGCAGGAGGAGAGGGGCCATAGACCTATAGAACTAGAAGCTACTGACGCTAGTAGCAGGAGGAGCAGGGCCATAGACCTATAGAACTAGAAGCTCCTCACGCTAGCAGCAGGAGGAGCAGGGCCATAGACCTATAGAACTAGAAGCTATTGACGCTAGCAGCAGGAGGAGCAGGGCCATAGACCTATAGAACTAGAAGCTACTGATGCTAGCTTGTTGGACACCAGTCGCCAGTAAATTAATACAAAATACACAAAGAATTGTAATTGAGAAGAAAGAATCAAAGCCTATCAAAGTTAATCTCAGGAATCAAACCCAGAACTCTGTATGATCTTCCTTATTTAAATCCCGTTCAAATCTCTCACTGCAGGCAAAAGTGCCTCAAACCGGACTCTTTAGCCTCTTGCGCGACCGACGTTTGATTGTTTTCCCCGCCGTCATCCCGCTCTCCGCCTCTTCCCTCCCCAGCATGTGTCGTTGGGGTCCAGCCGCTCGGACAAGGCCACCAGCCAGTCCAGCCGCTCGCTGGGCGCCCGCTGCAGGAACTCCATCGCCTCCTGCCCCGACGAGCAGCCGCACATCGGCAACTACCGCCTGCTGAAGACCATCGGCAAGGGGAACTTCGCCAAGGTCAAGCTGGCCCGCCACATCCTGACGGGCAGGGAGGTGAGACCCACATAATCCTGGGAATGTTGCTGTGGTTCTGGATGTTGAGGGGAATATCTATTTCAAGATGCAGCAGCGATAAGAACCAAGGACTTGGATTTATTTTTTTAACAAGAAAAGTGTTTCCTCATTTGGGAATTCTGTATTTCTGTTCCAGGTTGCAATAAAAATCATCGACAAAACTCAGTTGAACCCAACCAGCCTACAAAAGGTGAGTTCGTCTTTTATTTTTACCGAGAGGGAGAGAGAGAGAGAGAGAGAGAGAGAGAGAGAGAGAGAGAGAGAGAGAGAGAGAGGTCAATCAACCCTTGCTTTCTTTAGCTTTTCATGCACGTTGTTAATTTGTCTTCCCTGAGCACACGGTCAGAGTAAAACGAATTCTCCTGGTCGATCCACTGCGTTTGTGTTTCACGCTGGGAGTTTGTCTTTCCTTCGTCCTGCTGGTCTGCATGTGGAGTTTCTTGAGTTGTGGGCTCGAGGTTTGTCGTGAGGTCTGGAGCAGAAGACGTGGGAATTCAACAATGTGAAGTGCGTCTCTGTTGGTGTTCAGCTGTTTTTATTTATTTAAAAAAAAGTATTTTTTACATAATTTAAGTAGAACTGCAACACAGTTTGACCTCGGAGTACCGGGACATTTATAAACCGACCGTAGACGTGAGAAAGTCACTGCTGCTGCTTACTGGGGCGTCCATGTCAGCATGGCCGCCATATTGGATGAGGACCCGCTTCACCTCCAGTGCATTCGCTTCTGTTGAGGAGGAAGATTAAAATAATCCTAACTCAATGAATTTTAAATCTCTTTTTGTGTGTGGCAAACAGCAGACAGGTAGTTATCATCCAGGACATTTTGTTTTTTTTATTTTTACATTAGAAATATGTCTTTTGCTCTTAAAACCCTTGATTAAGACAGTTAAAACACTGGTTATGTTCTAATCTTGCAATCATGCAATTCTATTAACCAGAATTTCATGAAATCTTCAGGGACGATTTGTTTTCAACCCAGTAGATTTTGAGACGTTAACGCCGAACCGATTCCAAATAAATCCCCCCAAAACTTCCAAAAAATAAAAGATATCCCATACAAAGCGGACGAGAGGCTCCTCACGGAGGAGATCGGCGTCTGTTGCCATGGAGACGCTCCCCCGCTCGGTGTTTTATCGTATCAGTTGCTACCCGACAGGCGAGTTGGCATCGATTTGAGCGAACATGCTATTGATGCTAATGATGCTAACCCTAAGTGTGTGCATTGGCGAAGGTTGGGAAAAAAAAAAAAGTCGTTGCATTTCTGTCCGTCACTGCCGGAGACGCTTGCGTTGGTGTTTTTATTGCAGCTGAAACTGAATTGCAGTCGAAGTCCCGGCGTTGCTTCTTTGTTCTCCATGTGAATCGGTGAACTTCAGTTTCCCGCCACAGTCCGAACGCCACGCGTCCGATTGGTTCCCCAACGGCACCTGTGGAAGTCAACCTGTGTTTTTCTTTTGAAGATTTTGAATAAGTCGCATCCATCCATCCATCCATCCATCCATCCATCCATCCATCCATCCATCCATCCATCCGTCCATCCATCCATCCATGGTTCCCTGCTGTGTCTGAGGTTTTGACCATTCCGAGGACGTAAATAAATTATATTTGCACGAATTGTAAAAGTCTGTAATGAAACTCTTTCTGTGATCTAAATATGGGGGAGCTCCTCTGACCTTCTGACCTTCTGACCTTCTGACCTTCTGAGCTTCTAACTTTCTAACCTTCTAACCTTCTAACCTTCTAACCTTCTAATCTTCTGACCTTCTGACCTTCTAACCTTCTAACCTTCTGACCTTCTAACCTTCTGACCTTCTAACCTTCTAACCTTCTGACCTTCTGAGCTTCTGACCTTCTAACCTTCTGACCTTCTGACCTTCTGACCTTCTAACCTTCTAACCTTCTGACCTTCTAACCTTCTAACCTTCTAACCTTCTGACCTTCTAACCTTCTAACCTTCTAACTTTCTAACCTTCTAACCTTCTAACCTTCTAACCTTCTAATCTTCTAATCTTCTAACCTTCTGACCTTCTGACCTTCTGACCTTCTAACCTTCTAACTTTCTAACCTTCTAACCTTCTAACTTTCTAACCTTCTAACCTTCTAACCTTCTAACTTTCTAACTTTCTAACCTTCTAACCTTCTAACCTTCTAACCTTCTAACCTTCTAACCTTCTAACTTTCTAACCTTCTAACCTTCTAACCTTCTAACCTTCTAATCTTCTGACCTTCTAACCTTTTAACCTTCTAACTTTCTAACCTTCTGACCTTCTAACCATCCGACCTTCTAATCTTCTAACCTTCTGACCTTCTAACCTTCTAATCTTCTAACCTTCTAACCTTCTAACCTTCTAACCTTCTAACCTTCTAACCTTCTAACCTTCTAACCTTCTAATCTTCTAATCTTCTAACCTTCTAACCTTCTAATCTTCTAATCTTCTAACCTTCTGACCTTCTGACCTTCTAACCTTCTAATCTTCTAACCTTCTGACCTTCTAACCTTCTAATCTTCTAACCTTCTAACCTTCTAACCTTCTAACCTTCTAACCTTCTAACCTTCTAATCTTCTAACTTTCTAACCTTCTAACCTTCTAACTTTCTAACCTTCTAACCTTCTAACCTTCTAACCTTCTAATCTTCTAACCTTCTGACCTTCTAACCTTCTAACCTTCTAATCTTCTAACCTTCTAACCTTCTAACCTTCTAATCTTCTAACCTTCTAACCTTCTAACCTTCTAACCTTCTAACCTTCTAACCTTCTAACCTTCTAATCTTCTAACCTTCTGACCTTCTAACCTTCTAACCTTCTGACCTTATAATCGTCTAACCTTCTAACCTTCTAACCAAAAAAGTGTGTCTTGCTCACTTTGGGGGGGGGGGGGGGGGGGGGTGATGGGGGGTGATGAGGGGTGAGGAAGGAAGGGAAAGACAAAGAAAATGTGAAGGATTGAAGCACGTGGAGGAATTTTTACCCTAAAACAAGCAGCGGATTACATTTTAATGCACTTTGTTTCCGTCTGCTGGATTTTAATTCCAGCCTTATTACCACCAAGCACGTGCATCGGGTACCCCCCCCTCTCTCCCTCTCTCCCTCTCTCTCTCTCTCTCTCTCTCTCGCTCGCTCGCTCGTTGCCTGGGGATTGTTTATTGTTTTGACGGAACTGACCCGCTCAGCCCTGCCGTGACGAGCGGGGAATTAAAGGGATGACCCAGATGATGAGACGCCCCGGCACTACGTAGCCCAAGATCCACCCTCCCTCCCCTCCCCCCCTACCCTCTCACCCCCCCCTTCCCCTCCCACCCCCACCCACCCAGCCACCCCCACCCCCACCCCCAGCACAGCTGGAGGAGCTGGGAAAGAGCCCGCTCTTAATACCTGGGTCGCTATGGCAACAGTGACGTCGGGGCTGCCGGAGGAAGTGAACGAAGGAGGAAGGGAGTGGAGGGAGAAGACAGGATAGAGAAGCTTAGCACACTATTATTTATCTATCTATCTATCTATCTATTTATTTATTCGTTCATTCATTCATTCTTTCATTCATTCCATTTTTGTTTTATTGTTCGGAGAAGTGTGTTGCCGTGTGCATCGACCCGGGGAGGCAGAATTAATCCCCTCTGCTACAATCGTCACATGAGCGACAAGTTGCTCACAAGTACAAGTTGCTCACATGCACGAGTTGCTCACAAGTACAAGTTGCTCACACGTACAAGTTGCTCACATGCACGAGTTGCTCACATGCACAAGTTGCTCACACGTACAAGTTGCTCACTTGCACGAGTTGCTCACACGCACAAGTTGCTCACACGCACAAGTTGCTCACATGCACAAGTTGCTCACACGTACAAGTTGCTCACATGCACGAGTTGCTCACACGTACAAGTTGCTCATACGCACAAGTTGCTCACACGCACAAGTTGCTCACATGCACAAGTTGCTCACACGTACAAGTTGCTCACGTGCACAAGTTGCTCACACGTACAAGTTGCTCACGTGCACAAGTTGCTCACGCGTACAAGTTGCTTATCATTTATTTTTCAATTTCCTGTAGCTTACAGGGCCTCGAGGCTTCAAATTGTCTCCATGACGCCCAAATGACTCGACACCACTACTTCCTGGTATGACAGAGAGGGCCTGCGAAGGCCACACCCCCTCACGAAGGCCACACACCCCCACGAAGGCCACACCCCCTCCCAAAGGCTACAAACGTCATCCAAATTAATGTTTTGAAATTCTCCCGTCAATCTGATCGTTTGACATCAACGTTGTAGGAAATTGTTGAAAACGCTGGAGCAGCTTTAGAGTAATTCTTCCTCTGAGACCGAGAGTCTGAACCTCAGAACCTTCAGAACCTCAGAACCTTCAGAACCTCAGAACCTTCAGAACCTCAGAACCTTTAAAACCTTCAGAACCTTCAGAACCTTCAGAACCTCAGGCCTCCAAGGGTTTTACCAGAAACTGCTCTGATGAAACTTGTTTGTTTAGCGGTCCTCTCTCTCTCTGGGTCTCTCTCCCTCTCTCTCTCTCTCTCTCTCTCTCTCTCTCTCTCTCTCTCCCTCCCTCTCTCTGTCTCTCCCTCTCTCTGTCTGTCTGTCTGTCTCTCTCTCTCTCCCTCCCTCTCTCTGTCTCTCCCTCTCTCTGTCTGTCTGTCTGTCTCTCCCCTCTCCCTCCCTCCCTCTCCGTCTATCTCTCTCTCCCTCTCTGCCTCTCTCTCTCTCTCTCTCTCTCTCTCTCTGGTCTCTCTCCCTCTCTCTCTCTCTCTTTCTCTCTCTCTCTCTCTCTCTCCCTCCCTCTCTCTGTCTCTCCCTCTGTCTGTCTGTCTGTCTGTCTGTCTCTCTCTCTCTCCCCTCTCCCTCCCTCCCTCTCCCCCTCTCTGCCTCTCTCTCTCTCTCTCTCTCTCTCTCTCTCTCTCTCTCTCTCTCTCTCTCTCTCTCTCCCTCTCTCTGTCTGTCTGTCTGTCTCTCTCTCTCTCCCCTCTCCCTCCCTCCCTCTCCCCCTATCTCTCTCTCCCTCTCTGCCTCTCTCTCTCTCTCTCTCTCTCTCTCTCTCTCTCTCTCTCTCTCTCTCTCTCTCTCGCTCTCCCCCCCTCCCCCTCTCTCTCTCTCTCTCGGTTGAGAATGAACTCACGGTGCATTTCCCATCCAGGTCACACAGTCGGTCATGTGATCTGGACGTTTTCTCTCCAAGTTTCACACCTGATGTCTGTTGGAGGCGAGACGTGATCCTTTAGGCGTCACGATAGCATCATCTTGAGAACGTTGGAGAACATGGAGGGAGAACATAGCAGGAGAACATGGAGGGGGAACATGGTGGAGAGACCATGGAGGGGGAACATGAGGGAGAACATGGCGGGAGAACATGGAGGGAGAACATGGAGGGAGAACATGGAGGGGGAACATGGAGGGAGAACATGGAGGGAGAACATGGAGGGAGAACATGGAGGGGGAACATGGAGGGAGAACATGGCGGGAGAACATGGAGGGAGAACATGGAGGGAGAACATGGAGGGGGAACATGGAGGGAGAACATGGAGGGGGAACATGGCGGTGGAACTTGGCGGGGGAACATGGCGGGGGAACATGGAGGGGGAACTTGGCGGGGGAACATGGATGGTGAACATGGCGGGAGAACATGGAGGGGGAACATGGAGGGGGAACTTGGCGGGGGAACATGGAGGGGGAACATGGAGGGAGAACATGGAGGGAGAACATGGAGGGAGAACATAGAGGGGGAACATGGCGGGGGAACATGGAGGGAGAACATGGCGGGGGAACATGGAGGGGGAACATGGTGGAGAGAACATGGAGGGGGAACATGGAGGGAGAACATGGCGGGAGAACATGGCGGGAGAACATGGAGGGAGAACATAGAGGGGGAACATGGCGGGGAACATGGAGGGAGAACATGGCAGGAGAACATGGCGGGAGAACATGGCGGGGGAACATGGTGGAGAGAACATGGCGGGGGGAACGTGGAGGGGGAATGTGGCGGGGGAACATGGAGGGGGAACATGGAGGGGGAACATGGTGGAGAGAACATGGAGGGGGAACATGGAGGGGGAACATGGTGGAGAGAACATGGAGGGGGAAACATGGCGGGAGAACATGGCGGGGGAACATGGCGGGAGAACATGGCGGGGGAACATGGAGGGGGAACATGGTGGAGAGAACATGGAGGGGGAACATGGCGGGGGAACATGGAGGGAGAACGTGGCGGGGGAACGTGGAGGGAGAACATGTCAGGAGAACATGGTGGTGGACTGGTGGAACCGTTGGTCACATGGTTCCACTGACCATCGTGGTGACAAAAGGAGCTAAAAGCAAGAGAACCAAGGGGAGAAAAGTGACTCAAACCAGAAAAGTGGTGTTTTTCTTCTGGAACCTGTCGCCGCAGCTGATCGACGGAAAAGAAAAGAAACGGTGTCGTCATGACGATAACGCTTCCTTCTCTCCTTGCAGCTTTTTCGGGAGGTGCGAATAATGAAGGGCCTGAATCACCCGAACATCGGTGAGCT